>NC_080112.1:106062012-106368066 GCF_950005125.1 Chionomys nivalis | reverse complement strand
AAAGGAATGTCTTTTTTAAATGTTAAGTGGGTATGGGTAGGAACAACTTTGTAGTCCTCGCTATTGTATCTGCCCAGTCCAATATGGCAGAGGCATGTTCACTGCCTCTAATATCCATGCATGCTGTCTCAGACTCACAGCAAGTCTATGTCACCATTAAGCAACTAATAGCATGCTACTCACAAAACCCATTTAAGTTCTCAATTTCTTGAAAGAGTCATAGTTCATGTTACCAGTATGAACCAGGAAGCTGACAATTTTTATGCTGAGTTAGTAAGCTTCCTGTTAAAGGAGCCATGTCATCACTGCCCAGTGCCAGCAAATGGAGCATATCGGAAAAAATGCAGTTACCAAGAAACTGCACTTAACTCTGTTTTTTTGTGCCTAGAATTTCTTTCTAAGCTCTCTCGAGTTTTATGGGAATATAGTCAGCACAGGTTGGCATGCCAATCTGTAGGCAGAGACTGCTTATTGTTTCCTGGACACCCAAATATGAAATAATCACACTGAAACTATATTATTGCAACACTGCTTGGCCTCTTAGCTCATGTGCTTACTGTCTAGCTTTTTATGTCTTAAATTAGCCCGTTTTTATTAATCTATGAATTGCCATGTGGCTGTGGCCTACCTGTAAGTTTCTGTCTGATATCCGTTTCCTGAGGCAGATACATGGTTTCTCTCTGACTCCACCTACTTCATTTATATTTATTCCAGCCTGGATATATTCTGTTAAGCCATTGGTTTAAATCAGCTTCTTTTTTAATCAATGGAAATAAAAAAAATTTCATAGCATACAGAGGGAAATACCACATCACTTATATTTTTTAGAATAAAATTATTTATTTTTTCTTTCTTTCTTTTTTTTTTTTTTTTTGGTTTTTCGAGACAGGGTTTCTCTGTGGCTTTGGAGTCTGTCCTGGAACTAGCTCTGTAGACAAGGCTGGTCTTGAACTCACAGAGATTCGCCTGCCTCTGCCTCCCGAGTGCTGGGATAAAGGCGTGCGCCACCATCGCCCAGCCTATTTATTTTTTAAAAACAATCTTTTCCCGTTTTACATACCAATCACACTTCCCACTCCCTTCCTTCCACCTTCCCCCACCCCACTGTGAATAATGTTTTTTTTTCCTTTTTTATTTCTTAAAAAAACACTAATCCAAATTTCCACTCCATCCCCTCCTCCCAGTCCCCTGCCTCTCCCTCCACAGACCCTCCCCCACCCCTCCAGCCCTAAGGGAGTGCCAGGCACCCAACCCTGTGGAAAGTCCAAGGCCCTCCCTACTATGTCTAGATTGAGCAAGGTTTACATCCAAAGAGAATAGGATTCCATGAAACTGGTATATGCAAGTAGAGAAACATCCCAGTGTCACTATCAGTGGCCCCTCAGTCTGCCCCAGCTGGCAATCCCCTTCAGAGAGGCTTGGTTGTTTCCATGCTCCTTCACTCCCAGTCAAGTTGGAGTTGGTGAGCTATCATCAGCTCAAGCAAACTGTCTCAGTGGATGACCCCTTCATGGTGTTGAACTCCTTGCTCATACTCTTACTTCCTTCACTCTTCAACTGGATCTTGGGAGTTCAGTTCAGTCCTCCAATGTGGTTCATTACCTCTGTTCCCCATCTGTTGTTGGACTGTCAGACGAATCTTCTATGGTGATACTTAAAATAATCATCTCTCTGAGTACAGGGTAAGGTCAGTTCAGATGTCCTCTCTTCTATTGCTTAGGGTTTCAGTTGGGTTCAGTCCTGTGGGTTCTTGGGTATTTTTCTAGAGCCAGGTTTCTTGCTAACTCCATAATGGCTCCCTCAATCAAGATATCTCTTTCCCTGTTGGTAGGAATGGAAACTTGTGCAACCACTTTGGAAATCAGTGTAGTGATTGCTCAGAAAAAGATAAAAGTCCAGAGGAGGGAAAATGTAGACTGGCTAATTTAAGTTAAGAAAATCTAGCTAGAAATAATCCAAGTTAAGGCTGGGGTTTCATAAGAAAGAATAACCCTCCATGTACGTTTATTTGGGATCTGGGTGGCAGGTTCTCCAAAGAGCCAAAAAGTCCTAAAAACCCAAATACATAAAATATCATTTAGTTAGTCACATTCTGTCAAAATTCCTGATATAAAACAATATGAAAAATAGTCACATCCTGCTAAAGTTCTTGATATGCAAGACTTTTTGAAATAATACAAATTTCTGTAGTTTTAACCACTAAATGCCGAAGTAGTTGTTAAACAGCAATGCATAAGCATAACTGTGTATCTATCAACCTCACTTATATTTTTTCACTAATATCCCCAACTAATCTCAGAAAAAATTAAAAAGAAAGAGAATTATTCTCCAAAATGTCATTAAGAATGTTGAATTTTAGAAAATAAAGAGGAATCAAAATAACAGTTTCTGTGGAGCTTTCCAGGGTTCAATAATATATCAGTAACAAAATACAAATTTCTCATATGTGGTTTGAATGATGGGAAGTTATAAAGGTAATGATTAAAGTTAAAATGATTCATCTATTATTATTTATGTTTACATAAGTAGATTAACATCAGAAATAGTACCTGAAATTAACTTTATTAGTCACATGTAGCCATTTATACTTAAATGAGGATGCCTATTTGTATCCACTGTGCAACCTCTTCCAATCTTATAGTGTTTTATGAATAAGGTAGAAACTTCTCAGGAAAGATCAAATACAAAATGTAGCATAGTGTCTGCCAATAAGAATAAAAAGATCAGAGCATAGTGGCTTAAACTTTTAATTTCAACAGTCAAGAAACAATTAGATCTCTATGAGCTCAAGGTCACGCTGGTGTACATTAACTTTTTCCAGGCTAGCCTGGGATATACAGTGAACACTCTGTTACAAAAAAAAATAATTAATTAAAATAAAATATTCTTCTAACTGTAACATGTTCTTAAAAAAAGAAAGGTCTTTTAAAAATATTGAGACTATGTTATTAGAAAGTACACACTGCTTTAAAAGAAGATTGCAGACTTTAGGACCATAAAATCAGGTAATGTATCTGGTTTATTCATAAACAAAAACAAAACATCCTTAAGTACATATAACATAATTTTTTTTACAGTAAGCCAAAACTCAATAGGACATGTGCCATTATTTAAAGAGCATGCATTCACAGAAGTATATTCTAAAATTTAAATTACTTTGATTCTCTTTCTGAAATTATATTTAAATTATTTTTACATTTCAGCTAACATCAAGGGAACATGAGAATTAAGTTTAGTAAATGATAAAACGTTCCCATCATGGTTTTAGGGTTTTTTTAGGTTTAAACAATAGAAAGGACAGCAACATTTGTGAAAAAAATTTACAGTTATCAAGTTTGTAGAGTTCATGATTTTTTTGGGGGGGGACTTTTTTTATTTTTTTTTTATTGAAAATATTTCCGCCTCCTCCCCGCCTCCCATTTCCCTCCGCCTCCTCCCACTCCTCTACCCTCCCCCCACTCTTCTCCCCCTCCCTCATTCCCCTCCCCCTTCCCCCACTCCATTCCCCCTTCCTCTCCAGTCTGAAGAGCAGTCAGTATTCCCTGACCTGTGGGAAATCCAAGGTCCTCCCCCCTCCATCCAGTCCAGGAAGGTGAGCATCCAAACAGGCTAGGCTCGAACAAAGCCAGTTCATGCAGTAGGATCAAAACCCAGTGCCATTGTCCTTGGTTTCTCATCAGCCCTCATTATCCGCCATGTTCAGAGAGTTCGGTTTTATCCCATGCTTATTCAGCCCCAGTCCAGCTGGCCTTGGTGAGCTCCCAATAGCTAAGACCCACTGTCACAGTGGGTGGCTGCACCAATCGTGGTCCTGACTTCCTTGCTCATGTTCTCCCTCCTTCTGCTCCTCATTTGGACCTTGGGAGCTCAGTCCGGTGCTCCAATGTGGGTCTCTGTCTCTATCTTCATCCATCGCCAGATGAAGGTTCTTCTTTTTTGGCTTCTCTAGGATCATAAATTATAGGCTCAATATTCTTTATGTAGGCTAGAAACCAATTATGAGTGAGTACATCCCATGTTCCTCTTTTTGGGTCTGGCTTACCTCACTCAGGGTAGTGTTATCTATTTCCATCCATTTGCAAGCAAAATTCAAGATGTCATTGTTTTTTACCGCTGAGTAGTACTCTAATATGTATATATTCCACACTTTCTTCATCCATTCTTCCGTTGAGAGGCATATAGGTTGTTTCCAGGTTCTGGCTATTACAAATAATGCTGCTATGAACATAGTTAAACAAATGCTTTTGTCATATGATAGGGCATCTCTTGGGTATATTCCCAAGAGTGGTGTTACTGGGTCTTGGGGTAGGTTGATCCCGAATTTCCTGAGAAATCACCACACTGATTTCCAAAGTGGTTGCACAAGTTTGCATTCCCACCAGCAATGGATGAGTGTACCCCTTACTCCACATCCTCTCCAGCAAAGGCTATCATCAGTGTTTTTGATTTTAGCCATTCTGACACGTGTAAGATGGTATCTCAAAGTTGTTTTAATTTGCATTTCCCTGATCGCTAAGGAGGTTGAGCATGACCTTAAGTGTCTTTCAGCCATTTGAACTTCTTCTGTTGAGAATTCTCTGCTCAGTTCAGTGCCCATTTTTTAATTGGGTTAATTAGCATTTTAAAGTCTAGTTTCTTGAGTTCTTTATATATTTTGGAGATCAGATCTTTGTCTGTTGCAGGGTTGGTGAAGATCTTCTCCCAGTCAGTGGGTTACCCTTTTGTCTTAGTGACAGTGTCCTTTGCTTTACAGAAGCGTCTCAGTTTCAGGAGGTCCCATTTATTCAATGTTGCCCTTAATGTCTGTGCTGCTGGGGTTATACATAGGAAGTAATCTCCTGTGCCCATATGTTGTAGAGTACTTCCCACTTTCTCTTCTATCAGTTTCAGTGTGTTCAGATTGATATTGAGGTCTTTGATCCATTTGGACTTGAGTTATGTGCATGGTGATAGATATGGATCTATTTTCATTTTTCTACAGGCTGACATCCAGTTATGCCTGCCCCATGTGTTGAAGATGCTTTCCTTCTTCCATTGTAAACTTTTGCTCCTTTATCAAAAATCAGGTGTTCCAGGTGAACCATCTAAATAGACCTGTTAGTTGCAAAGAATTGAAAGTTGTTATCAAAAACCTCCCTACCTAAAAAAGCCCAGGTCCAGACGGTTTCAATGCAGAATTCTACCAGAGCTTCCAAGAAGACCTAATACCTATACTCCTTAATGTATTTCACAATATAGAAACAGAAGAGTCATTGTCAAATTCCTTTTATGAAGCTACAGTTACCCTGATATCAAAACCACACAAAGACTCAACCAAGAAAGAGAATTACAGGCCAATCTCACTTATGAACATCGATGCGAAAATTGTCAATAAAATACTGGCAAACCGAATCCAAGAACACATTAGAAAAATTATCCATTATGATCAAGTAGGCTTCATCCCAGAGTTCATGATTTTTGATGCAAGGATTTGATTATTATGAAAAAGCTTTCTGCTTCCGATGTGGTGAGGCAAAAGAATTCTGAACTAAGATTTAGAAGAACAGACATTCAGTTCTTGATTTGCCCCTAAACACTCATGTTGTAGGAAAGTGACTTTCTGTCTCCAACCATCATTTCTTCTTTTGAAGCAGTGCAGTTTTTTCTTTTCTTTTGTTCAAAGAACTTATTATTATTATTATTATTTTTTTTTTGGTGAGGAGTTTTGAGACAAGGCTTCTTTGCAGCTATGGAGCCTGTCCTGGAACTAGCTCTTACATACCAGGCTGACCTTAATCTCACAGAGATCAGCCTGCCTCTGCCTCCCAAATTCTGGGATTGAAGGATTGTACCGCTACCACTGCCTGGCAAAGCAATGTCCTTTTATAAGAGTATTTGTGAGATCACATTCAACTGTAATAGTCTTTCTCTATTTTCCACATTGATCATTGCTACAGTTCAAAGAACTCCTTTGGGTTATAATATTAACTGGTTTATTAAAAGGCAAATATTATCTGAGAAGTGTAACACATCAAGCAGTTATTAGCCATTAAGCCCTCAGCTTGATTCAGATAATTAGATTAACTGAGACCTGAGGGAGTAGAATTAAGAAGAAGAATGTTTGACATGAAGAGAAAAGGACACAAAAATGATGTCAGATTGTCCCAAGGAACCAAACGTTTACACATTAGATGCTATGAAGTAGTCTACCTAACTACACTGCATCCTATGAGAATTCTTAGCAAAATGACTATGAACATGATATGCATTCTAATTGAGACTCCATTTAATATGAAAGAGGTGATAATTTTGGCAGCGTGATTCTCAAATATGTTGTTGATTTTCTACAGTCTTTAAGATGACAAGAGACTTGTAATTAATTTGAGAAGAAATTAAATGTCTACATTCAAGAGAAAAAATATTGGTACTATTCTCTATGAAGAAAATAATTGTAATAAGAATTCATTTTATAAGACTTTAACATTAAACAAGTCTCATCCAGGCTGTTGTAGATGTTGGTTTCTTTGCAATGACGTAAAGATTTCACCAGGTATTAATGACATCTGCAACAAAGAATAAATTACATGTTTATCAACACTAAGAATGGAACATAGGAGTATGCTCCTTTTTGATTATTATTTCTTTTATTTTTGAGATTATAATGTAATTACATAATTTCTCTCTTTCCTTTTCTCCCATCAAACTGTGCCATCCATGTAAATTTTTCCTTAATTCCTATTACATACACTTATGCATATTTATATCATACATATATTTTTCTTAAATGCATAAGTAACACCAAGTTATTTCTTTATTTCTAATCTTAGCACTACTGCTCTAGCAGAACTGAGTGAAAACTTACTGGAATTTTAAGGATGATGTTGTAAAGATAGAAAATATCTAAAGCAATGGAAAATTCATTGTTGTGGGAATACCTAGCATTGTTGGGAGCTGAATGGAATCAGATCATAGAAAGTTTCTTTAAGTAACAGAAGTTAAATCTTTCAATAAAGCATAAAGTATATAAAATAAGTAAATAAATTATTAATTAAACTTCAATCTTAAAATCATGGTTGTATTATGTTTATATAAATAAATACTGGATATATATATATATATACATATATACATATACATGAAATAGACCGGATTATTTGTTACTTAATGATAAAATGTCAAATGTCTGTGCTTATTTCATAATCAAAGTGCATTATCAATCTTTTCATCAATCAATATGCTTTTATTGAATTCCTACCATTCAGTTAACAAGCAATTATGATTTAAAACTGAAGATTGTATAGTCTCTGTGTTTTTGAATTTTCTAAATTAGATTATTTTAGCTTTAGACAGTTCTTGTAGACAAATAATTTCTGTGAGGCTACAAACAGCATTAATATTGAATTACTGATGCATCAATTTTATATTTAAAAGATATTTTCAAATGCTAATTCCATTTAGTCTTTAAAAAGATCAGATCACTGATTACTGTAGCATGACAAGAATAAAAAGTTAAATCATAAAAGCTATATTGATCACAGTGGCTCAGTACATTTTGTAAAAACCACTTGACACAACATACTATGTTTAATGCACCATAGAGAAATTCTTCATTTCTCAAAGCATGTTCCTTTATACTCAGTGAGTTGTCTTTTGTTCTATAGTAAGCCTTTAGTCAGCAAGCATGTCTTTGCTTATAGCTCTGGGTATATTGCCAGGACTTGGAAAATTACAAAATTATAATAATTACACAGTTATTCATGAATGAACATACTTAACCCAGGAGTGTTCCAGTAGAAAGGGCAGGAAAAGCTAATGCCTTAGCAGCACACAGACCAGATGGTGGGATGAGTTTTTAAAATGTTATTTGAAACAAAGGATAAAGGAACAGTTTGATGGACCCTCATTCTGAAATCCAGTTTTCTGGGGTAAGAGCCAATAGAGGAAAGCATAATTTTATGCATGCAAATACTTAATTAAGGTTCCAGTAATAATGTGGAACAATTGCTATTTTAATTTCCTTTATCTCAGGAATCCAGAGAGCTAAGAAACCAGTGAAGTATGTGGTTTATATTCCCTAAACCAAGAGCTTACCAGAATACAATTCTAAGTTTATATTTGACAAAATACATGTTTAGTTATTTTTATTACAATGTATTGCATGCTCATTTTAGGATTCTTTTAATATAAAAATTTAATGAGGACAACACTTTCAAACTTGTTGATAGCTGCTGCTCAGGAAGTTTTAATAAATGTTTCCTGGTATATGAATACAGATATAGAATTTGTCTGTGCATATATTTCAAGTACCATTTCAGCATTAAGAGTTACATGTAAACATTATTTTTATAAATTCTTAGTACTGAAATATAATTCACATAGAATAAAATGCTTATATTTTGAAAAGTTCATACATATTGACAAGGTCAAACAGCTACATAATGAACATCCCATCATGATATAAAATATTTCTGACACCAGAAAAAGTTGTTACATTCAACTTGCTTGTCATCTGCAAGAGATCACTACTATTCTACTTTATGTTTGCTATAGAAAATTTTAGCATGTTAATGAACATCAAATTTAATTATTCTCTACGTTAATCTTTTATATCAAGGATTTTTACTTAGCAGGATTGTCTGTACTTTCCATCCATGTTTTCACACATATAGCTGATTCCTTTCTAACATCAAATAACATAGATATATCTGTTTAATCAATCTCCTAGCTGGATATATATATATATATATATATATATTTTTTTTTTCAAATTTCTGTCACTTCTAACATAGTCAGTGTTTACTTTTTGAATAATATCCCAAATATAAGTGTTAAGCATGAAGCTCAGTCTCTTTTTTATTGGTGAATATTATGGTAGTAATTTTTGGTACAATAAATAATATTACAATTAGCATATTTTTAAGTCCTTATTCAAAGACAGGTTAATTTTTCTAAAGTTTTTGGTCTAATGAATAGAATTATCATGACCAACTATGCATATAATTTAATTGTTTTGTTAGAAGTTTCTAAATTGTCTACAACTGATTTTTACAACTTACAGTGTTCACAGTGAGGATATACATTCATTGTTCCCTGTACTTGCTGATCATTATTTTCTTCAATTTTTCCAAGTGATATCCTAAAGTTGTCTTAATTTTGTTCTGTAGATAAAAGACAAAAAGACTTGTTTCATTTTTGTATCAGTTAAGCTTTATTAAAGAATTTCTTCCTTTGTGGCCAAAATTACTATGATTTTATTTTCATATTGAAAACTTGAGGTTTTAGTTTCAACTTATAGATGCTCTGTACAAGTGAAAATTTATTAATTGTACTATTTGATATGAAGAATATTATTTTCTTAGTCTCTTATTTGCATTTGAATTCTTAAAGAATTATGTATTTTTATTATTCATCATGGCAAAGTATACATATTATCAAATTTGATGTCAGCCTGTTTTAATTGGCCAGTAAAACATCATGAAGTTTATTAACATGGTGATACGATCAAGACCCAGAAATATTTTTCATTGTGCTAAACTCAAACTGCGTCTATTATTGGACATGTTTCTTTTCTGCCTTTCTCTCAGATGCAGAATATACCATTCTATCTTCCAGCTTCATGAATTTAGCTGATCTAAGTACTATATATATATGGAAAGGTAAGAACTTTGTATTTTCTAGCTAGTTTATTTCAGTTAACATTATATCATCAAATGTGGTAAATATTGTAGTATGTATCAAACATTTTATCTTTCCTCAGGGCAAATAAAATTCGATTATTTCTTTGTGCCAATTTTTTTAGTAATTTACCAAGAAATGGAAAACTTGTCATGATAACACCTTTTGACTATTGTGAATGATACCAAATTGGAAAGACGGATAAAATGAATGTGTTTGAATCATCTAAACATCTTCTAGGTATTCCACTGCTAAATCGTATGGTAATTCTGCATACAATTTTTGAATGTCTGCCATAATTGATCATAGTTGTTGCGTGTTTCATCTAACAATGGACAAAAGTTTGAATTTCTACACACCTACACAAACACTTAGTTTACAAGTTTCCTTTTTATTTTTGGAGTGGTTATGTTAATAAGAATTGGCTACCTATAGAAATATTTTTATTTCATTTTCATCATTTAATATGATGCAAGCATAATTTATAGCATCAAATAATTATGCAATTATTAGAAAGAAATGCAACAATATTTGTTTCCTTCTCTTTTCCTAATTTACCTTTGTTGATACAACCATTTTCAGCATTCAATTATCATTTTCTTTGCGTATTTACCTTAACATTTAAAAATAACATATTTGGGCTCTAGAGCTATCAATGCAATTAGAAGCATTTGTTGATCTTGCAGAAGACTGAAATTCAATTCCCAGCAGCATCACGGTGACTCAAAACTATCCTAAACTCCAATTCCAAATTATCTGGGCCCCTCTTCTAATTTCTGTGGACAGCAAATATTCATATAGTGTACATGTGGGCCAAATATTCACAGATATAAAACAAAACAGCAACTACAAAAACCAACAAAAAACACATGATTGAATTTTAAGCCCTACATTGGTCTAGTACAAATAATTTCCTCAGTTCTGTCTACATCTTGGATCACAGATAGTGTGCTATAATATCTACAAGTGGTAATTAAGTTTACAACTATGTATCATTTGGCTGTAAGGAAATAAGCCTGAATTACATGAAGGGTTATGTGTTTTTTTTTTTTTGAGACCCATTTATCTGTGATGGTTAATCTTGATTGTCAAATTGATGGGATTTATAGTCATCATGGAAACAAACCTCTGAATACATCTTTGATAGATTTTGTAGATAAGGATAACTGAGAGTGAAAGGCTCATTCTAAATGTGTGTGATAGTGTTCCAGACTGAATAAAGAGAAAAGAAGCTAGAGTTGAATAGCAACATTCATTTTTCTCTTCCTTATAATTGTGGATCAGTATAACCAGTTGTCTCAGGTATCTACCAGCATGACTTCCATACCATAATTAATTGTGCCCTTAAACTTAGAAGCAAAATAAACTTTATTTTAGCTTTGTTAGGTATTTTATGTTAGTGGCAAGACAGGTAACTAATGCAATGTAAGTATTTTTCTGGCATGGTTACTTTAATAGCAAAAAAATCAATTTTTCTTTAGTTTATTATTTTTCTAGTTATTTACTTATGTATTATTATTTCTAGTTGTTGAATTGTATATTATTATTTTTTTAGTTATTCTCAAGCCTAATACTTAAACTTACATGTTTTTCATATTCAATTATTAATAGTTAACACTAATTCCAACTTAGTGCCAATAACTGAGATCATTGACAACTTTAAAAAAACTGACTGTCAGCTAATGAACAAAATATTATTAAAAATTTTCAAAAGGATACACACTCAATACCAGATGAGGATATAGTACTACATGCAATAATATAATAGTGTAATTAGTAATAAATTTGGCACTGTGAATCAAACAGTGTTAATATGGTTATCAATGGATATATTTCTTCATACTTACAGTCATTGTGTGAATAACATCCTCACTCTAATAATAGTAAAATAACAACAATGAAAACATCCAATATTATAGTATTTATATCATATCTTCTTAAACAGATAACTGCTGTGATTATATATATGTATGTGTGTGTGTGTGTATATATATATATATATATATATATATATATATATATATAGAGAGAGAGAGAGAGAGAGAGCATGGAAAATATTATGGTATAAATTTTGTTTTAGCGAAAATTTTACATAAAAAAATCTCTTATGAGCAGTAGGCACTGGATCTGGCTTTTTTAAAAGGTCTAAATATTTATTGCAGTTTCTAAATATTCTTATTTTTTCCTTTTTTTAATTAAAAATTTTTTCCTACTACCCTCCTCCCATTTCCCTCCCATTCCCCCTACTCCCCATCCCCATCCCTATCAAATGCAAAAAGCAGTCAGGGTTTCCTGCCCTATGGAAAGTCCAAGGTACTCCTCCCTCCATCCAGGTCTAGGAAAGTGAGCATCGAAATAGACTAGGCTTCTACAATACCAGTACATGCAGTACAATCAAAACCCAGTGCCATTGTCCTTGGCTTCTCAGTCACCGCTCATGGTCAGCCACTTTGGAGAGAGTCCAGGTTGATCACATGCTCCATCAGTCCCAGTCCAGCTGACCTTGGTGAGCTCCCATTAGATCAGCCCCACAGTCATGACTTCCTTGATCAGGTGCTCTCTGTTTCTGCTCATCATTTGGACCTCGGGAGCTCAGTCCAGTGCTCCAATGAGGGTCTCTGTCTCTATCTCCATCCATCGACAGATGAAGGTTCTATGGTGATATGCAAGATATTCATCAGTGTGGCTATAGGATAGGGCCAGAACAGGTGCCCTCTCCTCATCTGCCCAAGGAAAAAGCTGGGGACATCTCCTTGGACACCTGGGAACCCTCTAGAGTCAAGTCTCTTGCCAATGCTAAAATGGCTCCCTTAATTAAGATATCTACTTCCCTGATCCCATATCCACCCTTCCACCATCCTAGCCATCCCATTCCCCCAAGTTCTCCCCCATCCTCCCCATTTCACTTCTCTCTCCCCATCTCCCCTTACCCACACCCCACTCCCACCCCCAAGTTTCCAATTTCTGCCTGGCAATCTTGTCTACTTCCAATATCCAGGAGGATAACTATATGTTTTTCTTTGGGTTCACCTTCTTATTTAGCTTCTCTAAGATTATGAATTATAGGCTCAATGTTCTTTATTTATGGATACAAGCCACTTATGAGTGAGTACATATCATGTTTATATTTTTGGGTCTGAGTTGCCTCACTCTGGATAGTGTTTTCTATTTCCATCCATTTGCATGCAAAATTCAAGATGTCATTGTTTTTTACGGCTGAGTAGTACCTTAATGCGTATATATTCCACAATTTCTTTATCCATTCTTCCATTGAGGGGCCTCTAGGTTGTTTCCAGGTTCTGGCTATTACAAATAATGCTGCTATGAACATAGTTGAATAAATGCTTTTTTTTGTATGATAGGATATCTCTTGGGTATATTTTCAAGGATAATATTGCTGGATCCTGGGGTAGATTGATCCCGAATTTCCTGAGAAACTGCCACACTGATTTTCAAAGTGGTTGCACAAGTTTGCATTCCCACCAGCAATGGATGAGTGTTCCCCTTACTCCACATCCTCTTCAGCAAAGACTATCGTTGGTGCTTTTGATTTTAGCCATTTTGACACGTGTAAGATGGTATCTCAAAGTTGTTTTGATTTGCATTTCCCTGATTGCTAAGGAGGTTGGGCATGACCTTAAGTGTCTTTTGGCCATTTGAACTTCTTCTGTTGAGAATTCTCTGTTCAGTTCAGGGCCCCATTTTTTAATTGAGTTAATTAGAATTTTAAAGTCTAGTTTCTTGAGTTCTTTATGTATTTTGGAGATCAGTCCTTTGTCTGTTGTGGATATGGTGAAGATCTTCTCCCAGTCAGTAGATTGCCTTTTTGTCTTAATTATAGTGTCCTTTGCTTTACAGAAGCTTCTCAGTTTTAGGAAGTCCCATTTATCCAATGTTGCCCTTATTGTCTGTGCTATTTAGGAAGTGGTCTCCTGCGCCCATGTGTTGTAGAATATTTCCCACTTTCTCTTCTATCAGGTTAAGTGTGTTCAATTTAATATTGAGGTCTTTAATCCTTTTGGACTTGAGTTGTGTGCATGGTGATAGATATGGATCTATTTTCAATCTTCTACAGGTTGACATCCAGATATACCAGTACTGTTTGCTGAAGATGCTTTCTTTCTTCCATTGTATACTTTTAGCTCCTTTGTCAAAAATCAGGTGTTCATAGGTTTGCGGATTAAAATCCGCATCTTCTATTCAATTCCATCAATCGACTTCTCTGTTTTTATGCCAATACCAAGCTATTTTTATTACTGTAGCTCTGTAATAGAGTTTGAAGTCAAGGATGGTAATGCCTCCAGAAGTTCCTTTATTGAATAAGATTGTTTTGTCTGTCCTGGGTTTTTTGTTCTTCCATATAAAGTTGATTATTGTTTTCTCAAGGTCTATGAAGAATTTTGTTGGAATTTTAATTTGGATTGCGTTGAATTTATAGATTGCCTTTGGTAGAATTGCCATTTTTACTATGTTGATCCTACCCATCCAAGAGCTTGGGAGATCCTGCCATTTTCTGGTGTCCTCTTCAATTTCTTTTTTCAATGCCTTAAAGTTCTTGTCAAATAGATCTTTCATTTCCTTGGTTAGAGTTACCCCCAGATACTTTTTGCTGTTTGTGGCTATCATGAAAGGTAAAGTTTCTCGCATTTCCCTCTCTGCTTCTCTATCCTTTGTGTATAGGGGGCTACTGATTTTTTTGAGTTGATCTTGTAACCTGCCACATCACTGAAGGTATTTGTTATCTGTAGGAGTTCTTTGGTCGAGTTTTTGGGGTCACTAATGTACACTATCATATCATCTGAAAATAATGAAAGTTTTACTTCCTCCTTTCCAATTCAACTCCCCTTGATCTCCTTATGTTGTCTTATTGCTAGTGTTAGAATTTCAAGAACTATGTTGAAGAGATATGTTGAGAGTGGACAGCCTTGTTTTGTTCCTGATTTTAGTGGGATATTTTTGAGTTTCTCTCCATTTAATTTGATATTAGCTGTTGGCTTGCTATATATTGCTTTTATTATATTTAGGTATGATTCTTTTATCCCTAACTTCTCCAAAACCTTTATCATAAAAGGGTGTTGAATTTTGTCAAATGCTTTTTCCACATCTAATGAAATGATCACATTTTTTCTTTCAGTTTATTTATATGATGGATTACATTGATAGATTTTCTTATGTTGAACCAACCCTGCATCTCTGATCTTAATGGCTATATTTTTAATGGATTTTTGGATTCTGTTTGCCAGAATTTTATTGATATTTTTGCATCGATGTTCATGAGTGAGATTGGTCTATAATTCTCTTTCTTTGTTGGGACTTTGTGTGGTTTTGGAATCAGGGTAACTGTAGCTTCATAAAAAGAGTTTGGCAAAGACTCTTCTGATTCTGTTATGTGAAACCCATTAAAGAGTATAGGTATCAGCTCTTCTTGGAAGTTCTGATAAAATTCTGCATTATAAATACCAGGTGCTGGGCTTTTTTGGGTGTGGTGGGTTTTTATGACAGCTTCTATTTCCTTATGACTTATAGGTCTATTTAAATAGTTCACCTGGTCTTGATTTAATTTTGGTAAATGGTACTTATCTAAAAACAAGTCCATTTCTTTTACATTTTCCAACTTTGTGGCATATAAGCTTTTGTAGTAATACCTAATGGTTCTCTTAATTCCCTCAGTGTCTGTTGTTATGTCCCCCTTTTCATTTCTGATCTTGTTAATTTGCATGATTTCTCTCTCCCTTTTGATTAGTTTGGATAAAAGCTTGTCAATCTTTTGACTTTCTCAAAGAACCAGGTGTCTGTTTCATTGATTCTTTGGATTGTTTTCTGTTTCTATTTTGTTGGTTTTAGTCCTCAGTTTGATTATTTCCAGTCTTCTACTCCTTCTGGGTGAGTCTGCTTTTTTTTTTCTAGAGCTTTCAGCTATGCTGTAAAGTTTCCAATGTGAGCTTTTTCCGTTTTTTTAATGTGGGCAGTTGGAGCTATGTACTTTCCTCTTAGCACTGCTTTCATAGTTTCCCATAGATTTGGGTATGTTGTGTCTTTATTTTCATTGAATTCTAGGAAGATTTAATTTCTTTCTTTATTTCTTCCCTGACCCAGGGGTGGTTCAGAAGTTGACTGTTCAATTTCCATGAGTTTGTAGCCTTTCTGGGGGTAGAATTATTGTTCAGTTCTAACTTTATTCTATGATGATCCGAAAAAACACAGGTGGTTACTAATATTTTTTGTATCTCTGGAAGTTTGCTTTTTTAGCAAGTATGTTTTCAATTTTTGAGAAGGTTCCATGAGATGCTGAGAAGAATGTATATTCTTTCCTATTTGGGTGGAATGTTCTATAGATGTCTGTTAAGTCCATTTGATTCATTACCTTCATTAATTCTCTTATTTCTCTGTTAGGTTTCTGTCTGATTGACCTGCCCATTGGTGAGAGTGGAGTGTTGAAGTCTCCTAGTATTAGTGTGTGGGGTTTGATGTCTGCCTGGAGTTCTAGTAATTTTTTTTACATAAATGGGTGCATTTATAATAGGGGCATGGATATTAAGGTTTGAGACAATATCCTGATGAATTGTTCCTGTTATGAGTATAAAGTGTCCATCTCCATCTATTCAGTTTGATTTTAGTTTGAAGTCAATTTTGTTAGAAATTAGTATAGCCACACCTGCTTGTTTCTTTGGTCCATTTGCTTGAAAAACCTTTTCCCAATCCTTTACTCTAATACATGTTTGTCTTTGTAGCTGAGGTGTGTTTCTTGTAAACAGCAGAATGTTGGATTCTGTTTTTATATCCAATCTCATAGCCTGTGCCTTTTTATAGGTGAATTGAATCCATTGATATGAAGTGATAGTAATGACCAGTGGCTTTTAAATATGATTATTTTTTCTTCTTTTTTGGTAGTAGATTTTGTGTGTTTCTCTTCTTTGAGTTGTGCTGGTGAAGGGTTGCTAGATGTCTGAGTTATTGTGGGCATTGTTGGATTCCTCGGGTTGTGATTTTCCTTCTATTACTTTCTATAAGGCTGGATTTGTGGCTATGTATTGTTTAAATTTGTTGTTATCTTGGAATATTTTGTTTATTCCATTGATGGTGAATGAAAGCTTGGCTGGATATAGCAGTCTGGCCTTGCATGCATGTTCTCTTAGTGTCTGCAGCACATCTATACAAGGCCTTCTGGCTTTCGTGGTTTCCACAGAGAAGTCAGATATAAATCTAATTTGTTTACCTTTATAAGTTACTTGACATTTTTCCTATGCAGTTATTGATATTCTTTCTTTAATCTGTATGTTTTGTGTTTTGATTATTATATGGGAAGGGGATTATTTTTGATCCAGTCTATTCAGTGTTCTGTATGCTTCTTGAACCTTCATAGGCATATCCTTCATTACGTTGGGAAAGTTTTCTTCTATAATTTTGTTGAATATATTTTCTGGGCCTTTGAGCTGTAATTCTTCTCCTTCTTCTACCCCTATTATTCTTAGTTTTTTTTTTTATTGGACAATAAAATGGTTTTTTTGGTTTTTTTTATTTTTTTAAATTTTTTTTAGTTTTTTAGTTTTTTTTTTATTGTGTTCCAAATTTCCTGGATGTCTTGTGGTGAGAATTTGTTGGATTTGCTGTTTTCTTTGATCATTGTGTTTATTTTCCCTATAGTGTCTTCAGCATCTGAGATTCTTTCTTCTATCTCTTGTATTCTGTTGGTTATGATTGTCTCTGTAGTCCCTGTTTGTTTACCTAGATTTTCCATATCAAGTCAGCCCTCAGTTTGTGTTTTCTTCTTTGCCTCCATTTCAGTTTTCAAGTTGAACTGTTTCCATTATCCGTTTGATTGTTTTTTCTTTGTTTCCTAGGGTATATTTTAGATATTTATTCATTTCTTCAAATCTTTTGCTATTCTTCTCATCCATTTATTTAAGGGAGTTTTTCACATCCTGTTTAAGGGACTCTATCAGTTTCATACTGTCTATTTTTTCTACTTCTTCTGGATTAGGGTGTTCAACTCTTCCTGTTGTATGTTCGCTGGGTTCTGGTGTTATCATGTTGTTTTTTAGATTGTTGGAGGAATTCTTGCATTGGTGCCTGCACATGTCTTCCTTCAAATGCTCTCCGATGGATCTTCTGGTATAAGATCAGGGCGTCTTGCTGGCCAGGCTCCTCGCAGACAAAAGGCCTAGCTTGCTAGGCTCAGTGAAACAAAGGAACTCCCTCCCCGTTGCACTCAACACCCTGTCCCAGCCCCCAAACAGGCTGAGCTGGGGGATCTTCTGGCCCTTAAGAAATGAAGGGTTCCCTGGGGGCAAGCTGGGATGGGATAAGAATAGAGAGGCAGTAGTCATGGAGAGATGCTCCTGCAGAATGACCAGAAAGTTTAGGGGGTTGAGGAATGTCTGTGCTCCCTTTCAGGGGCTTCTGCCACCACTAGTAAAGAAGACACTCATCCCACTGATGGATCTTCTGGTATAGATCAAGGCCCCTTGTTGGCCAGGGACCTGGCAGACAAAAGGCCTAGCTTGCTGCTTGCAGGATTAGTGAAAACAGGGAGAGGACTCTTGGAGGTCTAAGGACCCAGCAAATAAAAGGGCAAACTTGGGGCCAGAGAGGAGGTTTGTGCAGAGCCAGGAAGACCCTGCAGCAGGAGCTGGAGGTGCTATGAACTCCACTCCGGCTGAGCAGGTGCACACTCACCCCTCAGGGTGGGTATCCTCAGTGTAGGGGCAGGAACTGTTCCTGGGCCAAAGACCTCACAGACAATAGGGCCGGCTTGGGG
Source organism: Chionomys nivalis (assembly GCF_950005125.1). Taxonomy (NCBI): domain Eukaryota; kingdom Metazoa; phylum Chordata; class Mammalia; order Rodentia; family Cricetidae; genus Chionomys; species Chionomys nivalis. The sequence goes on along the minus strand of NC_080112.1, from coordinate 106,349,654 downwards.
GGCAGGGATGTATGGAACAGAGAAGCCCCTGCAGCAGAAGCTGAAGGGGACCAGTGATCCTTTCCCAGTTTTGTGCCCCTCCAGGGATGGCACCCACTCAATGGTCTGAAAGTTTGTCCTCAGCACAGGAACAGGACTCTTGAAGGTCAAAGGACCCCACAGATAAAAGGGTGAACTTGTGAGGGGGGTTTGCGGAGCGAAAAAGTCCATGCAGCAGGAGCTGGAGTTGCTCTGCACTCCCCTCCGGCCAGGCGGGTGAACGCTCACCCCTCTGGGTGGGTAGCCTCAGTTTCTAAATTTTCTACAATGGACATTTATTACTTTTATGATGAGTGTTATCTTCACTGAACTCAAGCTGCATAAAGTAATTTCCAGGTATTCACATAAAATGGAAAAGTAATTATTTCTTGGTTAAAGCCTATCAGAGAAAACCCACACATTAAATCATAAAATATTGTGTACAATAACACAGAACAACTAGCAAACCTTTGGAGGTATCAATGGTGTTTTTGAAATGGTTAGCTGAAGGAACAATTAAACAATGGTCATTAACAGAAGAGAAACTGCACCATTAGAATAGCAGCTACAAGAACAACTATATACTCACCATATGGAAGAATCAACAAGCCTTTGGAAATCTCCTGTGATTGTTATTGAAATCTGGAAATCAGAGAATGATGACACATCTAATAGCTGTCAACATTGTAATTTAACCTATAGGTCCTTTACAATCTGAATTCTTTTGCCTTCTTTATTGCGGCGAACTCCCTGACCAGCAGGAAAAGATGATCACCAGATGAGGATTCTTCCCAAATCACGCTTTATTGGAGCCTCTTGGTTGAAGGGAGAGCAGAAGCGAGGGGCCCCAAGCGCCAAGCGGCTGCTTATATAGGGGGTAAGGGAATGAGTCGTGCCTGGATTGGCCGATGCGCGCCTGCCGATGCTCCTGGCCACGGGATTGGCCCTAAGCACATCATCGTCACTGCACATGCGAGAGGCACGGTTCCACTGCATTGCCTAATATGGAGCTGTCCAGCAAACGAGGCCGGGGCCAAGCGCCATCTTGTAATGGCAGCCACTCAATCGGCTCCCAGCAGCTCCCCCTGTTTGTTTTTCTCTGTAGGCCAGTGAGAAGGTCTTACACCCGTTCAGGTCCTCACCTCATGATGCGAGGACCGATCAAAGAGGCCCAAAACTCCTGGTACTCCTTCTCCCGTGCAATGGAATAAACTCCTGGGAGGTGCAAAGGCAGTACTCAGAGTAAAAATGCATACCTTCCTCAGTGCAATGGAGAATTTCTCCCTGAGAGTGCAAAGGCTATGCAAGGAACAAACCTACTGGCCTTTTAACCATACTTGGGGTGAATCGCCATTCTCCAAAGTGACTAATGCTTGTAGAACCGCAACCTTATCTCGAGATGTTTGAGCTTGGAGGTGGCATATTAGCCAAAGGCAGACTATACATTCTCCCATGCAGCATGCAAAAAACAATCCTTATATCCAAAAACCTTTTGTTGCAGCCTCTAGTGAAATTAGCAGGGGCCCATTGAGGCCCAGAATAGCCTGTACCATTACTCACTTTGCACTTATTAGTGGCATTGGTAGCACAACTAAAGTTGCTCTGTCCAGCCTGCCCTCCCTGAAGTAACACAAAAAGGGGAGAGATAAGAGCAACTGCCATTAACCCTGCAGAGGAGCCATTATAGGGCATTAGCAGATTTTAAGAAGGTTCCATTGAACCAAAAAGCCTGTAACATGGGGAGGCCCAAATCCTTGTTGGTAATAAAAAAGCGGGGGAAAACCACGGCATTGTGGCAAACAGGAATCGGCTTAGGGAAGGCAGACAGTATTCCCCATCTCTGCTCCGCCTGAATCCGGATTGTCATCGCCACCATCATCAGGAACAGCAGCGGCGTCATCTTCTACCGGATCATGGCCTTCCTCCATTGGCTGGGGAGCAATTGAATCATCCTTAATGGTTCTTGTCAGTCGGCACGGAACCCAGTGAGGCACCTCTTGACCCTGTGGGAAAACACAAATAGCTCCCCTGGATCTTCTGATGACAGGATCCGGGCCATACCATTTGTTATCCAACACATCCTTCCACATGACGGCCTCTCCTTTATCTTCAAGGGTCATTGCAGCATGCTGATCAGCAGCTGTCCTGCCCCGGCCGTCAACTATCAAAAAGTTAAAAGTAAAGAGTGCCAGTGCAACTCTGTTCCTGGGGGAAGCTATCTCTGCTATTCTCCCTTTCTGTTTCTGTAGGAGTTCTTTAAGGCTTCTATTTGCCCTCTCCACAATCCCCTGACCTTGGGGATTGTAGGGTATGCCAGTGGAATGTTCCACCTGAAGCTGTGCACAGAAGGCGCGGAAACCTTTTGAGGAATAAGCAGGGCCATTGTCAGTTTTAAGGCGGGTGGGTTTGCCCCAAGCTGCCCAGGCCTCTAGGCAGTGGGTCTTGACATGGGTGACGGGATCCTCCATCACCGGGTATGCTGAGGCTAAGCGTGCCCGTGCTCTGGCTAATATAATGGCAACCCCTTCCTGGTTCAGCTGCTTGTGCACCTAATGGCAGTGCCGAGGGGCGAGACACACCCTCCATCAGTGCGCGAGCACAGGGTGGGTTATAGGCTGGGGGACGGTGATAGTCCCGCTAATACCTTTCTTCCTCATACTTAGCAGCCTCCTCCTCTAGCTCCCCCTCTTCCTGTGAGCTGAGTTCATCCTCCGACAAATTTAAGTCAGTGAAATCTGTGAGGAGTAGGTAAAGCCGGTTTTTCTGCTTTTCATCCCCTTCCTCCCGTTGAGGGTCCTCTTGAGTTTCTTCTCTAGGTATACCCTTTATCTTTCTATCCTTTTCCTTTTTACTATCCTTTTTATCTTTATTCTTTTCTGTCTAGACCTGCCTAAGTCCCCCCCTTTTGAATCCAACTCTGATAGGCTGTCCTGGTGTGCTTGCTGTGCCCTCCTCCCTTCCCTGCGCAACCAAAAGCAGCACAGAAAAACAGCAATTATGAGGGCCACAAAGATCAAGCAAAACACCTCAGGTGCAACCCCAGAAATCATCATACCTGGGAGACTCACTGACGTCGCCGCTCCGCGTGTCAAGTTCTGAATCCTCTTTGGCCCCTCACTCTGTACCAAAGCTTGTCCCAGCGTCCCGGGTTTCCGGCACCAGTTGCGGCGAACTCCCTGACCAGCAGGAAAAGACGATCACCAGACGAGGATTCTTCCCAAATCACGCTTTATTGGAGCCTCTTGGTTGAAGGGAGAGTGGAAGCGAGGGGCCCCGAGCACCAAACGGCAGCTGCTTATATAGGGGGTAAGGGAATGAGTCGTGCCTGGATTGGCCGATGCACGCCTGCCGATGCTCCTGGCCACGGGATTGGCCCTAAGCACATCATCGTCACTGCACATACGAGAGGCACGGTTCCACTGCATTGCCTAATATGGAGCTGTCCAGCAAGCGAGGCCGGGGCCAAGCGCCATCTTGTAATGGCAGCCACTCAATCGGCTCCCAGCACTTTATTATCTCAAGGACGGCCTCTTATAGTTAATAATTTAAAAGATTTTTTTCATTATACCTTTACAAGAAAAGGACAGAGATAAATGTGCCTTCACAATGCCTACTTATAATAATTTTCAGCTTACAATGTGATATCAATGGACTGTCCTACAAGGAATGCTCAACAGCCCCACCCTATTCCAATACTTTGTAAGTCAGTAAGTGGATATAATACAAAAACAATTTCCCAGATCTTTAATTTACTATTACATGGATGACTTTTTGCTATCTTATTCAAATGTAGATACTTTAGAAAAAAAATGTTTGAAGAAGTAAAGAAAGTTTTGAATAAATAAAGACTACAAATTGCTCCTGGAAATAAATAAGGAGGAGATTCTGTCAGTTTCCTAGGTTATGAAATAGGTTTACAAAAATTAGAACACAAAAGGCACAAATTAGGAGAGACTAATTGTGGAACCTTAATGACTTACAAAGATTGTTAGGAGACATTCCTAGTCAATGATCAGCAGTTAGGATAACATCTGATCTAGTAATTCATTTAAACAAAACCATAGAAGGTAACAAAATCCCAGGGAATTACCAGGTAAAGCTGAGAAAGAATTAACTGTGCTTGAAGAGAAATTACAGGAGCCCCATATGGATTGGATGGATTCAAATAATAATTGTGTTCTAGTCTTATTGCCTTCCTGAATTTCCCCTATAGGAATATTAATGCAAAAGGAAGATATTATCTTCGAATGGATTTTTTAACCAAATAAAATGACTAAAAAAATTGAAAGCTTGTGTGGAAAAGGTCTCTGAAATAATTAAATAAGGGAAATTGAGACTTTGTCAACTAGCAGGTATACTCCCAGCAGGGTGACTCTGAGAAGATTCTCAAAAATAAGATGAGACCTAGGTTCAATAATAAGAGTAGGGTAGAGGTGGAGAAATATTTCAGTGGTTAAAAGTGCTTGTTATACTTGCAGAAGTCCTAAGTTTGGTGGCACCCACGTGGTAGCTCACAAGTATCTGTAATTTCAGTACAAGGAATCTAATGAACAGTTCTGGACTCAGGACCAGGCATGCACAAGGTACACATACATATATTCAAACCAAACACTCATATGCATAAAATATTATAAATAAAAAATTTAAAAGGTGAGGCAGCTGCATGTTTAAGATCAAATAAATGACAAAAGAAGGTGTATGGAAGAAGTCGTTTTCGACTATCTGAACAGAAGAACGATAAAAGATGCACAGAAAAGCAAAGGAGAAATGGGTAGGGATAAAAGAAAAGAATAGGAGGGAAAAGGGAAGATGTTACTTCCTCAATGCTTTCATAGTGTTCATTATCCCTGAAGCCTAGTGATGAGGCTTTGGCATGGAAGTCTTTTCACATATTAGTATTGATGGCACTATTTCTTTGTGATCCAAGGACTTCTTGTATGTGCAATATGATTTTATACATATACAAATTCTTCTAGCATATTCAAACATGCAAAATATTATTATAAGAAATATTTTCCATGCTATATGACAGATCTTCAGAAATTATCTGTGACTTTAACCTTTTATTCCACTCTCCCTTCTACCTTCTTACTATCCAGTCCTGGCAACCAACAGGATACTCTTTTGTTCTGAGCTTAGATTTTTGAAGTTTTGCATATAAATGTGATTATCCAATATATCTCTTTCCAGGATAGCCATATTTTACTTATCACACACTTTTCTAGGTTATTCATGCCGCAATGACCATATTTTCTTTCATTCATAAGTTGGAAAGTATTCCATTTTGTGTATAAATTTATCTGTCTGTGGACACATACTGATTCCATTTATTTGTTATGAATATTGCTATAATGAAAATGTGCATGCAATATCTTTTTGGAAACACTAATTTCAGTACCCATGAACATATAATAAGTAGAATTGCTGAATTATATGATACCTCTTCTTTTTATTTCTGAGAAACCTGCAGATCATTTTGCAAAATTGTTACACTAATGTATATCTATTGTTATAGTATTCAAGTGTCCTCCTCTCTCTCCTCATCATGGCCAACATTTTTCTTTATTTTCTAGGAGCCAAATGAACAAGTATGAGGTTATAGCTTGTATTATTTTATTCTCCTGATGCTTAGTGATTTATAAAAAAAATGTATACCTTTTGGTATTTATGTGTCTTCTTTCAAGAAATATTTGAGATTCTTTGCTCATGTTTTAATTTGATCTTCTGTGTTCTTGCTCTCAAATGGAAACCTTCATCATTTTATTGAAATGACTTTTTGTACATCATCTATTCTTAAAATATTTGGGAAAAATCAATTGACTGTAATTTAACTTTTAGGATACCAATTGTATAAAATAAAAGCTTCTATTTGAGTACTAGCTCAATTTTTCTGTGTCCAATGACAACAGAACTGGACCAAGATGATGACAAATTAAAAAGAAAAAAATAGATTATATTATTTAATTTTAATATTTAGTACATACAGAGTGAAGGGGAATAAAAATGAAGAGAGGGGAGACTAGAAAATTCAATTACATTGCAATCAGGTAATTTTCACAAGCTTGGTCTAGAAATTTTTGCCTCTAGCCCAGTGGTTCTCAGTCTGTGAATCACAATCCCTTTTGCGAACAATTCAGTCAAAGGGGTCACATGTCAGATATCTTGATTATGATTTATTTACATTACAATTAGTAACAGTAGCAAAAGGTAAAGTCATGAAGCAGCAATAAAATAATTTTATGGTTGTGGGTCACCACAGCATGATGAATTGTATTAAATGGTTAAATCATTAGGAATGTTGGGAACCACTACTCTAATCAAATCTGGGGTACCAAAGTACTAAAATCTGATAGCACAACATTTTATGCTTGTAACCTGTGACCAAATTCATGCCAGAACTAAATGACCAGTCAAAAGTGTTTTTTTTTCTTTCTTTCTTTCTTTCTTTCTTTCTTTCTTTCTTTCTTTCTTTCTTTCTTTCTTTCTTTCTTTCTTTCTTTCTTTCTCTTTCTTTCTTTTTATTTGTTTCTTCTTTTTTTGATGTGGAAATGTCTTCTATCTATCTGTTGCTTTCATTGCTTAATTAATAAAGAAAACTGCATGGCCTAATAGGGCAGAATTTAGATAGGCAGAGTAGACCAAACAGAATGCTGGAAAGAAGGGAAGTGAGGCAGATGCCTCAGACAGATGCTATACCTCTCCTCTCCAAGATGGATGCAGGTTAAGATCCTTCCTAGTAATCCACCACCTCGTGGTGCTACATAGATTATTAGAAATGGGTTAATCAAGATGTGAGAATTAGCCAGTAAGAGGCTAGAGCTAATGGGCCAAGCAGTTTTTAAAATAATACAATTTGTGTGTTGTTATTTCTGGTGTAAAGCTATCCAGTGGCTGGGATCTGGGCAGTGGGAAGTGGCCCGCCATTCCTCACTACACTTTTTTTTTTTTGACACAGAGTCTCTCTGTGTAGCACTGACTTTCTTGGAACTTACTCTATAGACCAGACTGGCCTCATACTTGGAGATCTACCTGCCGTTGCCTCAAGACATAGGAATTAAATGTGTGTGCTACTATGTCTGGCTTCCTGATTTTATTTTCATGTCATGTTCATGCATGGTAAAGATTGTGGTGTCTCACAATAACCTCCCAGGACAAAACTCATCAATGTGTACTGACCTCATTTACATTAAGGTATTGCTGCTATGTAACTACTAGTAAAGTTCTTCACCCTAACCAAATGAGTAAGTCTACAAAGCGGAGACTCCAGCAGCTTGATTGCTTTTCACGATAGGCTGCACTCCTTTTACTGCCAGTGAATCCTCTTATATTGCATGAAATTAACCTATTTCTTTTCTTCCCTGATATAAAAAGTAAATTTATTCTCTGCCTATAAATCTCTTTCCTCCACAATGATAAACAGTGTACTACAATGTAGACTGTAGTAATCAAAAATATGGTGTTGATAAAAGGAGATAGATAGATGGATAGATAGATAATCACAACATAATAAAGGTTCTAGAAAAATAGACACAAATAAAGTAAACTGAAAATTAATAGACATGATAGAAATTCAATGGCAAAAACTGGAATAGAGAAACCTTGATTACCTATTTTCTGACTGTTTCCTGAGGAACCATAAATGTAAAAAATACGTCTATCATTCCAGATAAGGCAATGATAGCAGCACAAAGTGATGATTCTACATGTATCTACATTTGGGTGCAGTTCAGTTTTTGTCAGCTTGACCCAATCTTCTATAAGACTGGTTTATATATAAGTCTGTGGGAACATTTTCTTGATAAATAATTAATATGGGAAGTCCATTCTGGATAGTTTCACCTATAGGCAGGTGGTACAAGATTGTATAAGAAAGCAAACTGAGCAATCCAATATACAGCATTCCTCCAATGTCTCTGCTTCAGTTCCTGCCTACAGCTTCTTGCTTTGTATTCCTGCCCTCCTCTTTTGTCAATGATGGCCTATTACTGGGGTATGTAAGCATGATAAACACTTTTTTCTACCAATTTATTATGGACCTGGGATGTTTATTAAAACAATTGAAACACAATTAGGACACTTGGTGAAGCAGTGAGTGTATTGTGGAACATGAGTGAGGGATTACTTACAAGAAAAATATTGACTTAAAAGGAAGCTGCATAATCAAAAAGTCCAGTGCTACATAAATGACTCACAGAAAGTTGCTTCCCTGGAGTTCAGGGAGCAACTCACAGGTAAATCCACAGATAAAGTCTCTTTGGCTGTGCAATTGTTTATTCTATACTCTATAGAGTTTTATGAGTTTTGGATGTATGAATCTTTTTTTTTTACTTTGATCTCATGAGACTTCTGCTTATTTGCTGGATGAAATTTCTCAAGTTGGGGGAAGTAGCTATATAACATTGCTGTGCTGAAAACCATTTCTCTAGTCTTATTTAATAGCTCTCATGTTAACAATACACAAAATCAATCCAATAACCTAAATACTGAAAATGAAATATTATCAAACTTGGAGACAAAAACAACAACAACATCAAAAAAGCCTGCGTGATCTGTGTTTGGAAGTAAACTTTTATAAACAATATCAAATTACAATACATTGAGGAAAAATTGAAACAGGACTCATCACACCTAAATTTCAGGTTTATAAAATATCTTACATAAAGAGTATCAAGATGGAGTGAAAAGATGAGAGTTGGAGATGCTATCCACTTCCACCTGTTGGGCAGACACTGCAGGAGCCACTGCTACTATGGATGATTGGGAGGATCTGATGTATCAGGCAAAGCTGGCAGAGTAGGCTGAGTGATTTAATGAAATGATGGAATCAATAAGGAAAGCAGCAGAGATGGATGTGGAGCTCATAGTTGAAGAATGAACATTTTTATTTGTTGCATATAAAAATGGCTTGGAGCCAGAAGAGCATTCTGGAAAATAATCAGCATCATTGAATAGAAGGAAGAAAATAAGGGAGGAGAGGACAAACTAAAGATGATTCAGGATTACCAGCTAATGGTTGAAAATTTGCACAAATTAATCTGTTGTGACATTCTAGATGTACTGGACAAACACCTCATTCCAGCAGCTAATACTGGCAAGTTCAAAGTTTTCTATTTTAAAATGAAAGGGGACTACCGCAGGTATCTGGCTGAGTTTGTTATAGGAAACGACACGAAAAAGGTCTCAGGAAAGAACATTGTGGCTTACAAAGCTGCTAGTGACATACTAATAACAGAACTTCCTACAATGCACCCCATTTGTTTAAGTCTTGCACTCAAATTTTCCGTATTCTACCATTAAATTCTTAATTTCCCTGACTGTACCTGCAGGTTGGCAAAAGCATCTTTTGATGATGCTATTGGAGAACTGGACAGGCTGAGTGAAGAAGGCTATAAGGATTCTAAGATTATCATGCAGCTGCTATGTGATAACCTGATGTTTTGGACCTCAGATATGCAGGGATGCTGTAAGAGACCAATTGTTTGCTTCCCGGCTGCCCAGACTCCAGAAATAATTTATCTTCAATATTGTTTGGCCAGTAGCTTAAGCATATTTCTCACTAACTATTACATACTAATTTAACTCAACTCCATTAATCTGTGTATGACCATGTGGCAGTGGCTTACCAGCAAAGTTTCACCATGTTTGTCTCTGGCAGTTGCTCCATGGCTTCTCTTTGATTTTGCCTTTGTTCTCCCAGCATTCATTTTAGTTTTCCTGGCCTAGCTCTACTGTATCCTATCATGGCTCAAGACAGTTTATTAACCAATGGTAATCACAACATAAAGAAGGGAATCCCATATCATAGGGCAGTGGTGAAGAGCAGAATAAAGAAGCATTGCCGGATGTGGAATATGAAAATCAGTGAGATGTATTAAAAGCAACAAGAGAATACATCTCTGATCACTCTCCCTCCCCCTTCCCCTTGGAAGTTCCACATTTTAACTAAGTACTAGAAGGAAAACACAAACCCAAGGAAGTTAATTGCACCAATATCTACATTGAGACCAGAGAATATGTGTTGTTAATCCATTTCCAAGGTGCTGCTCATACTGGACATCCACAGGTCACATGAGGTGCACCACTAGAATAGAGTAAAAGGGAAGAAACCAGAACAGAAATGTCCTAACATATTCTAGTAAACAAATAGGTGAGCATCCTAAGGTAAATATTTCACCTTCTTTGTGTATCTTAAAAAAACAAATGAATGCTTACTTTAATATATATATATATATATATATATATATATCAGAATTTTTCCCCCCTTTTTCTGTTTAAACAAAAAAGGCTTTAATTTTAACATAGTAAAATTACATATAGCAAAACAGTTATCAAGCAAGAATTACAGTTACAATATTTATATCTATTTTATCTTTTATCATAACTAAGGAAAACTATAACTATGTATCCATTCTTCAACTCCACCAAAGACTCCAGAAGGATATAATATTACCTAAGAAAACAAGAAATCCAAAACTCTAGAAATGACAGAGACAGCTCGCTGTCTGGACAGTCACCCAAAGTTCATTTGTACCGTTGGGGCATCCGTCTTTGGCCTTCAGGCCCATAGTGTTCAGCAGACATTTCCATGAAGCAGGAAATTTCAAAGACAGTTCAGTCATTTTCTGCTGTGTCCTGCAGAATGTCTCGCAGACTCTTTCATGAGTCAGGAACCCTGAAAGATCATCTCACCTTTAGGCAAGTTCAGCAGTCCTCTGCGGGTTCTCTGTGTCGTTTATGCATCAGTCCAGGCAAGAGCAGTTTCTTCCCCAAATGGCTATCAAATTTCATAAGGAGCCTCTTCGATGCCCATCTTCTTCTTGAAGTAGCTGGTGCTGCCAGGAAAGATCTTAACCCGTGTCTGTCTGGAGTGAGAGAATCATGGTGACTCACTGACTTGGCTCCTTTCTCCCAGCATTCTGTTCTGTTTACTCAAAACTTATTCATTTGAGAATTTTTTTAATATAAGATTATTGATTTTATTTATTTTTTTTCATTTATCAATTCATTTATAAAAAGAAAACAAACTATTTTTTTAATTATACATACTAATCCAAGTTCCCACTCTCTTCCCTTCTCTCATTCACTCCAGATATCCTCCAACTCCAGCCCCATCCAATCCAGAGAAAGGGTAAGGCATGTTGCTTTTGGGGAAATCTAAATCCCTTCCTACTATATCTAGGCTGAAAAACGTATCTCTCCAAAGAGAATAGGTTCCCAAAAGGCCAGTACAAGCAATGGGAATAAATCCTGGTGCCCCTGGCTGTGGCCTCTCTGTCTTCCCCAGCCATACAACTGCCAACCACATAAATGAGATAAACTTGATAATATGCAAATATTACTTACACAAAATTGACAGAATTTAAAGAGAACAAATAATAAAATAGATAATATAATAGCAAATGTTAGTAAATGCTCTATAGAAAAAAATAAAACAAGTTTAAAAATATGAAGTGGTAGTAAGAATGATAAAGTTCTAAAATTGAATTTTTCTATTTGCTCATAAACAATTTCCCTATGAGATAAGCATTTGTATTTCCACACTATTCCTCGGGAAATTTTAGGTTGAAGACGATTTGTTTATTATTGACAGATTGGATTACAGAATTAGGAATTGAACACAGATATGACTCTAATAGCAGTTTCTTAACTAATATGACTTATCACAACTTGATAAACTATTTTGTTTGGGACTACTGATATAGCTTAATAGATAGAGTGATTGATCTGGGTTTAATTCCTAGCATTACTTTAAACTTGACATGGTGGCACAAACCTCTAACCCCACCTTCTAAGAGGTGGATATAGTTAAATAGGAAAGTCATTATCATAGTTCCATACATACAAAGATCAAAGCAAGCATGGGACATATGAAACACTATCTCACAAAGCAAGTAAAAAATTATAAAAAAGCATTTAACCATGAGTAAAAAGCAAAAGAGATGAATGTGATAGACATAGTTATTGTTGACATCTATATATCTATATCTATATATTCTTTCTGTGGGCCCATGTGGTGGTTTCCTTAAATGTTCAACATGTATTATCTGAATCATAATGCATTACCAACCATAATGTCATATGATCATAGTTTAATCATAGGGTAGTTGGACTAGCAAAAAAAAAATGGTTGCCCAAATCCTTTATATTTGAATATAGTAATGAACAATTTTTCAGTGAATTTTATGTGGTGTCTTTTGGTTTCCAATCATAACTTGTGATTAATTTGTTTGTACAGAATTTGGAAAGATCACCTCAAAAAAGCCATAAAAATATTAACAAATTACCATTAGGAAAAAAACACACACACTTTTGATGTAATAATTCCATTTCACAAACAAAGAAACCAAAACAAAAAAAGATGAAATATTTTTATTCAAAATCTCACCCACTTAGTAATCATTAAGCATGATGCATGAACTTTCATCTGATGGATTACAAGCATTTCTACTGGAAAAATGTCTCATTTCGGTATCAAAATAGAATACTAGTATATAAGACTTTAGGAAAATATACCCAGTGCTTTATAAATAAGCTTTGCGCAATTATCAAGGAGTATGCATACATAAGCATATATTTGAAATATTTATCACTTAATTTTATTCTAATAATGATCAATACCTTAGATGTTGCAGAATTCAGAACACACCAAAGAAAGTTACATGTTTCACGTGATTTTTTTCTGTATCCTTTCATTTTCGGGGGGAATATAGTTAAGGGGTTTGTCTCAGCCTTTTTGCCTCATTCAGTTCAACAGTGTTTTGGACTTGTAATGTTTTGATCCAGGTACATTTAGAGCATGTTAGACAAAGGCATTGCATGAACACACATAAACGTATGTATTTCCTAAATAAAACATACACATTTTCCCAATTAAAATGCATATTTATCCTATAAAACAAAAGGAATACTCAGTACAGTGAGGCTCGATCTTTAATAGGAGTCAAGAATACACTTGACAGATACTCATTAGTTTTGATTTTTAAGCAACTAGACTAAAGAAGTTTAAATGCCTCTTGTCATCTTATTCTTGTTGGTTAGTTTGGCTTTGGAAGTGCCTATGGCCAATTTGAGATAGACATTGCAAGATTTCCCTCCTGGTATTGATCAGTTTTTCCTTTTCATTATATAAAGAGTTATCAGTTCCACTGAAGTCTTTTCTATCTGATCTCCTGGGAAATTATTCTATTTAAGCTAGACTGGAGGGTCATAATTCTGTCATCTTTCCTTTAACATATCTATAATTAGAAAATTAATAAAATCAAGAGATTCTTGGTTGTTTTATACATTTGAAATTTGAATTACTTTAAAAAATATTTTGCTGATAGCAGCAGTGAAATTAAGCTGCAGAAAGCAGATGACAGGGGTTATTTACTTATTTTTTTTAAATATTTATTTATTTATTTATTTATTATGTATACAATATTCTGCCTCCATGTATGCCTGAAGGCCAGAAGAGGGCACCAGACCTCTTTACAGATGGTTGTGAGCCACCATGTGGTTGCTGGGAATTGAACTCAGGACCTTTGGAAGAGCAGGCAATGCTCTTAACCGCTGAGCCATCTCTCCAGCCCCCTTGTTTTTTTTTTTTTTTTAACTAGAGGGTACTGAAAACAAAACTTTCTTTCCAGGTAGTGCTTTTCTTGCAATACAGGATGTTAGGTAAAAACCTAATAATGCAAAAGTCTCTTGGTTAGAACATAGGGTGGTTTATCTCCCCATATACATTATTTTTAATTGTACTATTGAGCAATTTTCCATGGTGTTTTACATTTTCAAGTCATAACTTGTGATTAAGTTTTTAAAGCAGAAGTAAGAAGATAACATTTGGAAAAGAAATAAAAGCTTTAAAGAATTTCTTAGTATCAACATTTTCAAAAAGAAAAAAAGAAAAAGATAGAAAGAAAGAAAGAAAGAAAGAAAGAAAGAAAGAAAGAAAGAAAGAAAGAAAGGGAAGAAAGAAAGGAAGGAAGGAAAGGAGGGAGAAAAAAGAAAGCAAAAGAAAACAGAAAAGGAAAAAATGTCCTCCAGGAAAGCAACATAAAATTTGATCTTATAATATATTATTTTAGTATCTTTTTTATCTTGATGTTGTTTAAGATTTCTTCATTAAAGAAATAGACATGCTATTTCAAACCAAAACAAAATGTCAAGCTTGATCCTGAAAAGTAAGATCTATGAATTGAAAAGTAATTGAGCTTTTTATTTCTTTTTCCATTTTCAAAAACTCTGCTTTGACTCTTCCTGTGTTCCCAATTCAGATGCTGACTATTACCATAGTTTCCATTTTTTGCTTTCCAGAAATTTATAGGGCCAAATATTTGACAAAGAAATTGCCTGTAAGTGCTGAGATGCAGGTGTGCATGGCTGGGCTTGGCACCCAGCAGTGGTCATTGTTGCCAAATTCAAGGCCATTGTACTTATATTGCTGCAGGCACAACAGATGTAGGTGCAGCTTGTTTTGGAAGCCATTTCTAATCTCAATAAATCTAGTTAATGCTTCAACAATGTTCCTCACTTATGGAACAAATCCAATTTAGAAAGTCATCACTGATGGATTGTATAGAATTGTGAAATATGAGACTTATCACAATGCAGTGGTCATTTATTCATTAGTCAACTCAAGTTCATATCTCAAAATGCTCACTGAGAAATGAGTATGAAAGCTATAAGGTTTTATACTTGTTATTATGATTTTGTTATACATCAAGTAACCACATTCTAGTTTTTAAATAATGAGCTTGACCTGGAAGATTGCTCATCTGTGCCTTGATGAAGATCTTATGATAGGATAGCATAGATGGTGTTTGATTCAAATCGATCCTCATTCATAATCAGTGTGACCAGTTGCAATCAGTACTATGATTCAAATTTTCTTTTAAGCTCTGCTAAATGTGTAAATCTTCCTTTCTCTTTACATGCATTTTTGTTTGAATATATTCCAGAGATTTGTAAGAGATTTGATGGCACATGTACATCCTTTAGGATTTGAAAGCAAAACACTCTTTCACATCCCCATTACCCTGCTGTTAGAGTTTACAATGGGTCACTTTCAGCTTGTATTTTGGATAGGGCTGAAGAGTAGAAGGATCATTTCCTGATCTTTGATTTCTTCATATACAGATATAATTGCATGAGTTGCTTGGGCGGTATATGAACCTGATATTATCTGTATGATCTTTGTATTTCAAAGAAAATTTCATAATATATGGATAAATTATTTCTGTTGTACTGGGGTATGCTATTCAACAATAGTACCCTGAAATTCTTGAGACATGCAAAAAATGGTAGATTGATATCTGAGCATATTTCCAGAATTAATACAGCCTTGAAATACAGACAGACATTGAGAAAAAAATGGTTTTCTTTAAAGCATCATCTAATTTTCAGATCATATTGTAATCCTCCTTGGACTTCATTGTCACTGATTTATTAAGTCAGTATGAATTTGGTCTGGAACAGGTACTCTCTATTAAGTACTGTGATTCCTTTAAATAATCTAGAATGCAGATTTACCCTTGAAAGCTATATACAAAAGGTGTGAATGTGCATATTTTTTTACCAATTTCACATACTAAAAACTTAATATCCAATGTGCAGTGTTGAGAGATTGGAGCTTTAAAAGTTGTATAAGTGAGGAGTGGCTATGATCCTGTAAATAAATTAATACTGTCACAGAAGATTGTAAATCATAATGGAAGTAGGTTCTCGATAAAAAAACAAAGATTAATTCTGTCATGCATTCTTTTCTGTCCCCCTATGGTTCAGATCCTCTGCCTCTACTGCCTTACATCTTTGGATAACATAGCAAGATGGTTTGAACTTGTGAAACCCACCTCTGTAACTTTATAAAACATATTGTTGTTCATAATACTTTACCACATTTCAGGTAAAAGAACCAATGATACCATGAAGTTGCAGTTTTTGAATCTGCTTTGTTAGAAAAAAGTAGCATATTGGTTCAAGGTCAGTTTGGTGTCACTGGAATACTATGCAAATAAACAGAAGCATAGATTATTCAAAGATTGTATGAAATATTTTACTAGCTTAGTATTCATTTAGATAGGAAAATAAATACTTCATCTTTGGAAGGAATAATATAGTTCCTAAGAAAATAAATACTCAATGCTCAACTTTGTATGAAAAAAACAAAAAATCCAGGATAATCAAACATGTACATTAAAGGAGCTTCTAGAGGCATTACCATCCCTGACATCAAGGTCTATTATAGAGTTACAGTAATAAAACACCCTGGTACTGGCATAAAAACAGGTTGACCAATAGAATCAAAACAAAGACACAGATATTAATCCATACATCTAGAAACACCTGATCTTTGACAAAGAAGCTAAAATTATACAACGGGGAAAACCATCTTCAAGAAATGGTGTTGGCATAACTGGATGTCAACATGTAGAAAAATGAAAATAGATCCATATCTGTGCCCATGCATAAAAGTCAAGTCCAAATGGATTAAAGACCTCAATATGAATCTGACCACATTAAACTGGATAGAAGAGAAATTGGAAAATAGCCTTCAGTTCATGGGCCCAGGAGAATACTTCCTAAATATAATACCAGGAGCATAAATGCTGGGAACACCAATTAATAAATGGGACCTCCTGAAACTGAGAAACTTCTGTAAAGCAAAAGACACAACCAAGAAGACAAAAAGGCAGCCTACTGAATGGAAAAAGATCTTCACCAACTCCATATCAGACAGAGGACTGAGCTCCTAGAAATTAGACATCAAAATACTAAATAATATGATTAAAAATGGAAGACAGTTCTAAAGAGAATTCTCTCAACAGGAAAATTTCAAATGGCCAAAAGACACATAAGTGTCTTTTCAAAATTCTTAGCCATCAAGGAAATGCAAATCAAAATAACTCTGGGGTACCATCTTTCACCTGTTAGAATAGTTAAGATTAAAAAAAAACACCAAAGATAGTTTATGTTAGAGAGGATGTGGATGATAATGAAGCTATAGTCCATTAATCCAAAGAAGTTAAATAGCAAGGGAAAATCTAAGAGAAGCATATATAAATCTTCCTGAGAAGGGGAAATAGACAAGATCTCCTGAGAAAAATGGGAGCATAGAAGTGGGAGGAGAAGGGAGAGAAGAAAGGGATGAGGAGGGGGAAAAAGGGGAGTGGGAAGGAGAACTTGAGGGAATATGAGTCAAGATGGGGAAAGGAGAGAGAGAGAGAGAGAGAGAGAGAGACAGAGAGACAGAGAGAGACAGAGAGAGACAGAGAGAGACAGAGAGAGAGAGAGAGAGAGAGAGAGAGAGAGAGAGCAAGGAAAGAGATATCTTGATTGAGGGTGCCATTATGGGGCTAGCAAAAATCCTGGAACTAGAGAAATTCACAGAAAACCACAAGGATGATCCCAGCTAGGACTCTAAGCAGTAGTAGAGCTGGTACCCTAACTGGCATTGCCCTCTCGTCAGATTAATGATTGTCTTAAATGTATCCATAGAACCTTCATCCATTAACTGCTGTAAGCATAAGCAGAACACCACAGTGGAGAACATGGCTGAGCTCCCAAAGTCCAGTCTAAGTATGGGAAGAGTGAAAATATGAGCAAAGAGTTCAAGACCAGTGTGATGTGGGAGGGTCTTCTATCTATCTGTTGCTTTCATTGGTTAATTAATAAAGAAAACTGATTGACCTGATAGGTCAGAACATAGGTAGGTGGGGAAGACAGAACAGAATTGTGGGAGGAAGAAAGCAGAGACAGGAAGATGCCATGAAGCTCCTGCCCAAGATGGACATAGGTTAGAATCTTCCCAGTAAGCCACGACCCTGTGGTGATACACAGATTACTAGATATGGGTTAAAGCAAGATGTGAGAGTTAGCCAAGAAGAAGCTAGATATAGTGGGCCAGGCAGTGTTTAAATGAATACAGTTTCCATGTAATTAATTTGTGTAAAGCTAGGCAGGTGGCAGGATGTGGCCCACTTTCCTCATCACTACACCAGTGAAACAGCTTACTTGAGCTAATGGGAGCTCACCAACTATTGGGAGGTCCTTCTGTCTATGTGTTGCTTTGATTTGTTAATGAATAAAGGAACTGCTTTTGGCCTATAGCATATCTATAGGGGAACAGAGCTAGGTGAGGAAAACTAAACAGAATGCTGGGAGGAAGAATGCAGAGTCAGGAGACATCATGGATCTGCTGCAAGAGATAGATGTGAAATTTACTGGTAGGCAATGAACCCTTGGTGATATACAAATTAATAGAAATGGGTTAAATTAAGATGTAAGAGTAAGCTAATAAGAAGCTAGAGCTAATGGGCCAAGCAGTGATTTAATTAATACAGTTTCTTTGTGGTTATTTCAGTGCTAAGCCAACCAGGTGTCTGGGACAAACGAGTAGGCCTTCCTTCTGCAACTGGCACCCACATGGCCAACTAAATCCATGTAAAACCAGAGAGGGCTTAAAAAGTAATTCTAGACAAAAAAATTTAACACAGCTTTTTGCTGTTTGTTGGCTGCTTGCCACAGCTCCTTTAAGAGAGATTTTTCTGATTCATCTGTAACAGGAAAAAAGCCACAGCCATTTAAAATACCAATTTTCTGGGCTTTGCTACCAGCACAACCTATGACTCATTTGGGAGACGGAGCATTTGAGTAAGGTTTGTGAGCAGACTGCTGCAACTTGCTTAATGGCAATGTGGACTGACTGTGTGCCTAGAGATGGGGCACTGTGCATGTCTCTCAGAGGCAGCAAGCAGCTTGCCATGCTGAACTGTGCTGTGCAGAGAAATCAGGCCCTACTGTTTATGCCATAATAATGGTGCTGCTTAAGTTTTAGACTGGGCAGGCAAGCAGGCACTCCATATTTCCCCTAACAATGGTTCCTCTTAAGTTTTAAGAAGCACTTAGCATTTTAAAAGGCACTCCTAGACAGTAAAGAATTAGAGATATGCAACAAGGACCAATTCAGATGAGTCATATTGTTGAATAAATGTACATAGGCTTGAAAGAGATAAGAAAAGGAGTATAGAGAGTCATAAAAATAAAGTTAATTCTTTAACAAAAAGGGGAAAGTCTTTAAAAAGACAGAGTACAAGTCATAGATTAAAAGGAGTAAAGAAAAATAAGCCATGTAAAAAAAGGAAAATTTACAGAGTCTGGATTATGTATATTATTGTGTTTGAATTTTTTGACTATGAGCGAGTTAAGTACAGAGAGACATTCCATTGTATGGACTGCTAAATTAAGTCAATATAGAGGTATCTTAATTTTAAAATTTGAGTCTAAGGATATGTTGTTTTGGAAAACATAAGGATATGTTCTTCTTCGTTTTCACAGAAGATGAGAACCTATGGATTGCTTCCAGACTAATATGGTTTGATGGACCAAGACGACATGAAAGGTCACTGTGAGCACCCTCAAAAAATTACTTTGCCTAACTGCTGACTGAAATGAATGTAGCACACAGGATAAAGGATGAAAGGCCTAATTAATAACACCCCCATACAGCAGAAAGCAGTATGAACAGAACTATGCCCATATTCCCAAATATTGTTTATAATTGCTTGTTTACATTTAAAGGGAGTTATGATAGGGATGAATAGTTTGCACTGCTATGGATCTTGGTTTACTGATACAAATTTAAGGTCAATTTGTTATATGTATATGTATTTCTGCTCTTGATTAAGGTATTGCATTTGTGTAGTTCATTTAAAAATATAATGTATGATTAAGAAATATAAGTTAATAGATAGTCATCTAAATAATAGTCAAGATTGTAGTCATATTAGGTTTTCTAGATATATAGAGATATATTTCAGTTAGATGGGTATTCTTAAAATCTTTCAGAGAACTTTAGAATATGGAATTTAAAATATTTTAAGAAGTTATGACTTTTCATGACAGTGAGACACATCTGCTCCTGGCAGCAACAAGCTACTTCAAGAGGATGATGGGAACTAAAGAGGCTCCTTATGCACTTTGATAGCCATTTGGGCAAGGAACTTCTCTTGCCTGAACAGCTGAACTGGACATGAAGTACTCACAAAGAAATAACTGCTGAACTTGCCTAAAGGTGAGATGGTCCTTTGGGGTTTCTGCATCATGAAAGAGTCTGCCAGACATTCTGCAGGACATGGAAGAAAATGACTGAAAACTGCCAGTATAAGTGGTACTGTCTCTGAAATTTCCTGCTTCATGGAAAGTTTGCTGGATATTATGGGCCAGTAGGTTGAAGACAGATGCCCCAATGCTGTGAAAATCTTTGGGTGACTGTCCAGTCACTAAGATGTCTCTGTCAATTCTAGAATTTTGGAAGCTGCTTACAATGCACTTCCTGTTTAATTATATAATATTATATCCTTCTGGAGTCTTTCGCGGAGTTGAAGAATAGGTAGAGAGTTATAGTTTTCCTTAGATATGATAAAAGACAAAGTATATATAAATATTGTAACTGTAATTCTTGCTTGATAACTGCTCTGTTATATGTAATTTTACTATGTTAAAATTAAAGCCTTCCTTTTTGTTTAAACAGAAAAGGGTAAATGATTTAGGTGGTCCTTATGTCTATGTGTTGCTTTGATTGGTTAATAAATAAATGAACTGCTTTGTGCCTATAGCAGAGCTATGGAGGTGAGGAAAACTAAACAGAATGCTGGGAGAAATAAGGAAGAGTCAGGAGGTGTCATGAATCCACTTCCAGAGATAGATGTGGTAAAATTTTGCTGGTAGGCCACAACCACATGATGATAAACAGATCAATAGAAATGGGTTAAATTAAGAAGACTTAGCCAATAAGAATCTAGAGCAAATGGGCCAAGCAGTGATTTAATTAATACAGCTTCTTTGTGGATATTTTGAGGCTAAGCTAGCCAAGCAGCCAGGATGAACAAGTGGGCCCTATTCCTATAAGCATAGCTCCAAACTAGGCCCTTGTATTATAAGTGACAGTTGTATGGCTGGGGTAGACTGCAGAGCAACTGGCATTGGGACCAGGATTTCTACTTACTGTTTGTCCTGACTTTTTGGAGCCCATTCTTTCTGGAGGGTACCTTGCTTGGCCTTGATATATTAGGGAGGGCCTTGGTCCTTCCTCAAAGCAATGTATCTTACCATTTCTGAAGAGTGGATGAAGGGGTGGGATGGGGTATGGAAGGAACAGGAGGAGGGCAAGGATTGGGAACTGGAATTGGTATATAAAATAAAAAAGATAATTTTTTTTAAGTAAATAAATGTTTTCAAAAATTTAACCAATGATTGCCTAACCACCTGACCTATATTTAGAGCTAAATAAATATGTGAAGAAAGAATATTGCTGAGTAACATTTGATGCATAAGATGTGTTATAAGAAAAGTTATATTGATAAATATTGCTACCATTTGGGTATTAAATGTCTCAAAAGTTTCATGTTGCCAACATTGTTACCACCTGCTGCCCCTGTTGACAGGTGATTAAATCAGAAAGGTATTAATCTCATAAATGAATTAATTCTGAATGCATCTACCATGGGGTATTAGTATGTGGGACCTAGTTCAAGAAAATGGATCTTTGGGAATGCACCTTTGAATAATGAATTAGTCCCTGGATTTTTTCTCTTGAATTCCTGTCTTCTATGAGGTGAGAAGTCTCAAGAATTCACAGTTTCTTGTCACCATGATATTTTGCCTCTTTTTCCACCCAAAGAAAATCTAAGGAACATTATATAAAAACATCTGAGACAGAACCAGAATGAAGCATTCTTCCTTTTAATATTACTTTCTAAGTCATTTTTGTTACAGGAATGGAAATCTGACTAACAGATCTTGATATTGTTCTTACTTAAGTGAATGTAGAGGAAAAAAATTTAACTAGAATAGGTATGATCCACCATTCAAATTAGCATTGGCTAGCAATTAAATTTTTATTGATTTAATTAAATCTACAATAGTTTACAGCATAAAATAATTCTATTATTTGATGTGGGATTAAACTCTGTATGCTATGAATATATTTTATTGCCATTGGTTAACAAATAAACTGCTTTCAGCCAATGATTTAACAGAATATAGCCAGGCTGGAAAAGGTATATAGGTAGAGTAGGTGGAGTCAACGAGAACCAATGCAGCCATCACGGGAGATAGACATCGGATGTTGGATGGAACCTTTCCAGTAGGCTATAACAATGTGACAACACGTAGATTAAAAGAAATGGTTAAATTTAAGATATAAGAGCTAGCCAAAAAGAAGCATGAGCTAATAAACCAAGTAGTGTTACAATAATACAACTTCTGTGTACATATTTTGTATCTGGGTAGCTGGGAAATGAATGAGCAGTCTCTGCCAACAATCATTACAAATCTAAACCCTTTAATATAATGGCTGTGCATTCTTAGAAATCATTTTTAGAGGTGATATGCCATAAAATTAGATCTTATTTTTAATTTTATCTTATTTTTATTTATTGCATATGTTTAAGAAGCTAATTGCCTGCTTTTCAATGGTGGAATTGACACAAACACATTTGATTTATATTTGCATCATTCATGTAGGAAGTCCTTCTGTATATCTGTTGCTTTTATTGGTTAGTGAATAAAGATGCTGCATGGGCCTGTACATAGCAGAATAGAGATGGGCTGGGAAAATTAAACTGAATGCAGGGATAAAGAAGGTAGATTCAGTGAGACTCCATGTATCTGCCAGAGGGGAGACATGAGTTGCCAGCTGGAATCCTGCCACTAGGCCACAAACATAGTGATAAAATATAAAGTAATGGAAATGGACTAATTCTAGATGTAAAAACTAGCTAGCAATATGTTTAAGCTATTGGCCAAAATTGCAAATAATATAGTTTTGTGTGATTATTTGGGGTGAGTGAAGCCAGGAAATGAACTAGTAGCCTCATATAATACATTGTGTTTTTTCTTGTTACATAGATGGCCATACCATGTTATATTAGTCATTTGTTCTTATTATCATACAGCTCAAAAGGCTAAAATGGAACTTTTCAGAATATGATTGAAAATTTTTTTTACTTCAGTTCATTATATTCTTTTATGACTATTTAGCTACCACATACAATTAGTTGTTTGATTTGCAACAAAGATTGAAGTAACTGTCTGAGTCAAAGTAAAGACTAAATATTTTAACATAAGAAATAAAATTGTAGTAAACTCTGAAACACAGCTTGCTCTAATATTGAGGGGACTTAGGTGAATAAACAGGCACATGGTGAGACACCCCACTCTTTAGGACTTCTACAGAGGGACAAAACTCTGGGTCCCTCCCTGACTTTTTTAGACTGCCAACAGGGAGTTTTCTGTCTAGGCTCCCTCAAAACTCAAACCCATCCAGTGGCCAACAAAACTAGTAGCCACACCCTGTCTCCAAACCCACATATCATCCTACAACCTTGGTAGTACTCTGACACATAGCTTGCTCCAATACTGAGGGAAATTAAGAATAATAGGAGTAGAAAAGGGAAAAATAACTCCAGCTCAAAAGCATAGAAAATATATTCAACAAAATCATAGAAGGAAACTTTCCCAACCTAAAGAAGTTTATTCCAATTAAGGTACAAGAAGATTAGGGAAGACCAAATAGACTGAATCAAAAAACATCCCCTCCCCATATAATCATCAAATCTCAAATCATATAGAATAAAGAAAGAATATTAAGAGCTGCAAAGCAAAGAGTTCAAGTAACATGTAAAGGTAAACCTATCAGAATTACACCCGACTTCTCAATGGAAATATCAAAGCCAGAATGTACTGGATAGATGTGCGGCAGACACTAAGGGACCATGGATGCAAGCACAAATGCAATGCTTTAATTCACCCATCGATGGAGAAAATAAGATATTCCATGACAAAAACAGATTTAAACAATACATATCTACAAACCCAGCCTTACAGAAAGTACTAGAAGGAAAACCCAAACCTAAAGAAGCTAACAGGATCCACAAAAACACAGACATCTGATAATCCCCACCAGTATAACCCAAAGAAGGAAAACACACAAACACTACTACTGAAAAAATAATCAGAATTAACAGCCACTGGACATTAATATTGCTTAATATAATTGGACTCAATTCACTTATATAAAGACACAATCTAAGAGTATGAAAACAAACAAAATCCAGCCTTCTGCTGTATACAAGAAATGCAGCTCAATCTCAAAGGCAATTACTACCTCAGAGTAAAAGGATGGGAAAATGTTTTCCAATTAAATGGACCTAAGAAACAATCGGGGGTTTCTAATATCTGACAACATTGATTTTAAATTAAAATCAGTCAGAAGTGATAGAGAAGGACCCTATATATTCATAACTGGAGCAATTCATCAAGATGCAGTCTCATTCCTGAACATTTGTGCCCCTAATACAAGAGCATACACATATGTAAAACAAACATTAAAAAAAAAAAAAAACTTAAATTGGACATCAAACCCTACACACAAATAGTAAGAGACTTCAACACTCCACTTTCACCAATGGTCAGTTTAACCAGACAGAAATTTAACACAGAAATAAGAGAACTAACAGATATCATGAATCAAATGGACTTAACAGACATCTATGGAACATTCAGCCCAAACACAAAAGAATATATCTTCTTCTCAGCACCTCATGGCACCTTCTCTAAAATTGATCACATACTCTGTAACAAAGCAAACCCCACAGATGCAAAAAAAAAATGGTATAAGACCTTGTGTCTTATCGGATGACCATGGATTAAAGTTAGAATTTAACAAAAATACTACTCTCAGAAAGCCTACAAACTTTTGGAAATTGACCAGTGAACTACTGAACCATTCCTGGATCAAGGAATAAATAAAGAAGGAAATTAAAGACTTCCTTGAATTCAACAAAAATGAAGGCTCAACATATCCAAACCTGTAAGATACTATGAAAGCAATGCTAAGAGGAAATTTCATAGCACTAAGTGCCCACATAAAGAAAAGAAAGATAACATTAGTGACTTAACAGCACATCTGAAAGCTCTAGAACAAAAAGAAGCAGACTCACGCAGGAGGAGTAGAGACAGGAAATAATCAAATTGAGGACTGAAAACAACAAAATAGAAACAAGGAAAACAATGCAAAGAATCAAGGAAAGAAAGAGATGGTTCTTTGAGAAAATTAACAACATAGACAAAACTTTATCCAAACTAACCAAAAGACAGAGAAAGAACATGCAAATTAACAAAATCAGAAATGAAAAGGGGATCATAACAGAGGCTGAGGAAAATCAGAGAATCACTAGGTCATACTTTAAAAACCTGTACTCCACAAAATTGGAAAACATAAAAGAAAAAGACAAGTTTTAGATAGATGCCATATACCAAAATTAAATCAAGAGCAGGTGAGTTATTTAAATAAACCTATAATCTATAAGGAAATAGAAGCTGTCATAAAAAAAAAACTCCCAATCAAAAAAAGCCCAGGGCCAGATGGTTTTAGTGCAGAATTTTACCAGAACTTTCAAGAAGGGCTAATACCTGTACTCCCCAAAGTGTTCCACATAATAGAAATGGAGGGAATATTACCAAAATCTTTTTATGAGGCTACAGTTACCCTGATACCAAAACCAAACAAAGACTCAACCAAGAAAGAGAATTACAGACCAATCTCACTTAAGAATATGGATACAAAAATACTCAATAAAATGCTGGCAATCCCAATCCAAGAATACATCAAAAAACCATCCACTATGATCAAGTTGGCTTGGCTTCATCCCAGAGATGCAAGGCTGGTTCAACATACAAAAATCATCATATGTAGTAGGAGCTTTGGGCCGCTTCCTGCCTCCCAGCTCCTGGCCACTGGCTAGCTTTACCCAAAATAATTACACAAAAACTGTATTCTTTTAAACATTGCTTGTCCCATTAGCTCTAGCCTCTTACTGGCTAATTTTCACATCTTGATTAACCCATTTCTAATAATGTTGTAACACCACGAGGTGGTGGTTTACCAGAAAGAATCTTAACCTGCATTAATCTTGGAGAGGAGAGCTACAGCATCTGCCTCACTGCCTTCTTTCTACCAGCATTCTGTTCAGTCTACTCTGCTTATCTAAATTCTGCCCTATCAAAAGCCAAGGCAGTTTCTTTATTAACCAATGAAAGTAACACATAGACAGATGACCCACCTACATCAATCATATAAATAAACTGAAAAAAAACCCATATGATCATTTGACAAGATGTTGAAAAAGAATTTGACAAAATCCAACACCCCTTCATGATAAAGGTCTTGGAGAGATCAGGGATATAAAGAACATATCTAAATATAATGAATGCAATATACAGCAAGCCGATAGCCAATATCAAATTAAATGGAGAGAAACTCAAAGCAATTTCACTGAAATCAGGAACAAGACAAGGCTGTCAGCTCTCTCCAAATCTCTTGAACATAGTTCTTGAAGTTTTAGCAATAGCAATAAGACAACAAAGGGAAATCATTGGGTTCAAATTGGAAACGAAAAAGTCAAACTTGTGTTATATGCAAATGATGTGATAATGTGTATATGACCCCATAACTCTAACATAAAATTCTTACAGCTGATAAATGCCTTCAGTGATGTGGTAGGATATAAGATCAACTCAAAAAATCACTTGCCCTCCTATACACAAATGATAAAGAAGTTGAGAGGGAAATCAGAGAAACATCACTTTTCACAATAGCCACAAATAACATAAAATATCTTGAGGTAACACTAACCAAGGAGGTGATAGACCTATATGACAAGTCTTTGAAGAAAGAAATTGAAGATGATACCAGAAATTAGAAAGATCTCCCATCCTCTTGGACAGGTAGAATCAACATACTAAAAATGGCAATCCTACCAAAAGCAATCTATAGATTTTATGCAATCTCCATCAAAATCTCAACACAACTCTTCACAGACCTTGAAAGAAAAATAATCAACTTCATATGGAATAAAAAAATCTCAAGATAGCCAAAATAATCTTGTACAATTAAGGAACTTCCAGAGACATCACCATTTCTGACATCAAGCTCTATTATGAAGCTACAGCAATGAAAACACCTTTGTACAGCTTGGTACTAGCATAAAAACAGACAAGTTGACCAATGGAATTGAATTGAAGACCTAGATATTAATGTCCACACCTAAGTACACCTGATTTTTGACAAAGAAGCTAAAATACAATAGAAAAAAGAAAGCATCTTAAACAAATGGTGCTGTTATAACTGGATGACAACATGTAGAAGAATGAAAATATAACCATATCTATCATCATACACAAAACTCAAGTCCAAATGGATTAAATACCTTGATATAAATCTGATCACTCTGAACCTGATAGAAAAGAAAATAGGAAGCAGTCTTTAATAATGGGCACAGGAGAACACTTCCTAAATATAACTCCAGTAGCACAGACCCTGAGAGGAATAATAAATAAATGGAACCTCTTGAAACTGAGAAGCTTCTGTAAAGCAAAGCACATAGTCAATAAGATTAAAAAGGCACCCTACTGCATGGGAAAATATCTTTACCTACTCCACATCAGACACAGGGCTGATCTGCAAAATATATAAATAACTTAAGAAATTAGACATCAAAATTTTAAATAACCCTTTAAAATGGAATATAGAACTAAACAGAGAATTCTCAACAGAAGAATATCAAATGGCCAAAAGATACTTAAGGAAATGTTCAACATCCTTAGCTATCAGGGAAATACAAATCAAAAACAACACTGAGGTACAATCTTACACCTGTTAGATTGGCTAAGATCAAAACACTAATGATAGTTTATGCTGGAGACGATGTGGAGTAAGGGGAACACTTATGCACTGCTGGTGGGAATACAAACTTGAACAATTTCTTGGGAATTTATTATGGTGGTTTCTCAGAAAATTGGGAATCAACCTACCTCAGAATCCAGCAATACCACTCTTGGGCATATACCCAAAAGATGCTCAATCATACTACAAAAGCATTTGTTCAATTATGTTCATAGCAGCATTATTTGTAATAGCCAGAATGTGGAAACAACCTCAACTGAGGAATAGATAAAGAAAATGTGGTACATTTACTCATTAGAGTAATACTCAGCAGTAAAAAAAACAATGACACCTTGAATTTTGCATGAAAATGAATGGGATTAGAAAACACTATGCTGAGTGAGGTAATCCACACCCAAAAATATGAATATGGTACGTACTTACTCATAAGTGGATACTAGCTATAAACAAAAGACGTGGAGTCTATACTTCATGATCCCAGAGAAGATAAGGAATAAGGTGAACCAAAAGAAAAACATATATAGACCCACCTGGAAATTGGAAGCAGCCAAAATCGTCTGACAAAATTGGGAGCATGGGGGTGGGAGAAGGGAGGGTAAAAGGGAAAGAGGAAGGGATAAGGGGAGGGTTGTGGAGAACTTGAGGGAATGGGATAGTCAAGATGGAGAATGGACAGAGATGAGAGCAAGGAAAGAGATATCTTGATCAATGGAGCCATTATGGGGTTAGCAGTAACCTGGCTCTAGAGAAATTCCTAGGAACCCACAACACCTAAGAACCTAAGAATTAGAGGAGAGGGGACCCGATCCTGACTTGCCCAGTAATCAGACTGAGGATTATCTTAAATATTACCATAGAACCTTTGTCCAACAAGAGATGGAAACAGAGGCAGAGACCCACATTGGAGCACTGACCAAACTCCCAAAGTCCAAATAAAGAGAAGAAGAAATGAGAATATGATCAAAGACATCAAGACCATGATGGGTTCACCCACTGAAACAGTTTCACTGAGCTAATCGGGAGCTCACCAAATCCAGCTGTATGTGGTTAACAGTTGCATGGCTGGGACAGCATGAAGGGCCACTGGCAGTGGCACTAGGATTAATCCCTACTTTATATACTGCCTTTTTGGCATCCTATTCTCTTTGGATGTATATCTTGCTCAGACTAGATATAGTAAGGAGGACCTTGGACCTTTCACAAAGCAATGTGCCTTACCCTCTTTGAGGATTAAATGGGGGTTGGGTGAGAGGGTGTGTGGAGGAAATGGGAGGAATGGAGGGAGTGGTAACTTGGCTTGGTATTTTTAAAAAATCTAGGCCGGGCGGTGGTGGCGCACGCCTTTAATGCCAGCACTCGGGAGGCAGAGGCAGGCGGATCTCTGTGAGTTCGAGACCAGCCTGGTCTACAGAGTTAGTTCCAGGACAGGCTCCAAAGCCACAGAGAAACCCTGTCTCGAAAAACCAAAAAAAAAAAAAATCTAATAAGTTATAAAAGAAATAAAATTGTAATTATGTTTACATTACTCAATATTAAATGATTCAATTGTATTTTGAATAATTTCTGTAAAGGATATAAATTTTAAAAGGCTCTATTTCAAAATTTATGAAAAGGTATTTAATAAAAAGAAGTCAATCTCTTATTCAGGTTCTAATTATTTAAATAAACCTGTACTTGACTTAGATCCTGGAACTCATTAGTCATAATTTATACTATATCAATTTTAAAAGTTGAAAAACAGCATATTTGCTTAATTCATACACTGAAGTATTATTTTTAATAAATTCTATGGTTTGGTTTCATTTTTTTAAAGAAGATTTTTACAAGTTGTTAGAGGTAGTTCCTAATGGAATATCAACTCTCAGAATAAGTGTTACATTCTTAATTTTGAGTATAAACATTGTAGATAGGATATTGCACCACTGATTGAATCTATTGGTAGCAGGAGCTCAGAGCTGGAGTGTGAACCATCACTTTGTCATATGACCTCTAAAATTCCATACCCCATGTCTTAATTAATATTAAGCATAACATCTACTCATTATAACTACTGAAATAATATAGAAATACATAGAACCTATGCCAATAGTCTTTCTTATTCTCCACCCTAGCATTTCTTCATGTTCTTACAAACATTGTGAAAGTACACTTGTATGAGGCTTTGGATATTTTTAGAAACAAAATGATTATGTACACATTATATTACAGCTTGCCTTTTTCACTTTCTCATTCTGTACTCTATTACAGACAACTTTGAATAACTATAGACACAGATGTAAACATGTTTTTATTTTGATAACTTAACTATTCCACTACAGATTTGTTTTCCTATTAATAAACACTAAAGTGCCTTTTATATTTTTCATGAAATACAATCAAAAAGGAATATGTCCAAAATGTATGTTTGAATTTTCCTCTTCTATGTCTGTTTTAATGGTAACAGTATTTTGGTTAACATTGGTAGGTTCTTTTAAAATTATTTTAGTAATTAATATCTCCCCAATTCAGAATATGCAGTTATTTTCTCATATTCATGACAGAATACATACCATTAATTTGAAAATTTTGTCAATTTTATAAATAAAATGAAGTCTTATAGTTGTATATTTTCATTAACCTGGCTAGTGGTGAGTTATACTTTCAGTGGCATATTAAACTGTGAACCTCTCTTTTAATCCTGCATTTCCTAAATTAAAAGGCCTTTTTATATGTGTATGCCTCAGTCAACATTCTATTGCTGAGAAGAAACACCATGACCACAGCAACTCTTGTAAAAGAAAGCATTTAACTCTGGTTTATGTTTTAGAGGTTTAGTCTGTTATTGTCATGTTGGGAGTCATGGTGGCACACAGGCAGACATGATGCTGCAGAGGTATCTGAAATTTCTACGTCTGGATTGACAGGCAGCAGGAAAAGAGGGACACTGGACCTGGCTTGAGAATTTTAAAACCCCAAAGCCTACCACTGGTTCAATAAGGACATGCCTTCTCCAAAAAGGCCACATCTCTTAATAGTAGTACTCGTTATAACCCTTTGGGGTCAATTTTCATTCAAATCACCAGAGCATATATAAAAAAATTAAACGGAAACTAAATACAAAACTATTATATATTTATACAAATATACAAAAGGCATCTATTTTCTGTAAATGAATATTTCATATATTTACAAAATTTTAAAACCACTTCAAGTCATTATTTCAAAAGAAATTGTGTAACTCCAATCTAGTGTCTTTAATTCAATACTGACAAATCACAATTCAAGATTTAATAATAAAAAAATAACTTACAAAAAATTATAACAGTATAGTAATTTGGATTCTTCAACCTATGCAACAAGTCTATATTATATAGTTCATACCTATACAATAGAGTTAAAATTTAAATATGTAAATAATAAACAATTTATTCAACTATTTGGGTAATATCAGGGAAAGATTATAGCACGAATTGGTAAGTAATATTTTAGGATCATTATTGATGTTTTCAAAATATGTTTTATTATTTTTATTAACTTATCTTGATGAGGTTCACTATGACTTTTCATATATCCATAGCTTATGTATTGTCCATGTCCATCCACACTTCCCCTACTCAACTTTCAAGCCCTGTCTTGCTTGAATCTATATGATTTTTTTTAATTTACTGTCACAGTACCTGTGAATTCATAAGTGTATCAGTCATGTTTTGTTTGGAAGACATGATTTCCTTGGAGTCAACCACCTCTCCTAACTCTTTCCATGTCCTCTTTCTGAGCACTGAGGGGAGGAATTTGATGAGCCTATGCTACTCAAACTAGGTGTCTGAAATCAATTTCTATACATTGTGCAATTATGGGGTCTCTGCTTTAGTAACCATTACCATCTACAATAGGAAATTTCTCTGATGACTAAAAGAGTCACTGATCTATGGGTAAAATGGAATGTCCTTAGACATTTTATAGCTGCATTCCTTTAGAAGAAAACCAGTATTTGGTTTTCTCCTAGATTCGTGGTCTATCCATTCTGAAATTCATGGACACATAAAAACTTTCAGAGAAACCCTGTCTCAAAAAAACAAAAACAAAACAAAACAAAACAAACAAACAAACAAAAAAACCTTTCAGTCATGGGTTTCTTCTCATGGTGTGAGACTTTAACCTAATCAAAGAGTGTTGATTTATGCTACCATTGCATCAACCTATCTTAATGCATTTCATCAATCTAGATGACAGGATTTCTTTTTTCTTTAATTAATTAATTAATTTATTTATTAAAGATTTCTGCCTCCTCCCTGCCACAGCCTCCCATTTCCCTCCCCCTCCCCCAATCAAGTCCCCTTCCCTCTTCTACCCTAAGAGCAATCAGGGTTCCTTGCCCTGTGGGAAGTCCAAGGACAGCCCATCTCCAACCAGGTCTAGTAATGCCAGCATCCAAACTGCCTAGGCTCCCACAAAGCCAGTACGTGCAGTAGGATCAAAACCCCATTGCCATTGTTCTTGAGTTCTCAGTAGTCCTCATTGTCCGCTATGTTCAGCGAGTCTGGTTTTATCCCATGCTTTTGCAGACCCGGGCCAGCTGACCTTGGTGAGATCCCGAAAGAACATCCCCATTGTCTCAGTGTGTGGGTGCACCCCTTGCGGTCCTGGGTTCCTTGCCCATGCTCTCTCTCCTTCTGCTCCTGATTTGGACCTTGAGATTTCAGTCCGGTGCTCCAATGTGGGTCTCTGTCTCTGTCTCCTATCATCGCCTGATGAAGGTTAATATTCAAGAGGATGCCTATATGTTTTTCTTTGGGTTCACTTTCTTATTTAGCTTCTCTAGGATCACGAATTATAGGCCCAAAGTCCTTTATTTATGGCTAGAAACCAAATATGAATGAGTACATCCCATGTTCCTCTTTTTGGGTGGGGCTTACCTCACTCAAGTCCAAATGGATTAAAGACCTCAAAATCAGTCCGAACACACTGAACCTGATAGAAGAGAAAGTGGGAAGTACTCTACAACATATGGGCACAGGAGACCACTTCCTACGTATAACCCCAGCAGCACAGACATTAAGGGCATCATTGAATAAATAGGACCTCCTGAGACTGAGAAGCTTCTGTAAAGCAAAGGACACTGTCAATAAGACAAAAAGGCAACCCACTGACTGGGAGAAGGTCTTCACGAACCCTGCAATTGACAAAGGTCTGATATCCAAAATATATAAAGAACTCAAGAAAATAGACCGTAAAAGGCTAATCAGCACAATTATAAAATGGGGCACTGAGCTGAACAGAGAATTCTCAACAGAACTTCAAACGGCCAAGAGACACTTAAGGTCATGCTCAACTTCCTTAGCGATCAGGGAAATGCAAATCAAGAAAACTTTAAGATACCATCTTACACCTGTCAGAATGGCTAAAATCAAAAACACCAATGATAGCCTTTGCTGGAGAGATTGTGGAGAAAGGGGTACACTCATCCATTGCTGGTGGGAATGCAAACTTGTGCAACCACTTTGGAAAGCAGTGTGGTGGTTTCTCAGGAAATTTGGGATCAACTTACCCCTGGATCCAACAATACCACTCTTGGGAATATACCCAATAGATGCCCTATCATACAACAAAAGTATATGCTCAACTATGTTCATAGCAGCATTGTTTGTAATAGCCAGGACCTAATAACAACCTAGATGCCCTTCAATGGAAGAATGGATGAAGAAATTATGGAATATATACATATTAGAGTACTACTCGGCAGTAAAAAAAACAATGACTTCTTGAATTTTGCATGCAAATGGACGTAAATAGATGACAGGATTTCTAAGTGGATGCGTGGTTATCTTTCTTTGCGGTAGTGCACAATGTATCATTCAGTATCATGAACACTAGCCAATTGTGGTAAAGGCTCTAGTTAGGCACCCACTTGTCTTCTCCATATTTAGTGAGAAATGCAAATGTCATCTGTCTTTAGGCTAACCAGCTTCTGATTTCTGTTGGCCATCCAGGTAGTGTCAGGTGTTGGCTCCCTTTCATAGCATGGATCTCAAGATAGACTAGTCATTGGTTGTCCACTCCCACAAGTTCTGAGTCAGTACATCTTACAGTTAGGACTAATTTTAGGTTGAAGGTTTTGTGGCTGTGTTAGTGTCCCAGTCCCCACACTGGAAGTCTTGCCTGGTCACAGGAGATGGCTGGTTTACACT
Source organism: Chionomys nivalis (assembly GCF_950005125.1). Lineage (NCBI taxonomy): Eukaryota > Metazoa > Chordata > Mammalia > Rodentia > Cricetidae > Chionomys > Chionomys nivalis. The sequence goes on along the minus strand of NC_080112.1, from coordinate 106,315,742 downwards.
CTGTCTCCTTCAGTATTAGGAGATTTATCTAGTGTATACCTCATAGTTTCCTGGGAATTTTCACTGTACTAGTTTTCTACTTAACCTCCAAAATTCTCCCCAATTCCAATTGCCTCTTCTATCTCACCACTCAATTCTGTTACTCTATTCTTCTTGTCTCTCTTCAAAGCAATATACCCTAATAGTCCTTTCTTGGTATATCCTCTCCTCCTCCTAAGTCTGTTGTTAGATGCATAACCTCTGTGGTTATATTAATTTTAGCATGCATATTATAATATTTGGTTATTATATTTATAAAGAAAATGAGTTTCTTGTGAACAACAGACAGATGGAATTTTGTAGCATGAACAATAAAAACCCAGAGGCAGATATTGAGGTTCAAGCTGAAGATCAGGCATGCAAAGCAGACAAATCACTAGCCACTTCTTACCTTTAGCAAGGCTTAGACAAAGAGGCAATCCTCTCCTCAGAGTGACTGTAGACTAAAATGCTCTCCACCAAACTTTAAACTGCAATGAGCTCTTGTCTCCTCCTGCCCTATATAACTCTCTCTGCTCAGCCATATCACTTCTCTCTCCATCTCTCTTGTGCTGCAATAAAGGCCTCTGACTCCTGAGTATGGGGAGCACCATTGTATGAGTTATATTTCTCTTTTTAGAGAGATTTAATCTTTTGTAGCCGGGGTGTCTTTGAGTCCTGGGATCAAAGGTGTGTGTCTACACTCCCTGGCCTCTAGTTAGTGGCTTTCCTCTGCACTCTGAACTTCAGGCAAGCTGTATTTATTAAAATACAAATAAAATATCACTATTGATTTTGTTTCCTAATCCATTCAATTAGCTGGTATCTTTTATTGAGAGTTAAGTATACTAATATTTAAGTTATTATTTAAAGAAGCAAATTGATTATTCTCAGTTTTATTTTCTGTTTATGTTCTTTGTCTTATTCTGTGTTTAAGTAGTCATAAATACATTATTTCCTTTTTATTGTCTCTATGGTATGCTTATTCTTCCCTTCAGTCTGAAGCAGTGCTAGAAGCATTCTCTGGAAATCAGTTTTGGAGGACATGAATACTTTCAGCCAGTTCATATCATGGAAAGTGATTCTTTTACCTTCAAATATGAGAGATAGTTTTTTGGTCAACGTTGTCTAGATCATGAACTGGTAAAACACATTGCACACAGTCACAGACTCTTTGATTTTTTAAGTCTTGTGGATACCTGTAATACCCTGAAGTACTTTCTGCCTTCTGCAAAATAAAGCTTTTGTAAACATCTTCTTTTATGGGTATTTAATTTCTCATATCTCATTATCACTCTCTTCTTTTGTTGCTTCTACTATTAAGTTGACTGTGATTTTCATTTCTAAATTTTCAGTTTCCTATAAATTCTTTAATTAAAACCTCACTTTTTTCTTGAAACAAATATTTATTTTATCATAGAATGTTAAAAAATTATTTTTAATCCCTGAAAATTCCATTTTAATAGAATGAATATCTGGATTACCTGTTGGACTATCTTTTTGCCAAGCTTACATTTTTCATTTCTTTCTATTTTGCATTCCTGACACATTAAAGCTCATTAACTGAGAAACAATGGTATGCAAGTATCTCTGCAGCAAGTTACAGAGTACTTTGAATATCTTGCACAAGCATGTTTCTCACCGTTGTTTCCACAATATGAACAAAATGGAGGCAACCTAGATATTTATCAACAGAATGTATAGTGAAAATGCTATACATACATACAATGTAATTTTATTCAGTTATAAAGACAAATTTATAAAATTTGAAGGACAATAAATGGGTCGAGAAAACATAGTAAGCAAAATAGCCCAGGCTTGTAACATGAGGGCCTGCTTTTTGGGGTTTCTATCCTGCCCAGTTCCCAGAGCCATTTGTCCCAAAGAAAATCACAAAGAGAATCTACATTAGTTATAAACTGATTGGTCCATTAGCTCATGCTTCTTATTAACTGTAATAAATTACATTAACCCATTATTCTTATCTACATTAACCATATGGACTAGTACCTTTTTCAGTGGGGCAGGTTACATCTTCTTTCTTTGGTGTCTAGATAGAACTGGGGAAGAATCCTCCTGTTCTCTTTGCCCCACCTCTACTTCCTGTCTGATTGTTCCACCTATACTTTCTGCCTGGCTACTAGACAATCAGCATTTATTTAAAACATAATCAACTGAATACAAAATTTTCCAACACCACTTCCACCCACTTTTTTTTTAACAAAGGAAAATATCCATAGTATATTTTTTGGGGGGAATGTGGGCATAGTATTCCAGGCTCCTTCCTGCTGTTTGGGGGCACTGATAATTTAATGGGGATCTAAAGAAAATTTTGAATTATGATCAAGTTCTGACTGGTATATTCTGTGAGTCTTGATCATCTCAGGCAGCAGTCTTGAGCCTGTTCTGGATGTAGAACTTCGACTTCTGGGCCATCTGTTCCTACCAGAGATTTCTCAATTGGTCTTCCTTTACCAAACCTGAGTTTTCTTAACTCAGAATGAATCCACAGCCTCTCATTTCCTGTGGAAACAAAAGCAAAATCTCTTTTCCAAAGTTACATACATTTTGACTTCAGTTTTGAAGTCAAATTATTTTCAAAATACTTATCCTGGATTAATTTAGCCGCATTTATAAGCAAGTATCTCTTAGCAGCTGTTGTTCCTTCCTCTAGCAAGCAGAGAGAGCAGACACAAGAAATTGCTGCTACCAAGAAACCATGCATAATGCTGTTATTTTGTTTTAGAATTACTATCCAAGCTGTCTCAGGCTTAATGTGGATGCAGTTGTACAGTTGGGAGCCATCTGTAGAAATCCCAGGAAGCAGGCCCTCATGTTACACAGGCTCAGAAAGACAATGTCTGGAGGGATGACTCATGAATAAAGTACTTCTCTTGTGAGTGTGAGGACTGAAGTACAGACCAACAGGACCCACATAAAGCCAGAAGCAGTACTATGCCTATAAGTTTCTGAAATGCTTCATTTAGATGAGAGGTGGAGACAGAATAATTTCCAGACATTCAGAGGCTACCTATTCTGGTTAATGCAGCAGCCAAGAAGAGGTTCTTAATTCTAGTTTCCTGTCAAATGGTATACATATCCATTTTAAAGGTATAAAAAGGACCCAAGATAAAATATATTCAGAGGATTGGCCAAATAGTTCTGAAATTCTATTGTCTACATTCGTGGTCCCTTAAATTATGTGCACTTTAGTACTTCTAAAGTCCACATTTGGTCTTTGGATGCTTGGGATACTACTATTTATTTGGAATTTGTTCCCCTTGCTATATGAATTGGCAACTGTCCTAGAGGGAGAATAAGGTACAATAGCTAAAAAAAAAAAAAAAAAATCAAGATTTTTTTTTTTGTCTATTACTTATCTCCAGTAACTTAGATTGTAGAAAGTAGACTCCATTGATTTCCTGTCATTTTTTCACATTGTTTCACACTGTAAAGTCTCTTAATCAGTCCTTTTAGAGAGATAGTGGCTGATATTCATTATTATTGAAGTTAGACAGTAAAGACCTGATTACATTATTTGACCAAAATGCCATTACCTTCCTAAAAGTAGTATTTGAAGGTTATGAGTTTGTTGACTTTCTACCCTCATTTAATTACACTGTTTTATTTTCTTAACACTGATATCTTTTTTTGATATGCACTTATTTTATTTAGAATATTTCTAATTTCAAATGACTTGAATTTGCCAATTCATGTGTTTTATTTCAAAAACCATATTTTATAATGATGTTTATCTTTTATACTACTCTTTTCTGTATTCATCTGTATTCATATACTTACTTTTTCTTTTTCTTTTTCTTTTTTTTTTTTTTTTGGTTTTTCGAGACAGGGTTTCTCTGTGGCTTTGGAGCCTGTCCTGGAACTAGCTCTTGTAGACCAGGCTGGTCTCGAACTCACAGAGATTCACCTGCCTCTGCCTCCCAAGTGCTGGGATTAAAGGCGTGCGCCACCACCGCCCGGCTCATATACTTACTTTTATGGCTTCATTGAAGGTTCATTTATCTGTTGTTGACATTACTTAAATGCCTTATATTAGTTTTTATTATACAACATAGTTTTATTGCGATGTTTTAAAACATTATGCAAGTTTATTAATAAAAGCTCTATGTCATGATGTGATCATCATTATTTTTATTAGCAAAGCATAATTTGTCATTTTTTTGTTTTGTTTGTTCAGTCATCAATGGTTATTGTGAATCCGGTTCTTACATTTTGCATAGTTTGGGGGGTATTTTACAAACTCATTATACATGACATTGCATGCTGACTAGACAATATATAATTGACAAGCTCTAGTTTGATAAAGTTTTACCCATTTCAATAAACATAGGAATTGTAGTATAATAATTCCAGGATTATGAGAAATATAATTTCTGTTTGTAGTTGACAAACTATGAACCACTCAGCTCTTCCTGAGATCTTTGAGTTTTATCAATTTATATCTCTCATTCATATGCAATTTGTCTCTGAATCTATGAAAAGAGAGTTTTCATTTTATGTATATGAAGTTAATATTCATATTTTTTCTTTTTAATGTTATTTGATCATAGGATTCTCTTTTTCTGATAACTGAAAACCTCTTATTGTTTTCTTGGTTGCATTTTCTTATAACGTAGTAATGGATTATTTTATTCTTGCTTTTGTTCTACTTTGTCATATATATATATATATATATTGAAATACATATATATTGAAATACCCACATACTCATGTGATTTTCAATGACAATTGATGTTATAATTTTAAATATTTAGTTTGGACATTTTATATTTAATTCAATAGCTAATATGCTTGTTCTTCTGATCTTATTTTATATTTGCTATATATTTTTATTGTAGATTTTCTATTTAAATACAATTAGATTTGCATATCATGCTTATATTTCTAGTAAAATCTTAAGAGTTTTATTTTTTAAAATATAAAAATTCAAAAATATACATATATATTTTCATAAAAATATTATATCAAAATTCAACTAAAATGTCATTTACTCCTTCCTACATAAAACGGTAATTTAGAAATACTTGTTTTCAATGTGATTTAGAAACAATTATATGAAGTTAAAGGAATATTATTTAAGGCTTACAACCATCTGTAATGAGATCTGGTGCCTTCTTCTATTGTGCAGGCATATATTCAGGCAGAACACTATATATATATATATATATATATATATATATATATATATATATATATAACAAAGAAATAAATCTTTTTTAATGATGTATTATTTTAAAATAGTTGTAGACTATTATTACATTTACCTTTACTTTTCCTTTTGTGTTACCATAATCCTATTTAAATTTTACACTGTAATTGTTTTTATTACATTATATACTGATAAAAATTGAACATGAAATGTCTCCTTGGACTCATGTCTCTGTATTTTTAGTTTTCTGATTGTGCTATTTTGGAAGATGCTGATATTATCAACATGTGATTTCTATTTGGACCAATCAGGTCACTTGGGGGTCAAACTATTGAAGTGTATCTTCATCCTGGCTTCTTTCTTTGCCTCTGGTTCCTGGCCACCATGAGATGAGTGAATTCACTGTGCCACTTGTTCCTCCTGGTATGATTCCTTACCCTAGACACATAGCAATAGGACAAGCTGATGATGGAGTGGAACCTCTTAGATCATGTAATTATTCCATCCTTAAAAAGTTTCTCTCTAGTATTTTCACTGGTGTAAAAAAGATGATATATATGCCTGGCTAATATAGAAGTATCCATGTAGAATATAATTTCCTTAAAGTATACTTATCACTAATACTATTTTTATACATCCAAATATTGAACCCAAGGATTTGTGCATGACAGTCAAGAACTGTACTATTTTACTTAATCTCATACCCAAACACAAAGTGATTGTGTGTATTTAAGAGAAAAATATTTAAGAACTGGAGATTGAACTCAGGCCTTGTACATACCAACCAATTGACTGTATCATCAATACTGATATTTTTATAATTATAATCATCCCTCTTTTGCCATTTCATATATTGAGATATATTGTTTGAACAGCCTATAGACCTTCATATATTCAAAATCTGTTTCTTTTGTCTTCATGTATTGATATAATTTTATTATCTGAAGAAAGAATTTAAGTATGTATATTCATAAATGTCTTATATCAGATGTCAAAATATAGTACCAGCTTACTCCAAAAAGAGTATCCTAATTTTAGAAGAAATGAGAACAGACCAATATAGAACTCATTTAAAATTTTATAAAAGAATCTGGAACAAATGATCAAATATTTTATAGAGTATTTAACATATTACTAATGTATTGTTTAAATATAATAAAGATAAAATATTTCATTAATTAAAACATCTGTGTATCTGGTATGAGCCTAAGTTGATAACAATCCCTATAAAATTGTTAGATTTAGTTTTACTTTTGTTCCTTATAATCTGTCTTTTTAGTCTATTATTGGCTATTAGATTTAAAACATATGGAAAACTACATTTTGGAAAAGTATTTTTATATAGGTTTCTATCATTCTTTTTCTTTTTTTTTTGAGAAAGGATTTCTCTGTAGTTTTCGAGCCTTTCTTGTAGCCCAGGCTGGCCTCATACTCACAGAGATCTGCCTGCCTCTGCCTCCCGAGTGCTGGGCTTAAAGGTGTATGCCATGAGGCAAACATGGTCTATCAGACCTATCATTCTTTATAAACAAATAACAACACTGATACTGAATACATTAAGGTAACTATATTAAGGTATGTTTCTATGTCATATAAATAACTTTTGACTGGTGTTACTTGCTGTACATACCATTTAGTTTTGTACTTAATGAAAAGGTATTTTTAGATATTTTGTTTAGAAATATGCCCTGATTACAACCTTCTCATATGATTGATACATATTTCTATTTTAAATGTCTTTATCTAGGTTGAGACAAAAGATTACAATGACATTTACCTTCTGTTTTCCAAGAAATTATCAAGTCCCGTCCTTTTTTGAATTATTCCTTACTCTTTTGCTTGGTTGTATTCGATAATAAGCTATTGAATGAATGCCAGCTCTACATCCAGCAATGAGCTAGGGATTGAAAATGACATATATTTTCCACTTTGGAAGAGTTTATATTTTCTTGTGGGAGGACATCCCTTCTCCCTTCTCTCTCCCCCCTCCCCTTCCCCCACCCCACCCACACCCTTATGCTCCCAACTTTTGCCTGAAAATCTTGTCTGCTTCCAGTTTCCAGGAGGATCTATATATGTTTTTCTTTGGGTTCACCTTATTACTTAACTTCCCCAGGATCACAAACTATAAGTTCAATGTCCTTTGTTTTTGGCTAGAATTCACTAATGCGTGAGTACATACCATATTCATATTTTTGGGTCTGGGTTATCTCACTCAGGATAGTGTTTTCTATTTTCATCCATTTGCATGCAAAAGTCAAGATTTCATTGTTTTTACTGCTGAGTAGTACTTTAATGTGTATACAAGCCACACTTCCTTTATCCATTCTTCCATTGAGTGGCATGTAGGTTGTTTCCAGGTTCTGGCTGTAACAAATAATGCTATGAACATAGTTGAACAAATGCTTTTGTGGTATTATTGGGCATCTCTTGGGTGTATTCCCAAGAATAGTATTGCTGGATCCTGAGGTAGGTTGATTCCCAATTTGCTGAGAAACTACCACACTGATTTCCAAAGTGGTTGCACAAATTTGCATTCCTATCAGCAATGGATGATTGTTCCCAGCATAGGCTACCATTGGTGTTTTTGATTGTGAAGGAGATATCGAAATTGAGGGAGCCATTTTGGGTTTGGCAAGAGGCTTGACTCTTGAGGGGCCCCAGGAGTCCCCAGGGATGATTCTAGCTAGGATCCTGGGCAATGGAGGAGAGGGTGCCTGAACCAGACTTGTCCTATAGTGAGACTGATATCTTGAATATCACCATAGAACCTTTGTCTGGCAACAGATTGTGATACAGGCAGAGACCCAAATAAGAGCATTGGACTGATCTCCCAAGGTCCAGTTGAAGAGCAGAAGAAGGGATAATATGAGCAAGGAAGTCATGACCACGAGGGGTTGGTCCAGCCACTGAGACAGTGTGCCTGAGCAAATGAGAGTTTACCAAATCCAGCTGGACTGAGTCTGAATGAGCATGAGATCAAACTGGACCCCCTGAATGTGGCTGACAATTGGGGCAGACTGACAAGCCAATGATCATAGCACTGGGATTTATCTCTATTGTGTGTATTGGCTTTTTGGGATCATATTCTATTTGGATACACACCTTACTAAGCCTGGATGGAGGGGGAAGGCCTTGGACTTCCCACAGTGCAGGGTCTGCCCTCTCTTAGGACTGGAGGGGAGGGGGAAGGGTGAGTGGGGGAATGGGAGGGAAGTGGGAGGAGGGGAGGAAGTGAAAATTTTGATTGGTATTATTTAAAAAGTAATAAAAAAGAAAACAAAAACAATAAAATACATGGTAAGTGCTCTGACAGTTGTAAATGCCACATTCCCTAAGATACATAAGAAGCCCATCTATTCCTGTTGTATTATTGTAAGCAATGCTTCATGGGAATGTGTATATAAAAACTCAGTATCTTAAAGAGTTATTTTAATAGGCAGGTGAAAATAGAAGATATGAATATTGTTCTTAAGGCTAAAATCTAGGTAATGAAGGCAGGTCAGATCAGGGAAACAAAAGCAATTGCTTATAGCTTAAGCACACACATCTCATCTAAACTTAATATATTCTTTTCAAAAAAATAAAGATTTAGTAGATTCCCCACTCTATGTTGGCTTAATGAGTACATCTTAGCATAACGTTACATATTTAGTTTGTATTTAGAGTCTCAGTGAAAATGTGAGCACTCTATTTTTTCCTCCTGCAAAAGCTTGAGCAATTTCCTTAATCTCTGATAGCTCATTGTTATTTGTAATTTGATGATAACCCTATATTTCACCCCCAAATCCAGACATTTGTATGTAAAAATGCTTAGAAAATTGGCTGAAATACATATATCACATATTACATATTATATCTTATTATTTTAATGTATATGAATACATTGACATTAGGAAAGACCATCTAATATGAAGAATTATGGAAAACAGAACAATTTAAAAGAGATAGATGATAGATCTTGGTTAACATTAGCTACTATGTAACAAGCCAATTTAGCTTCTTTGAACATTAACTTCCTTATTTAAAACAGAAATTAAAAATAACACTTGTTCCTCAATGATTCAGTATAAAATCATGGTTGTTAATAGTCAGTCAGGGTTTCTATTGTTGTGAAGAGATGCTATGGCCATGGTGACTCTTATAAAGAAAAATATTTCATTGGGGCTGACTTACAGTTCAGAGCTTTACTTCTTTTTTTTTTTCAGAACTTTACTTCTTTATCATCATGGTAGGAAGCATGACAGCATGCAGGAAGGCACAGTGCTGGAGAGCTAGCAGAAAATTCTACACCCTGCTTATTAGTAAGAAGCCGGATGAGAAAAATGATCTGCTGACTCTGGCATGAGCTTCTGAACCTCAAAGCCCATCCACAGTGACACATGTCTTACAAAGACGAAACACCTACTCCAATGAGGCTGTACCTCTTAACAGTGCCACTCCCTATGAGTTGATGGGGGCCATTTCTATTTAAACCACCACATTAATATTAATAATATTATCAGTAGGTATAGAGAGGCAAACTACTATAATAGTTGCAGCTATTGATAGGAAAAATCCAAATACTTGTTTATAGTTTTCATTACAAATAAGTGATAGTTGCCAGGCAGCCATGTCACACACCTTTAATTTCAGCACTCAGGAGTCAGAGGCAGGCAGTTCTTTGTGAATTCAAGGCCAGTCTGGTCTACAAGAGCTAGTTCAAGGACAGGCACCAAAGTTACACAGAAAAACTCCACCACAGAACAACAACAACAAACAAATAAGACATAGTTATTAAGATGAGTGGGTCAAAATAATATTTATATGAGGACCATTGTTATATTTAGTTATCAATTTAAATTATTTGTGTTTGTAAAAAGCATTCTGTTAACATACGATGGACTGAAATATCTTAAAGTCTGTTAACTTCTCTATCTCAAATAGAAGGTCAATACTCCTTCATGTTAGAAGGAAAACCTTGTTTAAACATATATTTTCTATTAAATAATTATGTTATAATAAAAATATTTTTATGAATGATAAGTTCAGTATCATTTTTAATTTGCATCAATTTTCATCCTCATATGGATCACACATTTCTGTTTTATTTTTGTAGAACTTGTAACAAATTTTCACTTGCTTTTGTGCCCTTACTATTGTGTAATTTCCTTTGGAAAACATCTTTTTGGAAAATTAAGGTATCATAATTTCTAGTCACTTTTTGATAATATCTGATCAGATTACTGGAATTCAGACAACTAAAGAAATGCTATTGAGTGAATTGAAAAATAGATACAAATTTTTAACTGTTCTTTCTAATTTACATTCCCAAATTTTAATAAGTGTATTTTAGGTTTTTCATCATTATTTCAGACAGTACCTACTATAGTTTGCTTTGTATTACCATGATAAACAACAAAAGCAACTTGGAGGAGGAAGGAGTATAATATGTTTCATGAAAAACTTATAGTCTATGATAAAAGGAAGTCATGGAAGAAAACCTGAGATAGGAACTGAAGCAGACACAATAGTGGATTATTATTTACTGGCTTGTTCCTTGAGATTTGCACATCTTACTTTTTTTCTATAACTTAAGACTTTTCTTCCTCATATAACCCAGTAATACTTGTGTAGTAATAGTAGGTGAGCATGTTCTCCTGAATGTTGATGCTCATGGAGGCCAGAGACATGATATACTCCTAGATGCAAACTTACAGGTGGTTACGAGTGACATGACAATGGTTCTGAGAAAGAAACTACTTTTTTAAATGCTGAACTGCCTCTCTAGCCCTTTATTATTATTTTAATGAGGCTTTCTAATTTTTACATGGAAATAATATCAAATTTTCCCTTTAAAATATCTTCAAGTAATGGAAAAAATCTAAGCAAGGATATACAATACAAGGAGTCCTCGGAAGATGCCACTGTAGTGAAAGTAATAGACATTGGAGTCCCTCAGTTTGAGCACACAAAATAGAGAGAATTATGTAGATATCGCTGTTAATATAGACAAAATATCTAAGTGCAATGGTTACAATACTAAAACTTTAAAGAACTAGTTACAGATTGGTGACTGTATGTTGGTTATCAAAAACTCCCATTCTACATGAAGTTTCACCCCAGAATCAGCAATTCAACTCCTGAGAACATAAATACATCTTGAGATTTTCATTTTTAAAATTTATTTTATTTTTCTTTTTTAAGAAGAAAACAATCTTTTTTCCATCTACATAAAAATTTCCAGTTCCCTCTCCCTCTACTCCTCCCATCCCCTCCAAATATTCTCCCATCTAACCCCCATCCAGTTCACAGAGAAGGTAGGGAACATTGCTTTGAAGAAGGTCAAATTCCCTCCTTAATGTATCTAAGCTGAACAAGGTATCCATCTAAAGAGAATAGGATCCCTAAAAAACAGTACAAGCAATAGGGATAAATCCTGGGGCCACTGCCAATAGCTCTGCAGTCCACTCCAGCCATACAACTGTCACCTATATTCAGAGGGACTAGTTTGGCCCTACTCTGGTTCCTTCCTTATCTGGCTGGAGTTAGTGAGCTCCCATTAGCTCAGATAAACTGTTTCAATGGGTGTACCCATCATGGTCTTGACCCCGTTGACTGTATTATCACTCCTCCTACTCTTCAACCAGACTTTGGTAGCTCATTCCAGAGCTGCTGGTCTGTGCCTCTGTTTCCATCAGTTGCTAAATGAAGGTTCTATGGTGACATTCAAGATATTCATCAATCTGACTACAGAAAAAGACCAGTTTAGGCACTCTCTCCTCTGTTGCTTAGGGTCTTAGCTGGGTCATCCTTGTAGATTCCTAGAAATTTCTCTAGTGCCAGGTTTCTTGCTGGTCCCTTAATGGCTCCCCCAAATAAAATACCTCTTTTCTTGTTCTTACCTCTGTCCTTCCCGATCTCAACTATCCCATTCCCTCAATTCTCCTTCCCCCTCCCTTATTCCCCTTATCTTCTCCTCCTGCCTTCCCTACTCTACCCAATCCCATGCCCCCAATTTTGTCAGTCAATATTGTCTATTTCCCCTTTCCAATTGAATCTAAGTATGTTTTTCTTAGGTTTCAATCTGGGTAACTATATTTAAACAGTATACATATAGACTCCGTATGGGTCTCCATAAGGCAGATAGTCTATATGGCATGTGTGGCCTTCAGGGAAAATAAGTTTCTGAAAGTTAATATTGACCCTGAACTTGTGTGTGCAAAATGATATCATTAGGTATCATCTTGGATAGTTTTTTTTCTATAGACAGTCCCACATATTATTATCTCATTTTGATTTCCTCAGCAATATCTCTTATAGAAATAAGGCTAATTGTTTTTATTCTAATTCTTGACTTTTCAGCATGTTAATGTCTTATTTTTGCCAGGGACTGCACAGGAGTTAAATATAGACCATTTATGAAGGAGTCCAAATACTTGTGAAAGACATATTTACAAAAACAGGATTGTGGATAATAAAACAATATAAATATCCTAAATTAGGATAGTCTGACATACTATCATGTGTATTTATTAACTTTTGTTTCGATTCGTAAAGCTAGTAGAGAAAGAAGAGATTATGAAAAAGAAAAGAAAAATGGGAAAAGTCATGTGAGTGGAGTCACACAGATCAAGGAGGAATAACAACTAATCAATATCCTGTTTTAAAAAAAGGACAAACACACTGCCCCTCTCTTCCTATCCCACCCAGCTTGCATCCAGAACCCTTCTTCCTTCTGCCCCCTTCCCTCTTTGGGCACATAACACCACCCAGCTCAGCCTGTCTGGGCGCTGGGGGCGAATCCTCAGGGCAAACAGGCGGGTGGCAGTTCCTTTGTTTCACTGGCCTGCCTGCACCAAGCAAAGTAGGCATTTTGTTTATGAACTACCCAACCAGCATGGAGATCTGATCTAGGCACCAGGAGAGCCATCATTGGGGTGAGTTTCTGACCCGTGGTAGCATCCCGGGACAGGGAACTCTGAAGTTCCTCATCCACCCATCCTTCCTGGGCTCCCTGCAGGGACTCTACTCCCCGCATAATGCCCCTCTCTTCCTACGCACCCAGCTTGCATCCAGAACCCTCCTCCCTTCTGCCCCCTTCCCTTTTCGGGCACATAAAACCACCCAGCTCAGCCTATCTGGGCACTGATGGCGAATCCTCAGGGCAAGCAGGCAGGCAGGAGTTACTTTGTTACTCTGGCCTGCCTGCCCAAGCAAGGTAGGTGCTTTGTTTATGAACTACCCATCCAGCATGGAGAGCTAATCTCGGCACCAGGAGAGCCATCATTGGGCACGGAGATCTGATATTGGCACCAGGAGAGACATCACTGGAGCACCAGGAGAACCATCACTGGGGAGTATCATCATTGGGAAGGTACATCAGTAGGCAAGGAGACCTGATCCTGTAAAAAAAGATCCATAGGAGAGCATTCAGAGGAAGAGATGGGCAAGCGCCAATTCAAGAATTCACCCAACAATCTGAAAAATAATATGAAACCACCAGAAACCAGCGACCTCACAAGAGGAGGACATGAACACCTTAATCATGAAGTAGAAAAAATTGACTTTATGAAAGTGATTGACACCCTTAAACAGCATATAAAAAATACCCTTATAGAAATGGATGAGACGTATAACAGAAAGTTTGAAGAATTGAGTAAATCAGTGAATGATACCCTAGGAAACCAAGGAAAAACAATCAAACAGATAATGGAAACAGTTCAAGACTTGAAAACTGAAATGGAGGCAAAGAAGAAAACACAAACAGAAGGCTGGCTGGACATGGAAAATCTTGGTAAACGAATAGAGACTACAGAAACAAGCATAACAAACAGAATAAAAGAGATAGAAGAATCTCAGATTCTGAAGATACCATAGAGAAAATAAACACGCTGATCAAAGAAAACAGCAAGGCCAACAAACTCTCATCACAAAACATTCAGGAAATATGGGACACAGTAAAAAGACCAAACCTAAGAATAATAGGAGTAGAAAAAGGAGAAGAAGCGCAGGTCAACTGTCCAGAAAATATATTTAATAAAATTATAGAAGAAAAATTTCCCAACCTAAAGAAAGATATACCTATGAAGGTTCAAGAAGCATACAGAACACCGAATAGGCTGGATCAAAAATAAAACATCCCCTCACCATATAATAATCAAAACACAAAGCATACAGAACAAAGAAAGAATATTAAGAGCTGCAAAGGAAAAAGGCCAAGTTACTTATAAAGGTAAACCTATCAGACTTAAACCTGACTTCTCTATGGAAACCATAAAAGCCAGAAGGTCCTGGATAGAACCTGCAGAAACTAAGAGACCATGGATGCAAGGCCAGAATACTATACCCAGCCAAGCTTTCATTCACTATAAATGGAGAAAACAAAATTTTCCAGGATAAAAACAAATTTAAACAATACGTAGCCACAAATCCAGCCTTACTGAAAGTAATAGAAGGAAAATCACTAACCAAGGAGTCCAACAATGACCACAATAACTCAGACATCTAGAGACCCTTCACCAGCGCAACTCAAAGAAGGGAAACACACAAAATCTACTACTAAAAAAGTGACCAGAGTTAACAACCACTGGTCATTAATATCACTTAATGTCAATGGACTCAACTCACCTATAAAAAGGCACAGACTAAGAGATTGGATACGAAAACAGGATCCAACATTCTGCTGTTTACAAGAAACACACCTCAACAACAAAGACAGGCACCTACTCAGAGTAAAGGGTTGGGATAAGGCTTATCAAGTAAATGGACCTAAGAAACAAGCAGGTGTGGCCATACTAATTTCTAACAAAGTTGACTTCAAACTTAAATCAATCAGAAGAGATGAAGAGGGACATTTTCTACTCATAACAGGAACAATTCATCAGGATGAAGTCTCAACCCTGAATATCTATGCCCCTAATATAAAAGCACCCACGTACGTAAAAGAAACATTGCTAAAACTCAAGGCAGCCATCAAACCACACACATTAATAGTAGGAGACTTTAACACTCCTCTCTCACCAATGGACAGGTCAATTAGACAGAAACCTAACACAGAAATAAGAGAATTAATGGAGGTAATGAATCAAATGGACTTAACAGACTTCTATAGAATATTCCACCCAAATAGGAAAGAATATACCTTCTTCTCTGCAGCTCATGGAACCTTCTCGAAAATTGACCACATACTCGGTAACAAAGCAAACTTACACAGTTACAAAAAAATATCTGTAACCACCTGTATCTTATCAGATCACCATGGATTAAAGCTAGAATTCAACAACAATGCTACCCCCAGAAAGCCTACAAACTCATGGAAACTGAAAAGTCAACTACTGAACCATACCTGGATTAAAGAAGAAATAAAGAAAAAAATTAAAGTCTTCCTTGAATTCAATGAAAATAAAGAAACAACATACTCAAACCTATGGGACACTATGAAAGCAGTCCTGAGAGGAATGTTCATAGCACTAAGTGCCCACTTAAAGAAAACAGAGAAAGCACACATTGGAGACTTAACAGCCCACCTGAAAGCTCTAGAAAAAAAAAGGAAGCAGACTCACCTAGAAGGAGTAGAAGACTGGAAATAATCAAACTGAGGGCTGAAATCAACAAAATAGAAACACAGAAAACAATTGAAAGAATCAATGAAA
Organism: Chionomys nivalis; assembly: GCF_950005125.1. NCBI lineage: Eukaryota > Metazoa > Chordata > Mammalia > Rodentia > Cricetidae > Chionomys > Chionomys nivalis. The sequence continues at coordinate 106,299,920 of NC_080112.1, read as the reverse complement.
CAAAAAGCTGGTTCCTGGAGAAAATCAACAAGATTGATAAACCCCTATCCAAACTAATCAAACGGCAGAGAGAGAATTTGCAAATTAATAAAATCAGAAATGAAAAGGGGGATATAACCACAGACACAGAGGAAATTCAGAGAATCATTAGATCTTACTACAAAAGCCTGTATGACACAAAACTGGAAAATGTAAAAGAAATGGACACTTTTTTAGATGAATACCATATACCAAAGTTAAACCAGGACCAGGTGAACAACCTAAATAGACCTGTGAGTCGTGAAGAATTAGAAGCTATTATCAAAAACCTCCCTTCCAAAAAAAGTCCAGGACCAGATGGTTTCAATGCGGAATTCTACCAGAACTTCCAAGAAGACCTAATACCTACACTCCTTAATGTATTTCACAATATAGAAACAGAAGAGTCATTGCCAAATTCCTTTTATGAAGCTACAGTAACTCTGATACCAAAACCACACAAAGAACCAACCAAGAAAGAAAATTACAGGCCAATCTCACTCATGAACATCGACGCAAAAATCCTCAACAAAATACTGGCAAACCGAATCCAAGAACACATTAGAAAAATTACCCATTATGATCAAGGAGGCTTCATCCCAGAGATGCAGGGCTGGTTTAACATATGCAAATCTATCAATGTAATCCATCATATAAATAAACTGAAAGAAAAAAAACATATGATCGTTTCATTAGATGCTGAAAAAGCATTTGACATAATTCAACATCCCTTTACAATAAAAGTCTTGGAGAGATTAGGGATACAAGGGTCATACCTAAATATAATTAAAGCTATTTACAGCAAGCCGACAGCTAATGTCATATTAAACGGAGAGAAACTTAAAGCCATCCCACTAAAATCAGAAACAAGCCAAGGATGTCCACTCTCTCCATACCTCTTCAATATAGTTCTTGAAGTTTTAGCAATAGCAATAAGACAACATAAGGGGATAAAGGGGATTCGAATTGGAAAGGAAGAAGTTAAACTTGCGTTATTTGCAGATGATATGATAGTGTACATAAGCCACCCCAAAAACTCCACCAAAGAACTCCTACAGCTGATAAACACCTTTAGTAATGTGGCAGGATACAAGATCAACTCCAAAAAATCAGCCGCCCTCTTATACTCAAAGGATATGGAAGCAGAGAGGGAAATAAGAGAATCATCACCTTTCATGATAGCCACAAACAGCATAAAATATCTTGGGGTAACTCTAACCAATGAAGTGAAAGATCTATTTGACAAGAACTTTAAGTCTTTGAAGAAAGAAATTGAAGAGGATACCAGAAAATGGTAGGATCTCCCTTGCTCTTGGATTGGGAGGATCAACATAGTAAAAATGGCAATTCTACCAAGGGCAATTTATAGATTCAATGCAGTCCCCATCAAGGTCCCATCAAAATTCTTCACAGATCTTGAGAGGACAATAATCAACTTTATATGGAAAAACAAAAAACCCAGGATAGCCAAAACAATCTTATACAATAAAGGAACTTCTGGAAGCATCACCATCCGTGACTTCAACCTCTATTAAGAGCTACAGTAATGAAAACAGTGTGGTACTGGCATAAAAACAGAGAAGTCGACCAATGGAATCGTATAGAAGACCCAGATTTTAACCCACAAACCTATGAACACCTCATTTTCGATAAAGGAGCTAAAAGTATACAATGGAAGAAAGAAAGCATCTTCAACAAATGGTGCTGGCATGACTGGATGTCAACCTATAGAAGAATGAAAATAGACCCATATCTATCACCATGCACAAAACCCAAGTCCAAATGGATCAAAGACCTCAATATCAATCTGAACACACTCAACCTGATAGAAGAGAAAATGGGAAGTACCCTACAAGATATGGGCACAGGAGATCGCTTCCTATGTATAACCCCAGCAGCACAGACATTAAGGGCAACATTGAATAAATGGGACCTCCTGAAACTGAGAAGCATCTGTAAAGCAAAAGACACTGTCATTAAGACAAAAAGGCAGCCTACTGACTGGGAGAAGATCTTCACCAACCTCGCAAATGACATAGTTCTGGTCTCCAAAATATATAAAGAACTCAAGAAACTAGACGTTAAAATGATAATTAACCAAATTAAAAAATGGGGCACTGAACTGAACAGAGAATTCTCAACAGAAGTTCAAATGGCCAAAAGATACTTAAGGTCATGCTCAACCTCCTTAGCGATCAGAGAAATGCAAATCAAAACAACTTTGAGATATCATCTTACACCTGTCAGAATGGCTAAAATTAAAAACACCAAGGATAGCCTTTGCTGGAGAGGTTGTGGAGAAAGGGGTACCCTCATCAATTGCTGGTGGGACTGCAAACTTGTGCAACCACTTTGGAAATAATTGTGGCAGTTTCTCAGAAAAATTGGGATCAACCTACCCCTGGACCCAGCAATACCACTCTTGGGAATATACCCAAGAGATGCCCTATCATATGACAAAAGCATTTGTTCAACTATGTTCATAGCAACATTATTTGTAATAGCCAGAATCTGGAAGCATCATAGGTGTCCTTCAATGGAAGAATGGATGAAGAAATTGTGGAATATATACACATTAGAATACTACTCTGCGGTAAAACCAATAACTTCTCGAATTTTGCATGCAAATGGATGGAAATAGAAAATACTATCCTGAGTGAGTTAACCCAGACCCAAAAAGAAGATCATGGGATGTACTTACTCTTAATTGTTTTCTAGCCATGGATAGGGGCCACTGAGTCTATAATTTGTGGTCCTAAAGAAGCTAAACAAGAGGGTAAACCCAAGGAAAAACATATAGTTATCCTCCTGGCTATGGGAGATAGACAAGATTGCCGGGCAAAAAAATGGAATCTTGGGGGTGGGGTGGGATGGGGGTAAGGGGAGATGGAGAGAGAAAAGTGTGAAGGAGAGGATGAGGGGAACTTGGGGAAATGGGATGATTGGGGATATAGGAAGATTGGATAAGGGAGCAGGGAAACTCATATCTTAGTTAAGGGAGCCACCTAAGGGTTGGCAAGAGACTTGAACTACTTGGAGTGGCTACCAGATGCCCAGAGCAATGTCCCCAGTTAGTTCCTTGGGCACCTGAAGATAGGGAACCTGAAATGAACCTATCCTATAGCCATACTGATTAATATCTTGCATATCACCATAGAACCTTCATCTAGCAATGGATGGAGATAGAGACAGAGACCCACACTGGAGCACTGGATTGAGTTCCCAAGGTCCTAATGAGGAGCAGAAGGAGGGAGAACATGAACAAGGAAGTCAGGACCACGAGGGGTGCACCCACCCACTGAGACAGTGGGGCCGATCTATTGGGATCTCACCAAGGCCAGCTGGACTGTGACTGAAAAAGCATGGGATAAAACCAGACTCTCTGAACATGGCGGACAATGAGAGCTGACGAGAGGCCAAGGACAATGGCATGGGGTTTTGATCCTACTTCATGTTCTGGCTTTGTGGGAGCCTAGACAGTTTGGATGTTCACCTTCCTAGACCTGGATGGAGGGGGGAGGACCTTGAACTTTCCACAGGGCAGGGAACCCTGATTGCTCCTCGGACTGGAGAGGAAGGAGAAGAGGAGTGGGGGGAGGGGGAGAGGGGTGGGAGGAGGGGGTGGGAAATGGGAGTCGGGGAGGAGGGAGAAAATTTTTTTTCAATAAAAAAAATAAAAATAAAAAAAAGGACAACCAGAAAAATACCTATTGGAATTGGCAATTTAGGGGTTACTGATTGCTCTAACTCAATCATATTTAATGAAATGAGGAAAGAAGAAACAAAATTATGGTGTATTAGATAACCAGAAAGTTGGTAGAATGTAAATGCTTGGATATTAAGGACAACCTAATTTGCGCAGTAGATCATGAGGAGGTGCACAATCAATATCCTACAATTTTTGACATCTGTTTAAAAGAAAAATTAATAGTAATTGGACTTAACTTGAAAAGTAGAGAGTTTTTAAGTCTGTACTAATGTATATAAACTGTGATCATTATTAATAGAAGAGTTTTTCAAGCATATTTCAAACATGACAGAAGCTTATAGAGTCATGACTTCGTATATGAGATTCCCAGAAAATACAGAAAATCTTGTTCTTAAATGCAGGCATAGAACTTAAATTGTGTTGAGAATAAATAAAGGTATCTTCGAAAATTTGTTTGAGATTAATGAGAGAACATTAAAGAGTAGGTCAAGGAAAATATGAATGTTTATTGTAGTATACATCATAACATATTATGTAATCATTCTTATTATTAGAAAGTCAACATTCTTGATGGAGAATTGTCTTGGTGGTAGAGTGTTTTCTTTGCATGCATGAAGTAGTGGTTTGGTTACACAGACTCACAAAATAAAGAAATATAACAAGTGTAAAGAATTTAAAGAAACAGCAATTGCAACAAGAGAAAGAAAAAGTTAATATACAACCCAAAATTTGTAATTGGCTATTAGAATCCCATCATTGCTTAATTCCTTCTGCAAAGAGAATAATTATTTTATTTATTCTATATTTAATGTTTCTATAGGGAACATGTAGAAAAATATTCATAAACTATTTCCTCTTTTATTACTACATTATCACCCCCCAATAAGCCTAATTTAACTGAGCAACAGAGATCTATGATGCATAAACTAATACCCATATCTTGAAAGAATTATTTCATGGACTATATCAAAGATACAAAGTACGATTGATAAATAGTTTACTAAGGTTGAAGAGTTGTTATTTTCTTTTTTCTACTTTGAAAGTGACACAGAAGTAGATGGAAAAATGTACTGCTGCTTTGAAGATCCTGGTCTTTCATGGTTTGACCATAAACTGTGGGTTTCCCTACTCAATTAAACCCTTCTAGAAATGCCATGCTAAACACTCTTTGTTGTGTGTTTCCATGGTGGTTAAAACTCTGCCAAGATGACACCAAGACTAACCATCACAGACTTACAAAATCCATCCTCTTAGGAAAACAATTTACAATTATAAATTTGGCTATATAAATAGTATAGAATTACAGGAACATTTTTATTATGAAACAAAACTTTACACTTTATACATTTAAGAAAAATACATAATATTTAAAGGCTAAGAGTCTCCAATTTTCATTATTAATTGTTATAAATTTCTTCATTTTAAGCCTTTCATCTGAAGGATATATTAAAACCAAAATGATTTTCATGTAAATTCTTTATTGGTTATCACATGGAGATTAGTATAAAATTTTTCCTAAAGCACCAACAATTGAGTTAACAAATCCTCTTGTATTAATATTTAATGAAATTGTTATTTGTATTTCTCTTCATTGCATATATTGTAATTTAAGGGAAAATATTATGTCACATTAATAACTCAAGAAAATACTTTGTTAAACTACTAAATAAAACCTTAGAAACTTTTAGAAAACAATAATTTCTGATATTGTATTATAGTGGTTATTTTACTTAAGTGATAGTGCTAATAATCTGAAGATGTGTTTGGAGTATTTTTATTTCTTTTGATAATTATAGTGTGGACATAAGTTTAACTTTTTTATTATAGTAAATCTATAATATCTAGAGCATCTTATATCTTAGAGAAAGTAGTTTATATTATTCTGAGATAACACATATTATTAACTATAACACATAGTATAAACTATCACCTATAATAATAATGAATGAGCAACTGAAATGGTTGTTCTGGCAGCAAAATTTAGTCCAATTCCTGTTTTGATTCCAACCATGATTTTCTCATTTATTGAAGAAATTCTACAAATCATTGGCGTATCTATTTAAAAACAAGCATATAATTTCTTCCAAATTATTTGTATTTGTTATCAATGAGATAACTGATTTTAACTAAATGCAAAAAATAATAGGATTCAATGATTTTAAGAGCTTGATCATCAAGATGTATTAATTTTATGTAGCATGAGGGCCAGCTTGTTGAGGTTTCTGTTCTGTTTAGTTCCCATAGCCAGCAAGTCCCAAAGAAAATCACACAGAGGTCTCCATTTGATATAAACTGATTGGCCCATTAGCTCAGGCTTCTTATTAGCTCTTGTAGCTCATATTAACCCATTATTCTCATTTATGTTAGCCACATGGCTCGGTACCTTTCAGAGCAGGGTAAGTCACATGTTACTTCTTCGGTGGTCTGGGCTGGACTGGGAGGAATGTGCATCCTCCTTCCTAGAATTCTCCTGTTCTCTTCACCCCACCTCTACTGCCTGTCTGGTTGACCCCCTATACTTCCTGACTGGCAAATCAGCGTTTATTTAAAATATGATTGACAGAATACAGACAATTCTCCCACACCAAATTTAGTACTATCAAATTTCCTGGAGATTCTATATTCTTACTACATTTATCAATGAGAAATAATATTTACATTGTGAAAAATACTTTTTGTTTGGATTTTCGAGACAGGGTTTCTCTGTAGCTTTTGGTTACTGTCCTGGAACTAGCTCTTGTAGACCAGGCTGGCCTCAAACTCACAGAGATTCGCCTGCCTCTCCTTCCCGAGTTCTGGGAATTTCTGTGAGGGGCCTATCACAGGCCCTCATGCCAAATCTGGTTCAGTATCTCCATCATAAAGGAAACTCCTTCCCAGAGAAATTATAGAACCTACTGCCTATAGGCATTATGATTTCTATCATACTGTTGTGGATAATAGAACATCTATAGAAGATAGAACAAAAAAATTCAGGAAAAACTATAAAGCAAGTTTTGCAAACTTCCATAAATGAAAAAAATGAAAATTAAAAATATACTGAAGGTCTGGTGCAAAGGTATCAATAATTTCATCAGAATCTTGGCCTTTAAATTGGCTTCTTCAGGATATGAATGTTCAATTTTTAGGGATTAGAACTTTATCTCAGAAAAAGGAGAGGGCGAGATTGTTTGAATATATAGAGCCCAAAGGAAAGAGAAGAACATTAAAGCCATATGTAACTATCAAATACTCAGATTAACATTCTCCGAAATCATAGAAATAAATCATAAATTAATGTATGTTTCTGGGAAAAATACTACAAGATATTATGAAGGCCAGTCATCAACTTTGAAGTTATACAAGAATAAGGCAAAACAGTTGCTGATATTTCAAAGGTACCAATAGCTGTATCATTAAAATGGTAGAAAGTTAAACCTCTATGGGTTCATCAATGGCTTTTAACAATAGAGAAATTGAAGGCTTTAAAACAGTTGACACATGAACAACTAGATGCTCAGTATATAAAAGCATAAATCAGTTCTTGAAATTCTCCTGTATTTTTGTTAAAAAGAAATGTGGAAAATTGAGAATGATAACTGATATGAGTTTTTAATAAGGTTATTCAGTCAATGGTCTCTCCACAGCCCAGCACTCTTTTGCCTTTCTATTGCTAAAAGGTGTTTTTTTTTTTTAAAAAAAATCATACTGATTTAAAAGATTGTTTCAGACTTATACCTTTACAAGAAAAGGACAGGGAAAATTTTGTTTTCACAGTGCTGACTTATAATTCTCAGCCTGCTAAAAGATATCAATGGATGATTCTCTCACACAAAGAACAATTTTCCAAGGCAGCCATTGGAAATGAACTGGGAGCAATTTCTGGAAACTATAGTTTGGATTACATGGACACTATTTTATAATCTGATTCAAATATAGATAATTTAGAAAGAATATTTGAAGAAGTAAAGAAAAATTAACTTGTTGGAGATTATAAAAGTACCCCAGCAAAAATACAAAGAGGGGATTCTATTAATTATTTCAGCTATAAATATAGGTTTATAAAAACCTATAAATATATGTTTATAAATACAGGTTTATAAAAAGTTAGATGTCGACAGAGCTTTCTGTCCCATCTGTTTCTGCAGCCATTCCATTCCAAAGAAACACACAGTGGTCTACATTAATTATAAATTGTTTGTCCTAGTAGCTCAGGGTGCTTATTACTAACTCTTACATCTTAACCCATAATTCTTGTGTGTGTTAGCCATGTGGATTGGTAACTTTTTTCAGCGAGGCATTCCCATTTTGCTTCCTCTGTGTCTGGGTGTCAACTGAAGACTGAGTCTTTCCTCTACCCAGAATTTTCCTGTTCTGGTCACCCCACCTATTCTCCCTGCCTGTCTATTGACCAATTAGTGTTTTATTAAACAATACAAGTGACAAACCTTTACAAGGTACAAGACCATTGTCCCAGAGCACTTCGCCCCTTTTTTTAAATAAGAGCTCTTAATCTAATCTCCTTTGTTGACATTTTTCTAGACCATTATCCATAGCAAATTATAGCCAAAACTCTAAACAAAAATAAACATGAACTATGTAGCTGTAGGAGGAGACAGACACCAGAAATTTTCATGGTAAGTCACAGCCATATGGCAATACACATATTAATAGAAATAAGTTAATTTAAGATGTAAGAGATAATCAATAAGAAACTAGATTTAATAGACCAAGCAGTGATGTAATTAACACAGTTTCTGTGTGCTTATTTTGAGTCTTGGGGTCAGAAATGAGCAAGCAGCCTCTGATAACAATTTGGTACACCAATATGTGCCAGTTAAATCTACATCAAATCTGAGAAAGATTGGAAAGGAATTTAGACACATGTATACACACACAAACACACATGCACACAAACCAGAGTTAAGCATGGCTTCTGGGAATTAGCAATTTCTTGGGTGGGCTCTGTTTACTATAAGCGAGAGCATCTCATTTAAGAGAAGCTTCTTGACTCAGCTTTAGCTGCTAAAACCTTGCAGCCCTTTGAAGAGGCTCTGCTACAAAGAACTTAAAAGGTATTTATGAATAGCCACAGCATGCTTCTTTGTGGTGGCAGGGACCCTCAAACTCCATAGAGGTGTGCCAATAAACATGGTTCCCCTCTACCATGAAGTTAGACTCTCAGAAAGCTAAGGAATGGGGTGGATCCAACCATCAATGCCACCACTTTAATCATAGCCATGTTTCATAGCAAATTAAAGATTCCTGTGTTCAGAAAGAGAGAGATATGAAGTAAGGATAGATTCAAATAAAATAAAACCTCTAAATGGTTTACAGTGTATTTAAATATATATCTTTGGTAGAGAAAAAAAGGATAAAGTCCTTAAAAAAGAAAAATAAAGAAAGAGAGTAGTTGGGTGTGGTGGCACGCACCTTTAATCCCAGCACTTGGAAGGCAGAGACAGGTAGATTTCTTCGAGTTCAAGTGTGAGTTCCAGGACTACAGAGTGAGTTCCAGGACAGCCAAAGATATAAAGAGAAACCCTGTCTCAAAAAAAATAAATAAATAAAAATAAAGATAAAAGAGATAAAGTTTAAAATAAGGCCATGTAAAGATGAAAAATACACAGAGAATCTGGATACTATATGTTATTGTGTTGTCTTTGAATTATTTGATGGTTGAGGAAGGAGCAACAGCTGCTAAAAGACATCCAGATGCTGCTGGATTAATCCAACATATATATTTTGAAAATGCCTTAAATTCAAAATTTAAGTCAAAAGAAATGTTACTTTGGAGAATAGATTTTGATTTTGTTTTCACAGGAAAAGAGAGGCTATGGATTCCTGCTGGCTTAAGAAAAATCAGGTTTTATCCAGGAAGATGCCTGAAAAATCTCTGATAGGAGTGGATGATCTGGTGATCCAACAGTTAAGAAATGCAAATTAGGTGATATTGATTGCAGACTCTTAATGACTTTCAAAGATTGCTAGAAGACACTTCCATGGGACACTATTGGGATAGGTCCTGACAACCTGATTAATTTTAAAGAACCCTTAGATGATGACAAGGACTTAAATACTCCCAAGAAATTATCAACTGAAGCTAAGAGAAAATTTGCTTTGATTGAATAGAAATTACAGAAGGCATATGTGTATCATGTGGATCTGTATCTTAATTGCATTCTGGTCAAATTACCCTCCAAACATTTTTCTAAAGGAATTTTAATACAGATGGAAGATATTATCTTAGAATGGATAGTTTTTACCACATTAACAAAGTAAAAATTTAAAAATTTACGTGGAACATTTCTCTGAGCAAATTCTTAAAAGGAATTTGAGACTTTATCTATTAGTGAGAATAGACCCAGAAGAAATTACAAGACCTCTGAATAATGATGAAACTGACCAATTATAGGAAGAAACTAAACCCTGTAAATGAGCTTAAAGTAATTTTTTTAGGAGAGATTACAAACAACTATCCCAAAGGCATGAGAATGCTACTTATAAAGAGATCTAGGTTAATCTGTCATTGCATTGTATGGGATACACAAAAAACTGGTGCCCTACATTGCATACTGATTCATATAAATCTAGAAAGGCAGGATAAAAATCTGAAAATTTAAGTAAAGTAGATAAAAACAATTTTGATTCTGTCCAAAAGTTAGAATTATATACTATTAATATTGTGCCAGGAGACTTTAAAGAATCTCTCAGCATAGTTACTGAATTGAAATATGCAGAAAGAGTAGTTTTGATTTTGATTTAATTTAATTAATACAACTTTTTTGATATGTAAAGAGATATTGATATTTAGGTAGTGATATATAATATATGAGAGGTACCAGTTCTCACTCCTCTGAGTTTTTATTGGAATCTGAAAAGGCCAAGGTGATGTGCAGGATGGGAGTGGAAGAAGAGATGGCATGGGGTCAACTGACAAAGGTCTGATATCCAAAATATATAAAGAACTCAAGAAATTAGACCGTAAAAGGTTAATCAATACAAGTATAAAATGGGGCACTGAGCTGAACAGAGACTTTTCAACAGAAGAAGTTCAAATGGCCAAAAGACACTTAAGATCGTGCTCAACTTCCTTAGCAATCAGGGAAATGCAAATCAAGACAACATTAAGATACCATCTTACACCTGTCAGAATGGCTAAAATCAAAAACACCAATGATAGCCTCTGCTGGAGAGGTTGTGGAGAAAGGGGCACTCTCATCCATTGCTGGTGGGAATGCAAACTTGTGCAACCACTTTGGAAAGCAGTGTGGCGGTTTCTCAGGAAAGTCGGGTTCAACCTACCTCTGGACCCAGCAATACCACTATTGGGAATATACCCAAGAGATGCCCAAACATACAACAAAAGTATATGCTCAACTATGTTCATAGCAGCATTGTTTGTAATAGCCAGAACCTGGAAACAACCTAGATGTCCTTCAATGGAAGAATGGATGAAGAAAGTATGGAATATATACATATTAGAGTACTACTCAGCAGTAAAAAACAATGACTTCTTGAATTTTGCATACAAATGGACGGAAATAGAAAACACTATCCTGAGCGAGGTAAGCCAGACCCAAAAAGAGGAACATGGGATGTACTCACTCATATTTGGTTTCTAGCCATAAATAAAGGACATTGAGACTATATTTCGTGATTCTAGAGAAGCTAAATAAGAAGGTGAACCCCCCAAAAAACATATAAGCATCCTCCTGAATATTAACCTTCATCAGGCGATGAAAGAAGACAGAGACAGAGACCAACATTGGAGCACTGGACTGAAGTCTCACGATCCAAAGGAGGAGCAGAAGGAGAGTGAGCACGAGCAAGGAACTCAGGACCGCGAGGGGTACACCCACACACTGAGGCAATGGGGATGTTCTATCGGGAACTCACCAAGGCCAGCTGGCCGGGGTCTGAAAAAGCATGGGACAAAACCGGTCTCGCTGAACATAACGGAAAATGAGGACTACTGAGAACTGAAGAACAATGGCAATGGGTTCTTGATCCTATTGCACGTAATGGCTTTGTGGGAGCCCCGGTAGTTTGGATGCTCACCTTAATAGACCTGGATGGAGGTGGGTGGTCCTTGGACCTCCCACAGGGCAGAGAAACCTGCTTACTCTTTGGGCTGAGGAGGGAGGAAGACTTGGTTGGGGGAGGGGGAGGGAATGGGAGGTGGTGGCGGGGAAGAGGCAGAAATCTTTAATAATTAAATAAATTAATTAATAAAAAAATATAAAAAAAAGAAATATAGGGAGATCTGCTAAGATCTTGGTTTTTTTTTTTTTTGGCAAGTGATTTTCAATTATTTTGTCATTATATCCAAAATGATAGTAACCAAAAAAATCTTTCAGTCCAAGAATGTACAGGATTATTCTGTCCTGTCCAGTGAATCTCTAAAAGTGGATTCCTAAGGAAGATGATGGACAATGCTCCAACTAAGGGCATGTCACCAAGCAAGGGCTCCAGGATCATCCACATTGTTCCATGAATCTGATTACTTTTCAAACCAGATTTATAAAATTATGTCTTGATCTCCAAATCAAACTCAAAATTTCTTGCAAAACTAATCTGAAGGCCCAGAACATGTTATCTTTTGTTTACATTTTTAGTGTAAACTTTAAACCATTGACTCTGAGGGTCTGCTGACTCACATTCACTTTTGTGAAACTGAGCTGGACATTTGCTCCCGCTACAACTGGTTCTATGTTTTCTCAAAAGAGTTTCTTTGTAAATTGACAAATAAGGGACAACATATACTTTACTATAGTATTTAGTCATTCTACTATTTTAGTAGAAAACTATGTCTGGAAAATAAACACAGGTGGACAGATTGCAGGTGTGCACACCCAGGTGCACCGCCTACCTTTGTCCTCCTAAAACACCTGCACACAACATAGGTGGCAGACTTTGAGGCTGCAGCTCCAGCAGCAACAGGTGAGAAGCCCAGCATCACCCAACTGAAGATCAGCCCCATGTAGCCGAGGGCATAAACTGAGAGCAGCATCCTGAATCTGTGGCCACCCCTTCATTCACCCACCAGCTGCCAAGAGTCAAAGGGGGACCAGGAACTGTGAAGACACATGGGAGCAGAAAGCTGCATCCTTGCTCTGTGGAACAGGCCCAAGCTCCCACTTCTCAGACCACCTACTGAATTCAGAAGCCCGGCAGAAGCAGCAGGCATCCCGGAAGATTCTGGTGAACTCAGACACCCGTGACAGCCCAAGCCGCAGGACTTGGGAATCCAGCTTTAAAAGAGACAGGCTGAGGTTCCTGTACAGGATACCAAAGCCAAAGGTGGGTCCCAGGCCTCCAACCATGCACTATTGCGAGGTCTGCAGCATCAGTTCCACGGGGCCACAGACCTTTCAGGACCTTCTGGAAGGACAGAAGCAATGGAAGAATCAGGCAGCTCAGGTGACAGGTACACAGCCCACCAGAGGTCCAAAAGGTGCCCAGAGTCTTCACTGAAGCCTGTGTGCTGTGTCCTGCGCTGATACCAGTGCATGAGGGGAGCCAAGCACCAGAAGTTACATACCAGGCGAGGAAAACCTATAATCTTTAAGCCCATACCTCAGAGTGTCACCTACACCTAATGTTTGGACAGAACCCTGAGACATCAGACAAGCAGAAAGCTCACACAAGTCATAACTCACACATCTCAGGTCTGGCGAGCACTGGCCTCCTATCCCTCATCTCCCAGGCCTCAATGCAGCCTACTTCTTGCTGCTGAGGCAAACGTGGCTCTCCCACAGATGACAGGTCATTCTACCCCGCCTGTCAGCACTCCTCTGAGAGGGACAGCTTGAAGTCAACAATCAACAGGGTTGGGGAATTGTATTGGACCCTTATGTTTGATTAGTGGAGAAATTTTGTGGTTCTTTAGGTCACAGTCATATGCCCACACTATGTCTCCAGACAAGGGATGGTATTTGGGAGCTGAGCCTTGGTTCTGCCTTCATGGGTATCAACTCTAATATGGAGATCCTGGGTGAACAAAAACAGAAAATGTGCCTTCCTAACCAAATGGACAACCAAAAATGACAAACAACATGAAGGAAAGGATGGAGATCCCAATGCTTACTTGCTAAAGGGACCAAAGACTAGATAGCCCAGAGGTCTACAATAGAACGAAATGTGACTGGAGGTAAACTCAATTGTTGTTAGTGAGGATTCCTCCAGTAACTAATGGGAACAGATATAGAAACTTGCAACCAAACATTAGCCAGAACATGGGAAATCCCACAAAAGAGTAGTCAGAGGGATCAATGACACCACAGACATCAACTAAGCAGGGCTCATAGGGGCTCACAGCGTCCATAGAGAATGAAATGATTATCATGGAAACTTATGGATCTGAGCTATGTCCTTTGCATATATGTTATAGTTGTGTAACTTGGTGTTCTTATGGGACTTTTAACAGTAGGAGTGAGGGTTGTCTCTGACTCTTTTTGCCTGCCCTTGGGACATTTTTCCTACTTCTGGGTTGCCTCATCCAGCCTTAATAGGGTTTGTGCCTACTTTTATTGTAAATTGTTATGCAATGTTCAGTTGATATCCCTGGGAGGCCTGTTTTCTTCTGAAGAGAAGCAGAGAAGGAGTGGATCTGGGGGAGAGGCAGGTGAGGTGAACTCAGAGGTCAGAGTGGAAGCTATGGTTTGGATGTAATATATGAGAGAAGAATAAATAAAGAAAAGAAAGAACTATCCACAGGATTAAATGGTAGCTCAACACTCAAAAATAAACTTCATAACACACTACACTGCACAATAGAGTGGATTGAAGGCCAAAATCATGTCTGCTCATGCAATGCAAGCAGTTTAAAACATTATCATTCATGATACAAATAGTCAACAAAATAGGACTGAAAGTGAACTATTTCATCATAATACACACCATTATAACTTCTATACTCAACACACTTAATATTGAAAAGCCAAAAATCATTCCCACTGGTATCAAGGATATGACCAAAAATGCTTGCTTTTCCTACTTGTATTACTATTAGAACTTCTAACCGGGATAATTTGTCAAGAAAAATTAAATGTGATACAACTTGAAAAGTACAACTTGTATGTCAGAAACCTAAATTTGAACTCAGTTCCTAAAATGTTGGAAACCCTGAGTCAGTCATTTTTCTATGACTTTTCATGCAATTTGTAGAAAACTATAAAAGTTGTCTGTCTCCTACTAGATAGCCAGAAATATAGCCACATGTCAATATTGCATGTGTGTGTGTGTAGGGGGGGTGTTGGCATTCTAATTATGCATGATATTAGAACCACATTTTGGGTTGGAAAACCAACATCACTTCAACCAAATGACCACAACACTGAGCAGTCAATTTAAATGGATTTTCTTTAAGTTATATAGTACATGTTAGCATAGATTTGCACAGAAGCTTTGCTGAGTTCCATGTATTTTTAATAACAGAAATGCAATTTTTTTATTTCTTTTCTTTTTGAATTAAAAATTTTCACCTCATCCCCTCCTCCCATGTCCCTCCTCCTCCCCCAACATCCCCTACCCCTCCCTCTACAGTCCAAAGAGCAGTCAGGGTTCCCTGCTCTGTTGGAAGTCCAAGGTCATCCCCCCTCCATCCAGGTCTAGGAAGGTGAACATCCAAACAGACTAGGCTCCCACCAAGCCAGTACATGCAATAGAATAAAACCCAGTGCCATTGTCCTTACCTTCTCAGTCAGCCTTCATTGTCAGCCACGTTCAGAGAGTCCAGTTTGATCACATGCTCTATCAGTCCCAGTCCAGCTGGCCTTGGTGAACTCCCATTAGATAAGCCCTGCCCTATCAGTGGGTGGGTGCACCACTCATGGTCTTGACTTCCTTGCTCATGTTCTCTTTCCTTCTGCTCCTCATTTAGACCTTGGAAGCTCAGTCCAGTGCTACAATGTTGGTCTCTATCTCTATCTCCATGCATGGCCAGATGAAGGTTCTATGCTGATATGCAAGATATTTATCAGTGTGGTTATAGGATAGAGCCAGTTCAGGCGACCTCTCCTTAGCTGCTCAAGGAACAAGCTGGGGACATCTCCTTGGACACCTGGGAACCCTCTAGAGTCAAGTTTCTTACCAACCCTAAAATGGCTCCCTTATTAAGATATATACTTCCCTGCTCCCATATCTACCCTTCCTCCATCCCAGCCATCCCATTTCCCAAAGCTCTCCCCATCCCCCCCTTTTTCACTTCTCTCTCCCAATCTCCCCTTACCCACACCCTACCCTGACGTCCAGGCTCCCAATTTTTGTCTGGCAATCTTGTCTACTCCCAATATCCAGGAGGACAAATATATGTTTTTCTTTGGGTTCACCTTCTTAATGAGCTTCTCTAGGATCACGAATTATAGGCTCAATGTCCTTTATTTATGGCTAGAATCCACTTATGAATGAGTACATACCATATTCATCTTTTTTGGTCTGGGTTACCTCACTCAGGATAGTGTTTTCTATTTCCATCGATTTGCATGCAAAATTCAAGATGTCATTGTTTTTTACTGCTGAGTAGTACTCTAATGTGTATATATTCCATACTTTCTTTATTCATTCTTCCATTGAGGAGCATCTAGGTTTTTTCCAGGTTATTATTAAAATAATGCTGCTATGAACATAGTTGAACAAATGCTTTTGTAGTATGATAGGGCATCCCTTGGGTATATTCCCAAGAGTGGTACTGCTGGATCTTGAGGTAGGTTGATCCCGAATTCCCTGAGAAACCGCCACACTGATTTCCAAAGTAATTGCACAAGTTTGCATTGCCACTAGCAATGGATGAGTGTTCCCCTTACTCCACATCCTCTCCAGCAAAGGCTATCATTGGTGCTTTTGACTTTAGCCATTCTGACAGGTGTAAGATAGTATCTCAAAGTTGTTTTGCTTTGCATTTCCCATCACTAAGGAGGTTGAACATGACCTTAAGTGTCTTTTGGCCATTTGAACTTCTTCTGTTGAGAATTCTCTGTTCATTTCAGTGCCCCATTTTTTAAACTGGGTTAATTAGCATTTTAATGTCTAGTTTCTTGAGTTCTTTATATATATTGGAGATCAGACCTATGTCTGATGCAGGGTTGGTGAAGATCTTCTCCCATTCAGTAGGTTGCCTTTTTGTCTTAATGACAGTGTCCTTTGCTTTACAGAAGCTTCTCAGTTTTAGGAGATCTCATTTATTCAATGTTGCCCTTATTGTCTGTGTTACTGGGGTTATACGTAGGAAGTGGTGTCCTGTATCCATGTGTTGTACACTACTTCCCACTTTCTCTTCTATCAGGTTTGGTGTGTTCAAATTAATATTGAAGTCTTTAATCCATTTGGACTTAAGTTTTGTGCATGGTGATAGATATGGATCTATTTTCATTCTTTTACAGGTTGATATCCAATTATGCCAGTACCATTTGCTGAAGATGGTTTCTTTCTTCCATTGTATATTTTTAGCTCCTTTGTCGAGAATCAGGTGTTCATAGGTTTGTGAGTTAATATCTGGGTCTTCTATTCAATTCCTTTGGTTGACTTCTCTGTTTTTATGCCAATACCAGGCTGTTTTCATTACTTTGGCTCTGTAATAGAGTTTGAAATCAGGGACAGTAATGCCTCCAGAAGTTATTTTATTGTATAAGATTATTTTGGCTATTCTGAGTTTTTTGTTTTTCCATATAAAGTTGATTATTTTCTTCTCAAGGTCTGTGAAGAGTTTTGTTGAGATTTTAATGTGGATTGCGTTGAATTTATAGATTGCCTTTGGTAGAATTGCCACTTTTACTATGTTGATCCTACCCATCCAAGAGCTTGGGAGATCCAATTTCTGGTGTCGCAGAAATGCAATTGTTAATGTATTTTTAATATAAACTTACTTTTGCAAAGACGTAATCAGATTTTAACATCATATTCCCCTTTCTTTTACCTTTCTTTTCTTTTTTTTAATAAATGAGGAAAGCAAATATGCTCTTTAATCTTAATTATTAACTTGATGCTAGTTTGATCCACCATGGAAACAAACATCTGGGCATACTTATGAGGAAGTATTTGAAGTTAGTTAATTGATGTGAAAAACCTATTCTAAATCTGGGCAGGAACATTGCATAGACTATGAATCTGAGCCAAATAAAAAAATGAGGAAGAGGGCCTGGAAAGATGGTTCAGAAGTTAGAAGTGCTTATAGCTCTTACAGAAGACCCACATGTTCTCTCAAAACCACCTGTGACCCTACTTACAGGGGAACTTAATGTTACCCCTTCAAGCACACATAAATGGAATGCATTCATACTGATATACACATAAACATAAATAAAATACATAAATATCTTTTGAGGAGAAAGATAGCTAAATACCAGCACTGATCACTCTCTTCTTCTTTACCAAGAACACAATGTAGCCAACTGTCTCAAGGATATGCTATCATGCATTTTCTGCCATGATGAACTGTATTCCCAAATTATGAATGAAAATAAAGCCATTCTTCCCTAAGTTGCTTTTGTCAGATATTTTCCATTATAATAAGGAGGTTTTTAATATGGAAAATTATAGAAAAATACTCATGGTCTTTAATTAACAGAACAAAATCCAGAAGTCAAATCTTCTAGTAGTTCCTGGTCAAATACTATTTGTATTGTGCTACTCTTTTCTATCATTTATCTGTAGACCCATGAACTGATATACATATGACCTATGATATGGCCTTCCCTTCACATACAAAAAATCACCATAGCACAAACTTATTTAGTCTAACAATGTCTACCAATTTAACTCAGCCTGGAACTAAATAAAATCTTCTGTAAACAAAAACATGAATGTTTAATTATAATGTCTATATTGGTTTCTTTTAGCATTGCCGTGACTGTATCTCAGAGACAGGCAAATTAAGAAAGATAGGAGTTTTATTTTAATTATTATAAAATACAATTCATTCTGGTAGAGAAATAATGACATCTAGAGCTGTTGAATCTATGGTGGCTGGAGTATGGGGTACCTGGTCACATTGTGTAAGCAGAAAGAAAACAGAGAGCTCAGCTTGATGTGGTGCTGGGTTACAACTCTTAAAGGTCTGCACTTAGAGGTCCACTACCACTGTGCCTCACATGCCAGTGATTCCAGTCAGACCATCCCCAAACAGCACAATCAGTTAGGAACTTAAGCATTCAAACCCACAAGTATTTCCTTAGAGATGGGTCATCACATGTGTCCCCACCTGGCTAAAAGGAAAAGGGTCCCAATTACATCACTTGTTTAAAGATATTTTACAGTTATTTTGTGGCTCTCATGGCCTATCAGTTAAAGGCACTGGTTTCTTAATATCATCACTTTGAATATTATGTTAAATAAGAAAGTTTTCCTAAGCAATTTACATTATATGTTTCTTTCTTTTTAAAAGATTTATTTATTTCATGTATATTGGTGTTTTACCTGTGTGTATATCTGTGTGAGGGTGTCAGATCCACTGGAACTGGAGTTACAGAAAGCTGTGAGCTGCCATGTGGTTTATAGGAATTGAACCTGCATCCTCTGGAAGAGTAGCCCATGCCCTTAAATACTGTGCCAACACTCCAGTTCTACACTATATGTTTCATAGTAAAATCCTTTCTGTGTAATTTTCATATTTACATTATGTATATATCTTTAAACTGAAACAGATCTCCCAGCAATTATGTTACGGAATAATAAGGATCTATATGTTTAAGCATTAAACATAATATCAAGCATCAATTAAAAAAGTATGCTCAATAATTGATCCAGTGTATTCCATCATTAAAACAAAAACTTATACATAGTATAAGAACATATAATGTAATAATAATAGCATAAATAAGGAGCTAGAAGAGATGCAGAAAGAATTAACCAACTTACAAATGAAAAGTAGATTTCATGGTTACATAACATCTCTCCTTGAGAAATGTCAGTCTAGCTTTGAAAAGTTTATCAGATGAAAGGGCAATATATCTTATCATTTTCAGTAAGTTAATTGATTATTAGTAATTTGCAGAAACTTCTTTCCCAATGAAACCTTTTGCTAGCTGAAGAAAGAATAATGGTTCATGGAAAGGAAAATTCCCTTAGTATAGTCCTACATAATCGACTTTGCAGTGTCTATTTTTTCTTTGTTATTGTTGTATGTCAGCTGCATTAACCTAGTCAACATTATCTAGATATCTGTTTGATATTGCAAGGAAAATGTTATCTTAAATAATATTTATTGTTTTAAATGTTTGAGATTTTGAAATAATTTCCAAAGCTAACCTTTGATATCATAGGTTAAAAACAAGTTGCAATTATGTTTATTTCAACGCTAATAAGGAGATCTCCAAGTTCTTCATCTCTGTAACTATGGCCTTTTGAAAATATGAATTTGTTTATTTATAACACACAGATAACTTTAAGCTGGAGAGATAATTACAATGATGATGGAGGTGGGTCATTTGTCTCTCTGTTGTTTTCATTGGTTAATTAATAAAGAAACTGCTTGGCCTTTGATAGGAGAGAAAATTAGGTAGGTGGAGTAGACAGAATAGAATGCTGGGAGAAAGAAGCGGAGTCAATCAGTCGACATGATTCTCCTGCTGGACACAGATGCAGGTTAAGTTCCTCCCTGGTAAGCCACCAGCTCGTGGTGCTACACAGATTATTAGAAATTGGTTAATCAAAGATGTGAGAATTAGCCAATAAGAGGCTAGAACTAATGGGCAAAGCAGTATTCAAAAGAATACAGTTTCCGTGTAATTATTTTTGAGTAAAGCTGGCCGTGTGGGCAGCCAGGCGCCAGGAACGTAGCCTGCCGCTCCTTACAACAAAATGACCTATATATTTTTTTTCAAATGGCACCATAGAACTGAAATCACATTTATTTTAGCAGTAAATTATCATGCAAAGTTTTGTGCATGGTCACTAGACACATAATGATAGCATTGCATGTTAGTACATGTTCAAAAGTTACAATTAACTTCAAAGTACAACAAATTTTATACTAAAGTGTCAATTTTTTAAAGGTTGAAATGTATTTTTTATTATTCTGACTTTAACTTCTTTTTAAATGAGTCTGTGAATTATCATTTGTCACATGGTTTCTTTTCCAACTTATTATAAGCAGTTTTTGAAATCCTGAGTACTCTGCCAGCTAAATGATGGAATAGAAAAAAATTCTAATGACAAGTATTTCTATGTCTATCTCCTGATTATCAGGGCAACATGTAAATCCACAATGCTCTTTTCTAACAAGTATCTCCAAAACATAGCTCTCAGTATATGGATTACAAATCTCAGTTTTGCCATTTAATAATTGTTCAAAGTTAAGTTAGTAGCTAAAGCATTCTGTCTTGGCTCCTAATCTGTAAACTGGTAATGGGTTTTGGACTGGCTTCATGGTATTCTTTATTGAAAATATTAAATAAATTAGTATACTTGAAATACCTTATAAAATATCTCAATCAGTACTACATAATTATTGTTGCTGTTGTTTTGTGAAGTGGGGAACTTAGTTTCCTCAGGGTTTTCAGGGCAAGCTTTGGAAGAGCTATAATATTTTAATGTGAAATTACTGTGTCCCATTAAACTCAGAAACCTATTCTACAGATAATTTTTTTTAGACTTCGCATTGCTCTTTGGATCAAGATAGAATGGCTACATGAATTTTAAACTTTTTAAATGGGTCTTGCCATTTATTCCTAAAATGATATTTTGGAAGGCTTAAACCATGGTGACCCTGTTAGACTTCTTACAAGAAATCATTTCATCACCTTTTTTTTTCTTTTAGCTTTTTAAAATAATATTGTACATATGAACTCTACATAAAATATTCACCCCTCATTTGTCAATCTGCTCGACTCTTGTGTAGTTTCCAGGTGACACATTTAATAGCATTGTTTTGGCAATCTAACATCAACTATCAAAGGCTCTCATGACTCTGAACATCTCTTTATAGATTTTATCTTAGTGGTTTTTTTAAATTTTTGTCTTTATTTCAAAACTGTTTTCTTCTGATGTATTAATTTTTAAGTATCAAACTGCTATGAATGTTTTTACATACCCATTTTGAGTTTCCAATGGTAAGTGGTACAGACAACTCAAAAATTTATTAGATGAATAAAATATAAAAATGAAAAAAACATTTTTGTTGTGCCACATCTTCACTTACATTAAATAAGAAGCATAATGAGTATAAAAATGCTGATGACATATTATGGGATAGATAAGAAAAACTGATAAAAAAAGAAGAGGAAGCTTTGAAAGAATCTAATGAGTTGCAATCTAAAATACAAATGACTTTAGGTTTTATTCCATGCCATTAATCTCTTACAGAAATTGTTGATGCCTTTCATAATTATCAGAAATATCCTCCAAGGTTAAAGCCAACTTTTGTAATGTTTTCTAGGAAACCATATAAAAACAATTGAAATGTTGAATACAAATTCATACAGAGCGAAGAGGGAACACTTTTTTCCTTTTTGTCATAAAAGTAGTCTGAAGGAAGAAACACTAAATATCTATAAGGTTCAACAATATGTTGTTACTCGTTTTACTCTGTAAGCCATAATATACAACTGTTGTGGAACACTGTCTGGGATGAATGTCATGACTATTGCTCTCTTGAATTCTTTGCAATTGTAATTACATGTTTGAGACCCTTGTGGGGAATGTTCACATGAGTCCTCATTCATCCTGATAATTCATAGACAAATAAAGTTCATTAGCAGGATGGGGCTCACAATGCTCTGCACTTTGCTATATATATATATATATATATATATATATATATATATATATATCGGCAGTTAATGGTTTCTAAAGCAGAGATTTTTTTCCAGTTGTGTAGTTGCTAGTATGTTGCCCATGCTCCTGTAAATGATCCTCACTTGCGTGCCTATGAGTAGTTCCAACTAAAATCACAGGTTCACTTGTCCACGCTTGAGTGGAATTACTAATTTAATTTGTTATTGGTACCCTACCTGAGATAAACATGTGTTTGTCTCAGTAGGAAAAATTTATATAATGACATTCAAACTATTTCTTTATCTATAATTTAAAACTTAATTACTATGTTTGTGATATTTTTAGTAGTATCATTTTGCTGTAATGAGGATTTTTCTAGGTTTTCCAGCATGCTGTTTAAAGGATCTCTCTTTAGAATATATCCAGTTCTGTGTGTTTTTCCTGTTTTCATGGTCAGGTTCTTAAGGTCATATAGAAACACTACACACCAGATACCTTCATTTACTAAGATGAAGAACTCTCATCCCATACAGCTCCACTCTCCAACTTTCCATCATATTCCTTTCAGTGAGGTGAAACTAAGAGACCCTTGTAAGGACTAAATAAAACTTGCAAACGTACATGAAAATATTTCTCCAGTATCATTTAATTTTTTTTATTTTGTGGAAGTCTCTCCAAGTTTCCCAGGATGGCCATTCACTCTCTTGTGATTAACACAGGTGTCAAACTTGTTTACTTTTTGCTTCAGCCTCCTGAATAGCTGAAATTGTAGGCCAGCTCCACTTGCCTTCCTATATTATGAGTTTGGAACATATGAAAGGCTGGGGAAATTTCTTATTTTACTAAGCACCCATAAAGAATATACTATATTTATTTTATGTCACAGTATTTAACTAAGTTTTTCAGTAATTTAATTTCCTAGTCCCATAGTGTTGTACTGAGTACTAGGCAAAAAAAATATCCTGGCAATGTAAGATATTTCTGATGTTTATTTATAGGCAGTATTGTGAATGTTCTGTACATAAATCACACATTAAGCACCGAACTAACCCCCAAAAGGATAATGCTTAAAATACATTGGAAAGATCTATGAGAAAATTTACAGTGATTGACAAAATACACTATTCTTTGTAAGTTATAATTAACACAGCAATGTGATACTTCCTTTTAAATACAGATATAAAACTGTGTTTGTAACCACAGTAATTACAACATTAGACTTAAGAACATAAAGGATGCAATGATCTTTGGTGAAATAAATTGGATAGCAGGATAATAGGGTTAGTTAAAAGTAGTCTGGATTATTCATGAAAACATCCCCAGGCATAAAAACTATCATTAAATAATTTTAGGTCTTTGTCATCTACAAAGTACCCCCCCCCAGGAAAAGAATCATCCAGTACTGTCACAGAAGTGGTAATTAAATATATTTGTATCTCAGACATATTTTGATATAATCACTAAAACCCTAATCTAGGACTTTAAATTTTCCTGAATAAAATAAAGTACAATGTAATAAAGCATTAAATGCAATTAGTTTAGATTGATAAGTTGTTTTATAAACAGTGGGGGCTCTAAATAAATGGGATTCAAGGACTTTTTCTGTAGCCACATGGTAAACTTCGAAGGATCCCATTTAATTGGAAAAAAAGACTAAGAATGATTTTTTTTTTTAATTTTGTGGTGACACTGAAGACAAAATATAGTTCTGTTGATCTTGGTTCACTTCAGAATAATCATTTTGTACAAGTCTAGTATGTTGTAACAAAGGTACAAACACCAGAGACAGAAAATATGACTCTTTGCAATTGGGGAAACACCCCTTGTCTAAAGATATCTTTGCCGTAAGAAAGTGGACTCAGTTAACAAATTCAGAAACATTAAATAACACAATAGCCACAGTAAAGCATAATAACAAAGTTAGCTTAGACTTAATTTTGAAGTCTGAGAAAATAAATTTGACATTTACTTTCTTTTGTCTAGTTTGGGATCACTGTATCTAGGAAAATATTCACAGACACAAAATAATATTGGTCTAATTAACAAATTTAACTATGTAAACTCTTAGTAGTCTTAATGGTAAATGAACCTACTAACTTTAAATAGAGAAGATAAGAAATGAAGGACAATATCCTAAATACTATAGAGAATTTTTAGTAAAATTACAAGCTCTATCTTTTATTACATAGCAAAATTGGTTGTGCCTATATCTTAGTGCTATGAGTTGAGGATCAATTATCTCTTCTTTCTTCAGTCTCAAACCTGGCTTCAAATCTAAAGAAGCAGTTCAGTACCCAATGAAATCTGTCTCTGCCCATTGACACATTTCACAGACATAAAATATTCTCTAAAATAACATGGGTTTTGGCTGAACATGAATCTTCTTATAAACAGTAACAGGAAGAATGTGTGATAGAGGAATCTATGCCGTTATAGTCAGTGGTGTGATGGAGGTGGGTCTTGTATTAATCTGTTGCTTTCATTGGTTAATTAATAAAGAAACTACCTAGGCCCATTTGATAGGCCAACCCTTAGGTGGGTGGAGTAAACAGAACAGAATGCTGGGAGAAAGAACCTGAGTCAGGGAGTCACCATGATTCTCCCACTCCAGACAGACGCAGGTTAAGATCTTCCCTGGTAAGCCAGCTCATGGTGCTACACAGAATATTAGAAATGGGTTAGATCAATATGTAAGAGCTAGCCAATAAGAGGCTGGAACTAATGGGCCAGAGAGTGATTAAGAGAATACAGTTTCCGTGTAATTATTTCGGGGCATAAGCTAGCCATGCGGGCAGCTGGGTGCCGAGGACGCAGCCCTGCTGCTCATATTACATCAGAGTGGCACCCAACGTGCTAATGAACTCCACGTAAAACCTGAGAGGGCTTAAAAAGGACACAGAGAGAATTTAAGACAGCTTTTTGCTGTTTGTGGGTTGCCTGTGGCAAAGAAATTGTCCTGACTCAGCAGCAGGAAAAAACTGGCTGTTTTAAAATGCCGGCTTTCTGGGCTGTGCCGCCATCGTGATCTCTGTCTGGCTCCTGCTGGAGACAGAGCTTTTGAATGGAGCATTTGGAGTAAAGTGCTATGGCTTGCTTGATGGCAATGTGGACTGCTGTGTGCCTGGAACTGTGTTTGGCTCAGGGGCACCAAATGGCTCTGAGGCAGGAGGGCTCAGCTCTGCCATGCTGAACTGTGCTGGTCTCAGGCAGGAACTACCATAATTACCGTAATAACATCACAGTTAAGGTTTGGACTGAGCAGGACACAGGCGGTACCGTATTATCCATACATGGTGCAACTTAAGTTTTTAAGAAGTGCTTAACATTTTAAGAAATGCTCCTGGTGGCACACGCCTTTAATCCCAGCACTTGGGAGGCAGAGGAAGGCAGATCTCTGTGAGTTCAAGACCAGTCTAGTCTACAAGAGCTAGTTCCAGGACAGGCTCCAAAGCCACAGAGAAACCCTGTCTCAAAAAACCAATTATAAAAAAATAAATAAAAGAAATGCTCCTGGATAGTAAAAAAATTACAGATTCACAATAGAACTGATTCAGACACTGTTGGATGAATGTACGTAGGCTTGAGAGAGAGAGAAAAATATATATAAAGAATAAAGTTAATGTCTTAAAAAAGGGTAAAGTCTTTAAAGAGACAGAGTACAGATAATTATAGATTAAAAGAAATAAAGAAAAATAAGCCACGTAAAAATGGAAAATTCACAGAGAGTCTGGATTCTTTGTATTATTGTGTTTTCTTTAAAATTTTTGACTGTAAAGGAGCTAAGTGCAGAGAGACATTTCATTATATGGACTGCGAAGCTAAACCAGAATGGATACAAGGGTATTATGATTTCAGAATATGGGTCTAAGGATAAGATGCTTTGGAGAGGGTCTTCTTTTGTTTTCACAGAGGATGAGAATCTGTGGATTGCGTCTGTCTATACCAATATGGTATGATAGACCACGCCCTCCTGAAAGGTTGCTGTGAACACCTTCAGAAAATTACTTCACTCAACTGCCGACTGAGATGACCCTGACACACAGGTTACACCATGAAAAATCTGAATACAGCGCCCCCATTCAGCAGGAAGCAGTTTGGAGAAAAAAACTGCGCCCATGTTCCCAAATATTGTTTATAAATGTTCTTTTACATTTAAAGAGGGATATGATATAGATATGAATAATTTTCATTGGTGTGGATTTGAAGGTCAATTTTGTTATATGTATATGCATATTTCTCATCTTGATTAAGGTATTGTGATTGTGTAGTTCATTTAAAAATGTAATGTATATAGGTTGCTAATGGATAATCATCGATAATTGTCGAGCTTTTTGTCATGTTAGTTAGATTTTCTAGATGTGCATAGATATATTTCAGCTAGATAGGCA
Source organism: Chionomys nivalis (assembly GCF_950005125.1). Classification (NCBI taxonomy): domain Eukaryota; kingdom Metazoa; phylum Chordata; class Mammalia; order Rodentia; family Cricetidae; genus Chionomys; species Chionomys nivalis. The sequence goes on along the minus strand of NC_080112.1, from coordinate 106,273,115 downwards.
TTCTTCATATCTTTAAAGACTGCAGAATATGGCATTTAATGTTTTAATAACTTAGGGCTTTTCATGATAATGAGACACGTCTGCTCCTGGCAGCACCAATCTACTTCAAGAGGAAGATGGGCACCGAAGAGACTCCTTAAGGAGTTTGATAGCCATTTGGGCAAGAAACTGCTCTTGCCTGGACTGTTGCATAAACTGGACACAGAGAACCCGCAGAAAGAGGACTGCTAAACTTGCCTAAAGGTGAGATGGTTTTTCGGGGTTCCTGACTCATAAAAGAGTCTGCGAGACATTCTGCAGGACACAGCAAAAAGTGACTGAACTGTCTTTGGAATTTCCTGCTTGATGAAAATGTCTGCTGGATACTATGGGCCTGAAGGCTGAAGACGGATGCCCCAACAGTACAAAAGAACTTTGGGCGACTGTCCAGGCAGTGAGATGTCTCTGTCATTTCTAGAGTTTTGGATCTCTTGTTGGCTTAGGTAATATTATATCCTTCTGGAGTCTTTGATGGAGTTGAAGAATGGTTAGTTATAGTTATAGTTTTCCTTAGTTATGATAAAAGATAAAATAGATATAAATATTGTAACTGTAATTCTTGCTTGATAACTGTTTTGCTATATGTAATCTTACTATGTTAAAGTGAAAGCCTTTCTTTTTTGTTTAAACAGAAAAAGGGGAAATGATGGAGGTGGGTCTTGTATTAATCTGTTGCTTTCATTGGTTAATTAATAAAGAAACTGCCTAGGCCCATTTGATAGGCCAACCCTTAGGTGGGTGGAGTAAACAAAACAGAATGCTGGGAGAAAGAAGCTGAGTCAGGGAGTCGCCATGATTCTCCCACTCCAGACAGACGCAGGTTAAGATCTTTCCTGGTAAGCCAGCTCATGGTGCTACACAGAATATTAGAAATGGGTTAGATCAATATGCAAGAGCTAGCCAATAAGAGGCTGGAACTAATGGGCCAGAGAGTGATTAAGAGAATACAGTTTCCGTGTAATTATTTGGGGGCATAAGCTAGCCATGTGGGCGGTCGGGTGCCGGGGACGCAGCCCTGCCGCTCTTGTTACAACAGTGGTGGTGTTACCTAAGTGCACTTGGTTTTTGATATTGGGTTCTTAGTTGACCTAGAGTTTTAATGGTGTAGTGTCCAAATCTATATTACAATCTTGAGATGTAATTATAAGCAGAAAACATTTATCAGACTTCTGTATTGGGAACTCACCAGAGATGATCACTCACACTAATAACCAATTGAAAATCTTACTCCATTTGGCTGGAACCACACCTAAGTGTTCAGGGACCTTGGTATACCCTGGAGTGTATAGAACATGGATTTTTTTCACTTTTTAAGATTTTTTAAAAGGAAACAAACTTATCTTTTTTTTTATTTTACACACCAATCCCAGTTCCTACTCCCTATTCTCCTCCCATCCCTTCCACCTACCCCCTCCCCCACCTCTCTTCCACTCCTCAAAAATGGCAAGGCATATTGCTTTGGGAAAGGTCTAAAGCATGGATTTTTAAATTTATTTTTATTGCTTTATATATAATACAATTCAAAATTTCCACTTTCTCCCTTCCTCCCATTTCCCTGCTGCTCCCCCACTCACCCTAACCGCTCACACTCCAGCCCTAAGAGAGGGCAGTTTATCCTGCCCTGTGGAAAGTCCAAGGCTCTCCCTTCTTCATCCAGGCTTAAGAAGGTATGCATACAAATAGACTAGGATCCCAAAAAGCCAATACATGCAGTAGAGACAAATCCCAGTACCATTATCTTTGGCTTCTCAGTCTGCCGCAATTGTCAGCCACATTCAGAGGGTCCAGTTTGATTACATGCTCCTTCAGTCCCAGTCCAGCTGGCTTTGGTGTGTTCCCCTTAGATCCGGCTCATTGTCTCAGTTGGTCCTGACTTCCTTGCTCATATTCTCCATCCTTCTTCTCTTCAAGTGGAACTTGGGAGCTCAGTCCAGTGCTCCAATGTGGGTCTCTGTCTCTATCTCTATCTGTCACCAGATGAAGGTTCTATGGTGATATTCTAGATAATCATCAATCTGACTACGGGACAATGCCAGTTCCGGCATCCTCTCCTCCAGCCCAAGGTCCTAGCTGGGGACATCCCCATGGACACTTGGGAACCACTCTAGAGTCAAGCCTCTTGCCAAACCCAAAATAGATCCCTTAATTAAGATATCATCTTTTCTGCTCCCATACCTATCCTTCCTCCATCTCAACCATCCCACTCCCCCAAGTTCTCCCCAACCCTCCCTTTCTCCCTTGTCTCTCCCCCTCTCCTCTTCCCTTCACCTCTCCCACACACCCATGCTCCCAACTTCTGCTTGGAAATCTTGTGTGCTTCCAATATATATATATATATATATATATATATATTTTAATTTGGGTTCTCGTTATTACTTAGCTTTTCTAGGATCATGAACACTAGGCTCAATGTCCTTTGTTTATGGCTATAATCCACTAATGAGTGAGTACATACAATAGTCATAATTTTGGGTCTGGGTTATCTTACTCAGGATGGTGTTTTCTATTTCCATCCATTTGCATGCAAAATTGAATATGTAGTGGTTTTGTACTGCTGAGTAGTATTCTAATGTGCATATGTGCCATACCTTCATTATCCATTTTTCCATTGAGGGGCACCTAGGTTGTTTCCAGGTTCTGGCTATTACAAATAATGCTGCTATGAACATAGTTGAACAAATGTTTTTTTAGTGTGCTTGGGCATCTCTTGCATATATTCCCAAGTGATGTAATAGAGCGGCAAGGCTGCGTCCCCGGCACCCGGCCGCCCGCATGGCTAGCTTATGCCCCAAAATAATTACACGGAAGCTGTATTCTTTTGAACCCTGCCTGGCCCATTAGTTCCAGCCTCTTATTGGCTAGCTCTTACATATTGATCTAACCCATTTCTAATATTCTGTGTAGCCCCATGAGCTGGCTTACCATGAAAGATCTTAACCTGCGTCTGTCTGGAGAGAGAGAATCATGGCGACTCCTCGACTCAGCTTCTTTCTCCCAGCATTCTCTCTGTTTACTCCACCCACCTAAGGGCTGGCCTATAAATGGGCCTAGGAAGTTTCTTTATTATTTAACCAATGACTTTCCTCCATCACCCAAGAGTGGCATTGCTGGATCCTGAGGTGGTTTGACTCCCAATTTTCTGAGAAATTGTTACATTGATTTCCAAAGTGTTCCCCTTACTCCACATCCTCTTCAGCATAGGTTATCATTGCTATTTTTGATTTTAGCCATTCTGACAGGTATAAGATGATATCTCAATGTTTTTAATTTGCATTTATCTGATCATTAAGGAAGTTGAACATGTCCTTAGGTATCTTTTGTCCATTTGAAATTCTTCTGTTGAGAATTCTCTGTTCAGTTCAGAACCCCATTTTTTAATTTGGTTATTTAGAATTTTAATGTCTAGTTTCTTGAGTTCTTTATATATTTTTGAGATCAGACCTGGAGATTGCAAGGGAATTCCAGATTGCAGAGAGCCCATGGGCTGAATCAAATTATCAACAGCTCTTAAATCTGTTAGCATACTCCATTTTTAGATTTCTTTTTAATAACAAATACAGGAGAATTCCAAGTACTGTTTGATTCTTCAATATGCTGAGCATTTAGTTGCTCCTGTACCAGCTGTTCTAAATACTGCAGTTTATCTGTTGTTAAAGGCCATTGCACAACCCCCACAAGTTTGTCCATCAACCCTTTTAAAGTTAGGGTTGTTGGTGCATTTGAAGGATCAGCAGCTGTTCAGCCTTATTATTGTGCATCATTAATGGTCAGTGAATTTTCTTATAATACCTTGAAATATTTTCCCAGAAACATACATTAATTTATGGTTTCTTTCTAAGATTTGGAGAATACTAATCTAATAATTTCTTTGCTGTCAAAAATCACATCCCTAGAAGGACAATGTTATGGTAGCCATATATGGCTTTAATTTTCCTCTCTCCTGACCCTACATGTTCAACCCATCTCATGTTCTGTTTTACCTGAGACAAAGTTCCAATCCCTAAAAGCAGAACATTTACCACATGAATAAGTCAATTTGCATGTCAAGATTCTATTAAAATTATTGCTACTTCCGCATATATGTGTATCAGGCCTTCAGTGACAACATCAATTATTCATATTTTTAATCTTTATCTTTGTTCATTTATAAAAGTTTTCCAAAGTACTCACTTTATGGTATCTCCTGAAAGTTTTGTTCTCTCTTTATAGCTTTTTTGTTATCCACAACAGTATGGTTTCCTACAATAGACATTAGGTCCTTTAATTGCATTAGGAAGGATATCTTAGGATAGCAAGAAATGACTGAACCAGAATTTTGCACAGAGACCTATGAGAGGCACCTTAAGAATTTTTCCCAACAATAAAGGGTTACCTTGGATATCTCTTGTTGATCTAAATTCTTTAGTCCAATGACTGCCTTTGCTATATCTTCTGCATTTTCCAGAAGGGAGAGGCACACTCTTTTGACTTCTGCTTAGGAAATATATTGGTTCTATGAACACCCTGTTTAAAGTTCCTTTAATGGTGACCTTTTTGTTCCATAATTATAACACTTCTCATTCCAAATTTTCCTCAAACTTTTAGAAATCATCCCTTCTACACAAGCATTATTGTGGTCATGAGATTCAATGTTAATTGTATTTTGGATCCATTCCTCCAAGTGTACAGACCTTGCCTGTAAATGCCTAATTATCCATTTACATTGAGAGTTATCATTTTTTAAAGCCATAAATTTTCTTATTATTCATGCACTTTATAAATTTTGTATCCTTCTGTTTATTATGGATGTCAAACTTTGTAAGAAACCCATGAAGTCTTCCTTTGGGTCTTGTAAAACTTCAGTAAATGAATCAGTTTTCTTTCCTATTTCTCCAGTTCTGTCCCAAGCATTCAAAGCTGTTCTGTGGCATAAACACATGGTGAGGTCATCATATAAAGATTGCCCTTCTACAGTCCCATAATTTCCTTCTTCAAGAAGTTGATCATGGGAGATTTTCATGCCTCTAGCTTTATTACATTGTTTAATAGTCTTACCTTCTTCTCTGAACAAGGAACTCCACTATAATTGTGGATCAGGCTCTAAAACAGCTTCAACCAAGTCATCCAGTCTTTTGGAATAATTCTGTGTCAAACTCACCACAAGTTTAATATTTCACACAAAAGGTAAAAGAATGCCATTGAGACCATAACTTCTTTTTTATTAGATAACAGTTTATCATTATTAATTATTATTATTAAAAAATTTCACCTCCTTCCCTCCTCCCATTTCCCTCTCTCTCCAGAACTAAGAGAAGTCAGGGTTACCTGCCCTGTGAGAAGTCCAAGGTCCTCCCCCCTCCATCCAGGTCTAGGAAGGTGAGCATCATAACAGACTAGGCTCCCACAAAGCTACTCCATGCAGTAGAATCAAGACCCAATGCCATTGTCATTGGCTTCTCAGTCAGACCTCATTGACAGCCACATTGACAGAGTCTGATTTGATCACATGATTGTCCAGTCCCAGTCCAGCTGGACTTGGTGAGCTTCCATTAGATCAGTCCCACTGTCTCTGTAGGTGGGCGCACCCCTCATGCTCCTGATTTCCTTGCTCATGTTCTCTCTGCTTCTGCTCTTCATTTGGACCTTGGGAGCTATGTCCAGTGCTCTAATGTGGTTCTCTGTCTCTATCTCCACACATGGCCAGAAGAAGTTTCTATGATGATTGGCAAGAAATTCATCAGTGTGGTTATGGGATAAGACCAGTTCAGGAACCCTCTCCTCAGCTGCCCAAGGAACAAGATGGAGACATCTCCTTGGAAACCTGGGAACCCGTCTAGAGTCAAGTCTCTTGCCAACCCTAAAATGGCTCCCTTAATTAAGATATATACTTCCCTGCTCCCATATCCATGCTTCCTTCATCTCAACCATACCATTCCTCAAAGCTCTTCCCAAATCCTCCCCTTCTCACTTCTTTCTCCTCATCTCCCCTTACCTCCACCCCACACCCACCCCTATGCTCCCAACTTTTGCCTGACAATCTTGTCTACTCCCAATATCCAGGAGGACAAATATATGTTTTTCTTTGGGTTTGCCTTCTATTTAGCTTCTCTAGGATCCCGAATTATAGGCTCATGTCCTTTATTAATGGCTAGGACACACTTATGACTGAGTACATACCATATTCATCTTTTTGGGTCTGAGTTATCTCACTCAGTAAAGTGTTTTCTATTTACATACATTTGTATGTAAAATTCAAGATGTCATTTTTTTTAACACTGAGTAAAACTCTAAAGTATATATGTGCCACACCTTCTTTATCCATTCTTCTATTGAGGGGCACCTAGGTTGTTTCCAGGTTCTGGCTATTACAAATAGTGCTGTTATGAACATAGTTGAACAAATGCTTTTGTAGTATGATTGGGCATCTCTTGGGTATATTCCCAAGAGTGAAACTGCAGGATCCTGAGGTAGGTTGATCCCGAATTTCCTGAGAAACCGCCACACTGATTTCCAAAGTGGTTGCACAAGTAAGTTTGCATTCCCACCAAGAATGGATGAGTGTTCCCCTTACTCTACATCCACTCCAGCATAAGCTATCATTGGTGTCTTTGGTTTTAGCTATTCTGACAGGTGTAAGATGGTAACTCAGAGTTGTTTTGATTTGCATTTCCCTGATCACTAAGGAGGTTGAGCATGACCTTAAGTGTCTTTTGGCCATTTGAACTTCTTCTGTTGAGAATTCTCTGTTCAGTTGAGTACTTCATTATAAATTGGGTTAATTCTAGTTTTAATGTCTAGTTTATTGAGTTTTTTATATATTTTGGAGATCAGACCTTTGTCTGATGCGGGGATGGTGAAGATCTTTTCCCATTCAGTAGGTCCCCTTTTTGTCTTAATGACAGTGTCCTTTGCATTACAGAAGCTTCTCAGTTTCAGGAGGTCCCATTTATTCATTGTTGTTCTTATTGTCTGTGCTATTAGGGTTCTATGTAGAAAGTGGTTTCCTATGCCCATGGGTGGCAGGCTACTTCCTAATTTCTCTTCTATGAGGTTCATTGTGGTCAGATTGATATTGAGGTCTTTAATCCATTTAGACTTGAGTTTTGTTCATGGTGAGAGATGTGGATCTATTTTCATTCTTCTAAAGGGTGACATCCAGTTATGTCGAACTATTTTTTCAAGATGGTTTCTTTCTTCCATTGTATACTTTTAGCTCCTTTGTTTAAAATCAGGTGTTCATAGGTTTGTGGAATAATATCTGGGTCTTCGATTTGATTCCATTGGTCAACACCTCTGTTTTTGTGCCAATACCAAGCTGTTTTCATACTATAGCTCTATAATAGAGTTTAAAGTCAGGGATAGTAATGCCGGTGGAAGTACTTTTATTGTATAGGATTGCTTTGGCTATTCTAGATTTTTTGTTTTTCCATATAAAGTTGATTATTGTTCTCTCAAGGTCTATGAAGAATTTTGTTGGGATTTTGATGGGGATTGCGTTGAATCTATAGATTCCTTTTGGTAGAACTGCCATTTGTACTATGTTGATCCTCCCAATCCAAGAGCATGGGAGATCCTTCCGTTTTCTGATATGCTCTTCAGTTTCTTTCTTCAAAGACTTAAAGTTCTTGTCAAATAGATTTTTCACTCCTTTTCTTTGAGTTACCTCAAGATACTTTTTGCTATTTGTGGCTATCATGAACGGTGATGTTTTTCTGATTGCCCTCTCTGCTTCTTTGTTCTTTGTGTATAGGAGGGCAACTGATTTTTTTGGAGTTGATATTGTATCCTGCCACAATACTAAAGGTGTTTATCAGCTGTAGGAGTTCTTTGGAAGAGTTTTTGTGGTCGCTTATGTACACTATCATATAATCTGCAAATAACAAAAGTTTGACTTTTTCCTCTCCAATTGAATCCCCTGGATCTCCTTATGCTGTCTCATTGCTATTTCTAGAACTATATTGAAAAGGTATGGAGAGAGTGGACAGCCTTGTCTTGTTCCTTATTTTAGTGGAATGGTTATAAGTTTCTCTCCATTTAATTTTATGTTAGCTATAGGCTTGCTATATATTGCTTTTATTATATTTAGGAATAAACATTGTATCTGTAATCTCTCTAAGATTTTTATCATAAATGGGTATTGAATTTTGTCAAATGCTTTTTCAACATCTAATGAAATGATTATATGTTTTTTTTCCTTCAATTTATTTATTTGATGGATTACATTGATAGATTTTTATATCTTGAACCAGCCCTGCATCTTTGGGATGAAGCTTACTTGATCATAATGTATAATTTTTTGGATGTGTTCTTGGATTTGGTTTGCCAGTATTTTATTAAGAATTTTTGCATTGATGTTTATGAGTCAGATTGGTCTGTAATTCTCTTTCTTGGTTAAGTCTTTTTGTGGTTTTGGTATCACGGTAATTGTAGCTTCATAAAGGGAGTTTGGCAATGACTCTTCTGTTTCTATTTTGTAAAACATCTTAAGGAGTATAGGTATTAGCTCTTCTTGGAAGTTCTAGTAGAATTCTGCATTGAAACCATCTGGTCCAGGGCTTTTTTTTTTTTTTTGGTAGGGAGGTTTCTGATGACAGCCTCTAATTCCTCGTGACTTACAGGTGTGTTTAAATTATTCACCTGGTCTTGATTTAATTTTGGTATATGGTACTTATCTAAAAAATGTCCATTTCCTACACATTTCCCAATTTTGTGGCACACAGGCTTTTGTAGTAAGTTCCAATGATTCTCTGAATTTCTTCTGTGTCTGTGGTTATATCCCCCTTTTCATTTCTGATCTTGTTAATTTGTGTGTTCTCTCTCTGGTGTTTGATTAGTTGAGATAGGGGTTTGTCAATCTTGTTGATTTTCGTCAGGAACCAGCTTTTTCTTTTATTGATTCTTTGGATTGTTTTCTGTGTTTCTATTTTGTTGATTTCAGTTCTCAGTTTGATTTCTAGTCTTCTACACCTCCTGGGTGAATTTGCTTCGTTTTTTTTTTTTTTTCTAGAGCTTTCAGGTTTACTGTTCAATTTTTAATGTGCACTTTCTCCATTTTCTTTATGTGGGCACTTATTGCTATGAACTTTCCTCTTAGCACTGCTTTCATAGTGTCCCACAGGTTTGGTATGTTGTGTTATTATTTTCATTGAATTCGAGGAAGACATTAATTTCTTTATTTCTTTCTTGACCCAAGGGTGGTTCAGTAGTTGACTCTTCAGTTTCCATGAGATTTTAGGCTTTATGGGCTTAGAAATTTTGTTGAATTCTAATTTATTCCATGGTGATACAATAGTACACAGGTGGTTACTACAATTTCTTTGTATCTATGGATGTTTGCTTTGTTGCCAATTATGTGATCAAGTTTTGAGAAGGTTCCATGAGGTGCTGAGAAGAAGGTATATTCTTTTCTGTTTGGGTGGAATGCTCTATGGATGTCTGTTAAGTCCATTGAGGTCATTACATCTGTTAGTTCTCTTATTTCTCTATTAAGTTTCTGTCTGGTTGACCTGTCCATTTCTGAGAGAGGAGTGTTGAAATCTTTCACTTTTAGAGTGTGGGGTTTGGTGTATGCCTTAAGTTCTAGTAATATTTCTTTTACATATGTGGATGCTTTTATTTTAGGAGCATAGATATTCAGGATTGAGACTTCCTCCTGATAAATTGTTCCTTTTATGAGTATAAATTGTCCATCTCCTTCTCTTCTGATTGATTTTAGTTTTGAATCAATTTGTTAGATATTAATATAGCTACTCCTGCTTGTTTCTTTGGTTCATTTGATTGGAAAACATTTTGTCAACCCTTTACTCTGAGGTAGTGTCTGTCTTTGAGGTTGAAGTGTGTTTCTTGTAAACAGCAGAATGTTGGACCATGTTTTTGTATCCATTCTCTTAACCTGTGCCTTTTTGTAGGTGAATTGAGTCCATTGATATTAAGTGATATTAATGACCAGTGGATGTTAACTCCTTTTTTTTTTCCGGTGGTAGTTTTTGTGTGTTTCCCTTCTTTGAGTTGTGCTGGTGGATGGTTGTCAGATGCTTGTGTTATTATGGGTGTTGTTGGCTTCCTTGGTTTTTGGTTTTCATTCTAGTATTTTCTGTTAGGTTGAGTTTATGGCTATGTATTGTTTAAATCTGTTTTTTTCCTGGAATATCTTGTTTTCTCCATCAACGGTGAATGCAAGCTTTGTTCGGTATAGTAGTCTGGGCTTGCATCCATGTTCTCTTAGTGTCTACAGCACATTGATCCAAAACCTTCTGCCTTTCATGGCTTCCATTGAGAAGTCAGGTGTAATTCTGATAGGTTTCCCTTTATATGTTACTTGGCCTTTTTCCTTTGCAGCGCTTCATATCTGTTCTTTATTCTGTATGTTTTGTGTTTTGATTATTATATAGCGTGGGGATGCTTTCTTTTGATCCAGTCTATTTGGTGTTCTGTATGCTTCTTGTACATTCACAGGAATATCCTTCTTCAGGTTGGGAAAGTTTCCTTCTATAATTTTGTTGAATATATTTTCTGGGATTTTGAGCTGTAATTCTTCTCCTTCTTCCACCAGTATTATACTTAGGTTTGATCTTTTTATAAGGTTCCAGATTTTCTGGATGTTTTGTGTTAAGAATTTGTTGGATTTGTTTTGTTCTTTAATCAATGTGTTTATTTCCTCTATAGTATCTTCCGTGTCTGAAATTCTTTCTTCTATATCTTGTATTCTGATGGTTATACTTGTCTCTGTAGTTCCTGTTTCTTTTCTCAGATTTCCCATATTCAGCCTTCCCTTGGTTTATGTTTTCTTCATTACCTCCATTTCATTTTTTTATGTCTTGAACTGTTTCCAGTACGTATTTGACTGCTTTTCTTGGGTTTCTTGGGTATTTTTGTGAGATTTATTCATTTCCTCTACCTTTTTGTTTGTCATCTCCATTACTTTACATCAGTTTTTCACGTCCTGTTTAAAGTCGATTTCTTCTACTTCTTCTGGAGTAGGGTGTTCAATTCTTCTTGTTGCCTGATCCCTGGATTCTGGTGATGTCATGTTGCCTTTCAGGTTGTTGTAGCAATTCTTACATTGGTGCCTGCCATTTCTTCCTTCAAATGCAGCCAGGTGAGTCTTGGCATCTTGGTCCAATCTTTGCTGTGACTGATTTTCTGGGTGGATCTCCTCGGTGTAGAAGCAGGAACTATTCCTGAGCCAAGGACCAGTCTGGATGGATCACCTCAGCACAGGAACAGGAAGGCCTAGTAATCCAAGGACTCCAGCAGACAAAAGAGCGAACAAGAAGCAAACCTCAACCTCAAAGACAGACACTACCTCAGAGTAAAGGGTTGATAAAATGTTTTCCAATCAAAAGGAAAAAAGAAACAAGGGGTAGTGTGACTATGCTAATATCTAACAAAATTGATTTAAAACTAAAATCAATCAGAACAGATGGAGAAGGACACTTTATACGCATAGCAGGAACAATTCATCAGGAGGAAGTTTCAATCCTGAATATCTACACCCCTAATATAAAAGCACCCACATATGTAAAAAAAATTACTAGAACCCAAAGCATACATCAAACCCCATACTCTAATAGTAGGAGATTTCAAAACTCCTCTCTCACCAATGGATAGATCAACCAGACAGAAACTTAACAGATAAATAAGAGAACTAACAGATGTAATGACCCAAATGGACTTAACAGACATCCAAAGAACATTCCACCCAAACAGAAAAGAATATACCTTCTTCTCAGCATCTCATTCAACCTTATCAAAACGTGATCACATAATTGTAACAAAGCAAACATCCATAGATACAAAGAAATTGTAGTAACCACCTCTGTGATATCTGATCGCCATGGAATAAAGTTAGAATTCAACAACAATTCCACCCCCAGAAAGAATACAATTCATGGAAACTGAGCAGTCAACTACTGAACCCCCCCTGGGTCAAGGAAGAAATAAAGAAAGAAATTAAAGTCTTCCTTGAATTCAATGAAAATAAAGACACAGCCAGGCAGTGGTGGCACACGCTTTTAATCCCAGCACTCGGGAGGCAGAGGCAGGTGGATCTCTGGGAGTTCGAGGCCGGCCTGGTCTACAAGAGCTAGTTCTGGGAGAGGTACCAAAGCTACAGAGAAACCCTGTCTCGAAAAACAAAAAAAAAAAAAGTAAAAAAAAAAAATAAAGACACAACATACCCAAGCCTATGGGACACTATGAAAGCAGTGCTAAGAGGAAAGTTCATAACGCTAAGTGCCCACCTAAAGAAAACAGAGAAAGCACACATTACAGAATTAACATCACACCTGAAAGCTCTAGAAAACAAGAAGCAGTCTCAAACAGGAGGTGTAAAAGACTGGGAATAATCAAACTGAGGGTTGAAATCAACAAAATAGAAACAGAGAAAACAATCCAAAAATTCAATGAAACAAAAAGATGGTTCTTGGAGAAAATCACCAAGATTGACAAACACCTATCCAAACTAACAAAAGGCAGAGAGAGAACATGCAAATTAAGGAGATGAGAAATGAAGGAGGGGGACATAACCACAGACACAGAGGAAATTCAGAGAATCATTAGATCTTACTACAAAAGCCTATATGCCACAAAATTAGAAAATGTGAAGGAAATCGATACTTTTTTAGATAAGTATCATATACCAAAATTAAATCAAGACCAGGTGAACAATTTTAATAGACCTGTAAGTTGCGAGGAATTAGAAGCTATCATCAAAAAACCTCCCTACCAAAAAGAGCCCAGGACGAGAAGATTTCAATGCAGAATTCTACCAGAACTTCCAAGAAGAGCTAATAAATATACTCCTGAATGTATTTCATAAAATAGAAACAGAAGAGTCATTGCCAAACTCTTTTTATGAAGCTACAGTTACCCTGATAGCAAAGCCACAAGAAAACTTAACGAAGAAAGAGAATTACAGACAAATTTCACTCATGAACATCTACTCAAAAATTCTTAATAAAATACTGGCAAACCAAATTCAAGAACACATCCAAAAAATTATACATTATGATCAACTAGGCTTCATCCCAGAGATGCAGGGCTGTTTCAACATACAAAAATCTATCAATGTAATCCATTATATAAATAAACTGAAAGAAAAAAAAAACATATGATCATTTCATTAGATGCTGAAAAAGCATTTGACAAAATTCAACACACCTTTATGATAAAGGTCTTGGAGAAATTAGGAATACAAGGTTCATACCTAAGCATAATAAAAGCAATATACAGCAAGCCAACAGCTAACATCAAATTAAATGGAAAGAAACTCAAAGCATTCCACTAAAATCAGGAACAAGACAAGGCTGTCCACTCTCTCCAAAACTCTTCAATATAGTGCTTGAAGTTCTAGCAATAGCAATAAGAAAACATAAAGAGATCAAGGGGATTTGATTTGGAAAGGAAGAAGTCAAACTTTCTTTATTTGCAAATGATATGATAGTGTACATAAGAAACCCCAAATACTCTACCAAAGAACTCCTACAGCTGATAAACACCTTTAGTAATGTGGCAGAATATAAGATCAACTCCAAAATATCAGTTGCCCTCCTATACACAAAGAACAAAGAAGGAGAGAGTGAAAGCAGAGAAACATCACCTTTCATGACAGCCACAAATAGCATAAAGTATCTTGAGGTAACTCTAACCAAGGAATTGAAAGATTTATTTGACAAGAACTTTAAATCTTTGAAGAAAGAAACTGAAGAGCATACCAGAAAATGAAAGGATCTCCCATGCTCTTGGGTTGGTAGGATCAACATAGTAAAAATGGCAATCCTACCAAAAGGAATCTATAGATTCAATGCAAGCCCCATCAAAATCCCAACAAAATTCTTCACAGACCTTGAGAGAATAATAATGAACCTTATATGGAAAAATAAAAAACCCAGGATAGCCAAAACAATCCTATACAATAAAAGTACCTCCAGAGGCATTGCCATCCCTGACTTTAAACCCCATTACAGAGCTACAGTAATGGAAACAGCTTGGTATTGGCATAAAAACAGAGATGTTGACCAATGGAATTGAATTGAAGACCAAGATATTAACCCACAAACCTATGAACACCTGATTTTCAACAAAGGAGCTAAAAGTATACAATGGAAAAAAAGAAATCATCTTCAACAAATGGTCCTGGCATAACTGGCTTGTCAGCCTGTAGAAGAATGAAAATAGATCCACATCTATCACCATGCACAAAACACAAGTCCAAATGGATTAAAGACCTCAATATAAATCTGACCACAATGAACCTCAGAAGAGAAAGTGGGAAGTAGTCTGCAACACATGGGCACAGGAGAACACTTCCTATGTATAATCACAGTAACACAGACAATATGAGCAACAATGAATAAATGGGACCTTCTGAAACTGAGAAGCTTCTGTAATGCAAAGGACACTGTCATTAAGACAAAAAAGGAACCTACTGAATGGGAGAAGATCTTCACCAACCTTGCATCAGAGAAAGGTTTGATCTCCAAAATATATAAAGAACTCAAGAAACTAGACATTAAAACTTGAATTAACCCAATTAAAAATAAAATAGGTACTGAACTGAACAGAGAATTCTCAACAGAAGAAGTTCAAATGGCCAAAAGACACTTAAGGTCATGTTCAACCTCCTTAGAGATCATGGAAATGCAAATCAAAAGAACTTTGAGATACCATCTTTTACCTGTCCAAATGGTAAAATCAAAAACCTCAATGATAGCCTATGCTGGAGAGGATGTTGAGTAAGGGAAACACACACATTTCTGGTGGGAATGCAAACTTGTGCAACCACTTTGGAAATCAGTGTGGCAGCTTCTCAGGAAACTGGGAGTCAACCTATCTCAGGATCCTGCAGTTCCACTCTTGGGAATATACCCAAGAGATGCCCAATCATACTACAAAAGCATTTGTTCAACTATGTTCATAGCAGCACTATTTGCAGTAGCCAGAAACTGGAAACAACCTAGGTGCCCCTCAATAGAAGAATGAATAAAGAAGGTGTGGCACATATACACTTTAGAGTTCTACCTAGTGGTTGAAAACAATGGCCTCTTGAATTTTACATGCAAATAGATTGAAATAGAAAACACTTTACTGAATGAGATAACCCAGACCCATAAAGAAGAAAATGAACCTTCATCTGGCAATGGATGGAGATAGAGAGAGAGACCCACATTGGAGCACTGGACTGAGCTCCCAAGGCCCAGATGAAGAGCAGAAGTAGGGGGAATATGATCAAGGAAGTCAGTACTGCGAGGGGTGCATCCACCCAGGGAGACAGTGGTACTGATCTAGTGGGAGCTTACCAAGGCCAGCTGGACTGGGACTGAATGAGCATGTGATCAAATTGGACTCTCTGAATGTGGCTGACAGTGAGGGCAAACTGAGAAGCCAATGATAATGGCACCAGGTTTTGATTCTACTGCATGTACTGGCTTTTTGGGAGCCTACTCTGTTTGGATGCACACCTTCCTAGACATGGATGGAGGTTGGACTTTCCACAGGGCAGGGCACCCTGACTTCTCTTAGGACTGGAGAGTTATGGGGAAGGGGGTGTGGGAGGGAAATGGGAAGGTGGGAGGAGGTAGAAATTTTTAATAAATAATTTAAAAAATAAAATATTTTAATAGCTTAGGACTTTTCAAGATGGTGAGTCACATCTGTTCCTGGCAACAGAAAGATGGGCATTGAAGAGGCTCCTTAGACATTTGGAAGATAAAAAACTGCTCTTGATTGGAGTGCTTCACTGGGCATCATGCAGTACCCACAGAGAGATGACTGCTGAACTTGCCTAAAGGTGAGATGTTCCTTTAGGGTTCCTGCTTTATAAAAGAGTCTGCAAGACTTTCTGCAGGACACCACAGAAGAAAGTGACTGAACTGCCTTTAAAATTTCCTGCTTCATAAAAGTCTACTGGGCTTTGGGAGCTCAGTCCAGTGCTCCAATATGGGTCTCTGTCTCTATCTCCATCCATCGCCATATCAAGGTTTATTTTCCTCTTTATGGGTCTGGGTTATCTCATTCAGTAAAGTGTTTTCTATTTCAATCCATTTGCATGTAAAATTCAAGTGTATATGTGCCACATATACTATGTACTATGGGCCTGTAGGCTAAATATGGATGCCCCAACATTACAGAAAAACTTTGGGTGACTGTCCAGGCAGCAAGATGTCTATGTCCATTCTAGAGTTTTGAAAGTTGGTACAATGCACTTCCTGTTTACTTAGGTAATATTATATCCTTCTGGAGTCTCTGATGGAGTTAAAAAATAGTTATAGTTTTTGTTTTCCTTAGTTATAATAAAAGTTAAAGTAAATAAAATATTGTAATTGTAATTCTTGCTTGATACCTATTATAGGTAATTTTACTATGTTAAAGTTAAAACCTTCCTTTTTATTTAAATAGAAAAGGGGAGGTGATGTGGGAGTCCCCTCTATGTGTTGTTTGCATTGTTTAATGAATAAAGAAACTGCCTTGGCCAGATAAAACAGAACTTAGGAAGGCGGAGAAGACAGAAT
The DNA here is from genome assembly GCF_950005125.1 of Chionomys nivalis. Taxonomy (NCBI): domain Eukaryota; kingdom Metazoa; phylum Chordata; class Mammalia; order Rodentia; family Cricetidae; genus Chionomys; species Chionomys nivalis. Next base: position 106,256,586 of record NC_080112.1, on the reverse strand, counting down.
TGAATTCTGGGAGGAAGAAAGCAGAGTTGGAGAGATGCCATGGATCTGTGAAAGACAGTCACTGAGAATTTTACCCCGTCAGTCACCGCCACGTGGCGATACACAGATTAATAGATATGTGTTAAATTAAGATGTAAGAATTATCCAATAAAAAAACTAGAACTAATGGGCCAAGAAGTTATTTAATTAATACAATTTCTGTGTGGTTATTTCGGGACTAAGCTTGTCAGGTGGCTGGGATAAATAATCAGCCCCCTGCCACAATCTTATATGCCACCCGCCATCACTGAGGGAAGCCCAGATAGTATCTCAAGACAGAAGCTTAAAGCATAACCATGGAAGAATACTGCTTTACTGGCTCCTTTTTTTTTCTGGCTTGTTCAGCTAGAATTGTTTATACAGCCTAGGGCCAATTGCTTAGTGAAGGCACTGGTAATAGCAGGCTAGGTGTTGTTACATCAATAACCAATCAAAGAAAGTCCCACAGACATGCCTATAGGCAAATCTGGTGGAGATAAATTCCTCACTTAAGTATCCCCTATTCTGGTCTGTCAATTTGATAATCAAGATTAGTCATCATAACCTACATATCTATATGTGCAATGTTCAAAACTATATAATTCACAAATTGTTGTGGAATATTTTAGCATACTGTGAAACTGTGTTAATAAACTTAAGCTTGGATAAGGAGCAGAGCCAGCAACTAGTTGGCAGAAATTAGTCATAGAGTATAGAAAAGACATGAATACAGAGAAAGGGACAAGTACACTGGAAGGATCCAGTAGGGAAGGACTTGGAGTCTCACAGATGTTTTGGTTTAGGACAACTGGAGAGACACAGTCGTGCTGGGTCTTTGGTATAAAGGGACGGTCACCAGGTTGCTTCCTGGCCTCTCTGAGCTAGCAGGCTTTTACCCCGATATCTGACTCTTGAGTCTTTAATGATAAATGATAAATGAAAGAGTAGAATATTATTTGAAAACTTCATTTGGTGGCAGCTGCAGAGCAATGACATTGGGATTGGAATTCCGAACATACCATGGACTGAGTGGTGTGGGGCACTGACTGTGGAGTGCAGGGCCACAGACAGTTGTTTAAATGTCAGTAGATTCAGGAGCAACCACAAGGCCAATGGGAAAACAAATAATGTAAAATATATATGTTTATTTTTTGGATTTTGTATTTTTATGTGTATGGGTGTTTTGCCTGCATGTATATTTGTGTGGGCATCACACCTGAGAAGGCCAGAAAAGGGCTTCAGATCCTCTGAAACTGGATTTACAGAGAATTGTTACCTGTCAAATGGGTGCTGGGAATTGAACCTGTATCCTCTAGAAAAGCAGCCAGCGCTCTTAACCACTAAACTAACTCTCCACCCCTAGTTTATCTCTTACTTTCTATAAAATTGCCAAGTTATATTCCATTTTCATTCTGTTTGACTAGGACCTCTAGCTCACTCCTGGTTGATCCAAATAGCCCCATTCCTGTCTCTTCAAACTCTACCTTCTCAGAAAATCTTCAAGAAAGAAAAGACAACAACAACAAAAAAACAGTTATGCATTCTTGGTGGCTAATGCAGCTTCTCCCATGAAGTTTCTACAGCCTAAGTCCTACCTAAAGGCTCAGTTTTTGACCATACTTGCATATAAACATGACCTGTGTAGACACATCATCACCCCTCACCTACAGGCTACGTAAGCTCCCTGCTTTAGTTCAGGTGGGTGACTTCTGCCTCAAGCACTGGGACTGGAGAACTCACCATGGAATTGCTTTGATCAGATAAACCTATTTTTTAACCTTTTCAATTCAGTTTGAGATGGTTTACTGCACCAGTGGAGAAACATGTTACCACCATACAGATAACTTATGACTTTCATTAAGTTAAAAATATAGCACCTGAGAGACAGAGGCAGCGAGAACCTTGTGTAGTCAAAGCAAGTTTGGTCTACATAATGAGTTCTAGATCAGTGAGAAATTGTTTAAAAAAAATTCTCTCACAAAAATTGGAAGAAACTTAAAGAATTTTATGAGATAATATTATAATATTCCTTCATTATGCTTTTTGTTTGTTTTTAGAATACAATTTCTTTGTATAACAGTCTTAGCTCTACTGGAATTTACTCTGTAGACCAGACTGACCTCAAACTCAGAGATCCTTCTGTCTTTGCCTCCTGAGTGCTGGAAATAAAGGCTCATATCACCACATCCAGCTATTCTGTGCTTTTTAATCTGTTATTGTTGAGTAGATACCACAATCTGTTTGGAGGAGTTAAAGAAGCAATAACAACATCTCCAAAAATTTCAGACACAATTTTTTTTTCTGTAAAATCTCTCTGCATGTATTACAGACTCTGGTTAAAAATTGCTCATTGGGTTTAAAAAATTAAAGAAAGAATTCATAATTGACAATTTCCAGCTACCAAATGTAGTAGGAGCTGCGGGCTGTGTTCCTGCCGTCCCAGCTCCTGGTCACCTGGCTAGCTTATGCCCCAAAATAACAATACACAAACTGTATTCATTTAAACACTGCTTGGCCCACTAGCTCTAGCTTCTTACGGGCTAATTCTCATATTTTGCCTAACCCATTTTTAGTAATCTGTGTAGCACCAGTCTTACCAGGAAAGATTCAGCATGTCTGACCTGGCGGCTTGCTTCATCGCGTCTGCCCCGGGAGAGGGTAGCATGGTGTCTGAGCTCACTTCCTCTTCCTTCCAGCATTCTGTTCTGTTTACTCCACCCACCTATGTTCTAACCTATGAGGGCCAAGCAGTTTCTTTATTTTTTAACCAATGACCTTCCTCCATCAACAAAAGACCAAACATGTATTCAATAATTTAGTTATATTGGGTCTATAAAAAAATAGTCTTATAAAAACAAATATGTTCAACTAGCATTATATGCTATTCTCAGTCAAAGAATTGTTTCTGGCAGTTACACATATATTACTGGAACTCAGTTGTAATCTAAAATTTAACAGCAGTTCTTTTGAGAAAACATAAATTCAGTTTGGTGTATACCATGATTTTAATAGCTCTATGAATATACTTACTTACTATAAAATTCATTCATTTAAAGTATATAAATCAATGTAGGATAATTCAATTTAGTCATTTTACATGTGTACAACTGATATGGGATGCCCCTCCATATGCTGTGAATATGTTTTTTTACCATCAGTTAATAGAAGCTGTTTTGACATGTGGCAGAACAGAATATATCTAGGTGGAAAATACAAACAAAGATACAGAGAAAAAGAAGGTGGAGTCCTAGAGATGCCAGAAGCTGCCAGAGAAGCAAGATGTGAGGTAAGAAGCCACAAGCCTCATGGTATAATATATAACAATAGAAATGGGTTAATTTAAATTGTAAGAACTAGTTGATAATAAGCCTGAGCTAAGAAGTTAAGCAGTTTATAACTGATATTAAGCATCAGAATGGTAATTTGGGAACTGGCTGGTGGGAGAGAATCCTCCTGTTACAGGTAACCATTTCCACTGATTTTCACTACATTTTCAGCACCTTAAAAAAAATTTCATATTATTTCTTTATTCTCTAAAATATTGTTCCCTTCTATGTAACAATTATTCTATCTTCTAGTGCTTTCAACATTTATTTTTCTACAGTTATCATGTAGCAATTTAGTGATGAAAGGTTTTAAGTCATTGAAAATTTCATGAGATTATACCTTATTTTTCTAAAAGTCTGTTTTATTATGCTATAAAATAAATAATTAGAAGACAAATAACCATTATAGTTCATAAGCTGATATAGTCACTAAATTACAAACAAAATAACATAGGCCTGAAGAGACAAGACTAAATCCATTTTCAACCCAGTCCCCATCTTAGTGAGAGTCTAATCTGTTGTAATAAGAGGAGCGGCAGGGCTGCGTCCCCAGCACCCGACCGCCCACATGGCTAGCTTATGCCCCCAAATAATTACACGGAAACTGTATTCTTTTAATCACTGCCTGGCCCATTAGCTCCAGCCTCTTATTGGCTAGCTCTTACATATTGATCTAACCCATTTCTAATATTCTGTGTAGTACCACGAGCTGGCTTACCAGGAAAGATCTTAACCTGCGTCTGTCTGGAGTGGGAGAATTATGGCAACTCCTTGACTTGGCTTCTTTCTCCCAGCATTCTGTCTGTTTTCTCCACCCACCTAAGGGCTGGCCTATAAATGGGCCAAGGCAGTTTCTTTATTAAATGAAAGTAACTCCTCCATCACTAATCTAGCAGGCTTCCCACCCCTAGGAGCCCCACCCCATGTACCTGTAAATTCAGAGAAACACCACAACCATTCCAAAAACTACCTGGCTGCCCAGAGACTTAAGGACAGGTAATCAAAAGCTAAACAAGTCTTTTTTACAATTACTAGGTGGTTTTGCGGAAAGTTACAAAAATCCCATCTTGACTTAGAGCCAACTATCCCCCTACCCAATTCAGTAATGCCAAGACATGTAACTCCCTGTTTGTGGTTTTTCCTCTTAAAGACCCCCTGCACTGTGAGCTCCCACCTTTCTCCCTCACCCATTGTGTTATTGCTTAGGTGTATGGAACAAAGCAGCTCCTGCTTGCAAGCTTGTAAAACAATAAAGAAACCTTGTATAATTGCATCAGAAAATTGACTCCATGGCGGTCTCTTTTGGGGGGGTCTCATGACTCAGTCATAACAAGCCAAGGTACTAATATAAGATTATAGTTGTCATGAATTTTTTCTTTTAAATACTGAACATCATATTTGGAAACAACCTTTACCCTATTTTAAAAGTGTGACTTACAAAAACAATGTGGTTGTGGTTCCTAAGAAGGTGCTGAGTTACCTTGCAGAAATTTAAGATGTTTGACCATATAATGAAAATGATTACTGTTTCCTGAAGAGAACACAATGATTATATTTTTAACAAGGGCAGTAAGAGAGAAAGGCTGGAATGTCATCAGTTCAATGAAAAAAATAAGCAGAAAATTGAATTGACACATCTTCACTGATAGCTTCCCTAAATTCTGTGTTACATAAGATGTCTAAAGTAATTGACTTATTTTCTGTCCATAAGCAAATGCAAAAGAAAGTTTAAAGGACAAATGCAATTGTTTTTCGTAGCTACATTTATTAATGATTAGGAAGAAAGAACCTGCCCATTCTTTGTATTTTGGATTTTAAAGTTCACAATAAAATTTCTGACAACTATTCAAATATGAATAAAGTGAGGTCAATCTAAACCACCTGTTTTAAATTGTCTTATTTTGAAAAGCATTAGCTATATAAATTTTCTTTTCATTTCTCTTACTCAATTTTTACTTTCAATCAAAAGACTGCCTCTTAACATTTGAAAACAAATGAGAAATTCCAGGTAAAATTGAAAACTGAAAGCAAGATGATTTTTTTAGGGCTTAAACTTGTACATGCAGAACGTTCTTTCTTTATGATTGTTACCATCGTCCTTACATACAACTTCACTCCCATAATCCCAACCTTTGCATGACTAAGGCAGAAAGATTTCCAGACATCCAAAGACCAACTTGTCTACAGTAAGGTTCTGTCTTAAAGCAATAAAATGAAAATGAAATAAACTTCCTTGAATCTTCTCTCTTGATTACAATTTACAACTAAGAGAATGTATCTCAGAACTGCAAGTTACACCTTGAGGGATTTAAATTTAGCATCTGTCACTGTGGGTGTGTGCATTCTTACTCCAAATTGAAGCTATCCTGAGATCTTGTAATATAATAACTTATTGTAATATGAAATACAAGATATATAGCTAGCTTGGAGGATGATAACTATTATTTTAACCAAGAAAAATACCATTTGTAAAATTCCTGACCTGCCTGTATTCAAGGATGTTGTATACAAATAACAAGCATAAGCAGAATTATACAAGTCTGTTTCTGTTTTTCTATAGGAGACATATGTAGAAATAACAACGGGAATATAAAACAAAAAAACAAGATTCAGAATTGTAACCTAAATACTAATGCTCTGCACACAACAATTTCTAGTACTTTATTTTTAAATATCTTCACATACAACATTCTGTCTCTCCTGTTCACAGGAGCCTTTAGGATAGGGAATGACCTTATAAAAGCATAGCAAATTTAGTTAGTAGTTTAGTGAATTCAAAGAGCTCTTTTACTCATATTTCATGAAGACTATATACACTTATATGCAACCATCAATAAATGTTACAAAGGGATTTTTAAAGACTGAATAAGATAGTGAAGTATAGGAAACTATCTTTCAGGCAGTTTAAGAAAGCAAAGATAATCACATATACATTACTAATCAAGAAAATTAAATTGAGAAGTAAAATATATCCCTAATTATTTTTAAATATTATAATTTTTGTATTAAGCTAATTATGATAATAATCCATTTTTCCCCTGCCAAGATCTAAAATGAAACTTTAGATTATTGATTGGTGAGTTGGTTTTGTTCATCAAAACAACAAACATGACAAATTCTCTCTTTGGTGTTAATTCAATAATTGCTTCCTAAACAACTGCTTACTGCATGTTTCCAACATTCCAGGTATTGTTACAAACATAAAGAATTATAGCAATGAAAGAGAACAACTATACTTTCAAAGTCATTTTGCAAAAGATGGGACAAATGGTTTGACTCTCTTCTATGTAGTTAAAATAGTAATATGGTCCATATAAATCGCCAAAGAAATGAATTGTTATCAACTGGGTAACTATTGGTCTTTTACAAAATACTGTTAAAATTCCATTTGTGTGGTCTCTTGTTTTTTGTATGTTTTATTTATGTGTTTTAAGAGCTCATTTGCTGACATATTACCACTTCTTACAAACAGTATCCAGGGTCATTAAAGAAGGAAGTATTTAAATTGCACATATGTGCCTGCAGTCTTAGCAGGAAATCTAGGCTATGTGACCAAGGGTAAAGTAGATACAGAATTAGGTAAGTATCTCCTGAGTAATGGGTAATAGCTGATTCCAGAGTAGTTAAAAATTTAAGTATAGATAAAAATCTGCCAAGTAGTTCACAACGCTGGACTGAACTTTGGTGGTGCGGTTGTCTTTGAGTCATTACTGCTCCTCTAACTTAGCCCTCACCCTCACTCCTTCCTTAAGTAAGCCTGATAAAAATTATTCGTTCACAAAAAAAAAAAACTGCCAAGTACTACTTACTTTTTAAAAATCCAGTTCAACTGCTTCAGTTTAAGAGGTAGTCTTATCTCTCAATTTTATATATATTAACTTATTTCTGCTATTTAATTGCTTGGCTATATGAGCTATTATTAATATACATTTCAGAGTACATACATATTTTAGTATGTACTCCTTAAGGAAGAGATGTGATCTCAGAGAGTACAAAGGAAAACAAAGAAAATAATCAAAGCTGTGGATTCACACATGAACAAAGACCCCAATCAGAAAACAAGAAGTTAAAACAAATAATTCTGCATGGTAACTCAGTGTATCTGGTTCTGAATATAGAGTGTTTTAACTATGCTGGCACCTTGATGACACTGGAAACACACATATGTGGCCCAAAGGAAAGTTACCCACAATAGTGTGTCCAATGGCATTACAAAACACACTGTTATCTTCTAAGATCTGGGAAATCTGGACAGTCTTTTGCATGGCACAACAAGGCATTTGCACATTTGTCTCCATATTTTGGGGAAGGCTACCATGGAACCAGTTCCTAGATGTTTCTCACATTCTCTTGGGGGATGGGAATGACTGCTTTACCTTCCTTGTCTTTGAGTTCAACTTTAGGCTATAAAATGACTTAGCTACAGTATCAAAAGGGCTTTTTTGCAATAGAGTGATTTACTCATTCTGTTTTCTGTCAGCTAGATATTATGGGACAAAGGACACAAAATTTTTGTGTTTATATTTGCCTAGGCTCATTATATTTTACTTGCCCACTTGGCCACTTAAATAGTGTGGAGTAGAGTAGGTTTGTGGGTGGCCTATTTGGAAAAGTAGACAAGGACAATGTTATAAAAAGTAGTATACCATATAAAGGGATTTTTCTGTATATGATATGCATCTACTTATGAAAATCTTTGATTAGATTTTCATTAAAAACGATATCTTCTCTTTGTAAAAAAGCCTAGTCACTTGTAAAACAGGAGTATCATGTGTTTTTCTCTTTCAGATATATAAAAAAGCACCAAGGGTATGAAAGGAATCTTTCCTACAAGAATGAAGGGAAAAAGTTACAAATAATTCAGGAGTAAAATTTTGACAAATAATCCTCTAGATCAAGAACACTATCTGTGTTTACCTAAATTATAACCCACCAAAATCCGCACACTCCAAACACAGTAAATGAAATAGACTCTTGTAAGCAGAATGTATATTTATTTGTGAAATTTTATATCATTTTTGATGCTTCTGGGAGAAATAAATAAAATGATTTTAAGAAAAAATTATTCTGAAGAGGAATATTGAATTCCACAAAGATAAACATTCCCTTTATGAGTCAATGATTAATACACAAAAATAAATAAGCTGGGTTTTAAATGCCAGTAATGGTTTTCAAGAAACAACAAAATTGCATGAAGCCCAACTATGACCCACTTTCCCTTGGACTGTAATACATGGCTACAAGAAAGTGATTTGTACACTTGTCTATGAATGTCTTAAAATACTAGATAAAGGTTAATATTGGCATATCACTTATCATTTTTTTACTACTAGGGTACAGGAAAAGCAATGAAAAGTTTTATGTTTCCTATGGAGAGTGGAATTGAAATATATTCCAAAGATCTTCTTGTACTCATTAGTAAATAAAATTAAAATGGGGAACATATATGTCATTTTAAATGAACAGAAAATTCTTTTTTTATTTTATTTTATTCTTTTTTAATTAAAATTTCCGCCTCCTCCCCGTTTCCCATTTCCCTCCCCCTCCTCCCACATATTGCTCCCTCCCCCCACTCCCCTTTCCCTATCCCCACTCTTCTTCTTCTCCCCACACTCCATTCCCCCCTCCCTCTCGATACTGAAGAGCAGTCCAAATTCCCTGCCCTGTGGAAAGACCAAGGTCCTCCCAATTCTATCTAGGTCCAGGAAGGTGAGCAAACAGGCTAGGCTCCCACAAAGCCAGTTCATGTATTAGGATAGAAACCTAGTGCCATTGTCCTTGGCTTCTCATCAGCCTTCATTGTCCGCCATGTTCAGAGAGTCCAGTTTCTACCCATGCTTATTCAGTACCAGTCCAGCTGGCCTTGGTGGGCTCCCAATAGATCAGTTCCACTGTCACAGTGGGTGGGTGCACCCCTCGTGGTCCTGACTTCCTTGCTCATGTTCTCCCTCCTTCCGCTCCTCATTTGGACCTTAAGAGCACAGTCTGTAGCTCCAAATTGGGTCTCTGTCTCTATCTCGATCCATATCCAGATGAAGGTTCTAAGGTGATCTGCAAGATATTCATCAGTATAGGATAGGGTCATTTCAGGTTCCCTCTCCTCAGTTGCCCAAGGTACTAGCTGGGGACATCTCCCTGGACACCTGTGAGCCCCTCTAGAGACAAGTCTCTTGCCAAACCTAAGATGGCTCCCTTAATTAGGATATATATTTCTCTGCTTCCGTATCCACCCTTCCTATATCCCAAACATCCCATTCCCCATAGCTCCCCCCATCCTCCCCTTCTCACGTTTCTCACCCCATTTCCCCTTAGCCCCATGCCACCTCACCCACAAGTTCCCAGTTTTTGCCCGGCAATCTTGTCTACTTCCCCTATCCAGGCGGATGACTATATGTTTTTCTTTGGGTTCACTTTCTTATTTAGCTTCTCTAGGATCACAAATTGTATGCTCAATGTTCTTTATTTATGGCTAGAAACCAATTATGAGTGAGTACATCCCATGTTCCTCTTTTTGGGTCTGGGATACCTCACTCAGGATAGTGTTTTCTATTTCCATCCATTTGCATGCAAAATTCGTGATGTCATTGTTTTAAACCGCTGAGTAGTACTCTAATATGTTTATATTCCACACTTTCTTCATCCATTCCTCCATTGAAGGGCATCTAGGTTCTTTCCAGGTTCTGGCTATTACAAACAATGCTGCTATGAACATAGTTGAACAGATACTTTTGTCATATGATCGGGCATCTCTTGGGTACTTTCCCAAGAGTGATATTAATGGATCTTGGGGTAGGTTGATCCCAAATTTTCTGAGATATTTTCCACACTGATTTCCAAAGTGGTTGGACAAGTTTGATTTCCACCTGCAATGAGTGTACCCATTACTCCACAACCTCTCCAGCAAAGGCTATCATTGGTATTTTTGATTTTAGCCATTCTGACATGTGTAAGATGGTATCTCAAAGTTGTTTTAATTTGCATTTCCCTTATCACTAAGGAGGTTGAGCATGACCTTAAGTGTCATTTGACCATTTGGAATTCTTCTGTTGAGAATTCTCTGTTCAGTTCAGTGCCCCATTTTTTAATTGGGTTCATTAGCATTTTAAAGTCTAGTTTCTTGAGTTCTTTATATATTTTGGAGATAAGACCTTTGTCTGTTGCAAGGTTGGGGAAGATCTTCTCCCAGTCAGTGGGTTGCCTTTTTGTCTTAGGGACAGTGTCCTTTGCTTTACAGAAGCTTCTCAGTTTCAGGAGGTCCAATTTATTCAATGTTGTCCTTAATGTCTGTGCTGTTGGGGATATACGTAGGAAGTCATCTCCTGTGCCCATATGCTGTAGAGTACTTCCCACTTTTTCTTCTATCAGGCTCAATGTGTTGAGACTGATATTGATGTCTTTTTTTTGTCTTTTGGGCAGTTTTTATTACATCTATCACAGCAATACATTGTACAATACAGTGAAGTGTACTATACAGTACAATACAATACAGTGTACAAATGTCCCACATTTCCTTTTTTTTTTTTTTTTACAGAAGTTGACTGGGATCCTGTAGACAGCTTAGATTTCAAGAGATTAAAGAAAACAGTCATTTCATATGGTATGAATTCACTCTTTGTGAAACAGATGTTTAATTCATGGACAAATATAAACAGAATTTTTTCACAATACTACAAAGATTTAGTCATAACAATATTAGAAACTGATCTCGGTTAAAAAATAAACATGATAGAGAGATATTCAACCATTTTACTCTCTGCTGTTCATTGGATGTGTCATGTTTCCATCTCAATTTATAAATCCAAATTTTTATTATATTGGAACATTTTAAGTAATCCTTATATCTCATACCCCACCCATGTTGGGCACCATATAAAACAAGTCTTCTCTTGGTAACCAGCCAATTACCAAACAGTGACATGGAAACTTCTCATTAAATATGAAAGTTAAGCCATTTTCTTTTTTTTTTTTATTAAAAAAAATTTCCGCCTCTTCCCCGCCTCCCATTTCCCTCCCCCTCCTCCCGCCCCTCTCCCCCTCCCCCCACTCTTCTTCTCCTCCCTCTCCAGTCCCAGGAGCAGTCAGGGTTCCCTGCCCTGTGGAAAGTCCAAGGTCCTCCCCCCTCCATCCAGATCTAGGAAGTTGATCATCCAAACTGTCTAGGCTCCCACAAAGCTAGAACCTGAAGTAGGATCAACACCCCGTGCCATTGTCCTTGGCCTCTTGTCAGCTCTCATTGTCCGCCATGTTCAGAGAGTCCGGTTTTATTCCATGCTTTTTCAGTCACAGTCCAGCTGGCCTTGGTGAGCTCCCAATAGATCGGCCCGACTGTCTCAGTGGGTGGGTGCACCCCTCGTGGTCCTGACTTCGTTGTATATGTTCTCCCTCCTTCTGCTCCTCATTAGGACCTTGGGAGCTCAGTCCGGTGCTCCAATGTGGGTCTCTGTCTCTATTTCCATCCATTGCTAGATGAAGGTTCTATGGTGATATGCAAGATATTCATCAGTATGGCTATAGGATAGGTTCATTTCAGGTTCCCTATTCTCAGGTGCCCAAGGAACTAACTGGGGACATTGCCGTGGGCATCTGGTAGACACCCCAAGTTCAAGTCTCTTGCCAACCCTTAGGTGGTTCCCTTAACTAAGATATGAGTTTCCCTGCTCCCCTATCCAACCTTCCTATATCCCCAATCATCCTGTTTCTCCAAGTTCCCCTCATCCTCTCCTTCACACTTTTCTTTCTCCATCTCCCCTTAACCCCGTCCCACCCTACCCCCAAGATTCCAATTTTTTGCCCGGCACTCTTGTCTACTTCCCATAGCCAGGAGGATAACTATATGTTTTTCCTTGGGTTTGCCCTCTTGTTTAGCTTCTTTAGGACCACATATTATAGACTCAGAGGCCCCCTATCCATAGCTGGAAACCAATTATGAGTGAGTACATCCAATGATCTTCTTTTTGGGTCTGGTTTACCTCACTCAGGATAGTATTTTCTATTTCCATCCATTTGCATGCAAAATTCGAGAAGTCATTGTTTTTTACTGCAGAGTAGTACTCTAATGTGTATATATTCCACACTTTCTTCATCCATTCTTCCATTGAAGGACACCTAGGATGCTTCCAGGTTCTGGCTATTACAAATAATACTGCTATGAACATAGTTGAACAAATGCTTTTGTCATATGATACGGAATCTCTTGATATTGATGTCTTTAATCCATTTGGACTTGAGATTTGTGCATGGCGATAGATATGGATCTATTTTCACTCTTCTACAGATTGACAACCAGTTCTGCCAGCACCATTTGTTGAAGATACTTTCTTTCATCCGTTGAATACTTTTACCTCCTTTATCAAAACTCATATGTTCATATGTTTGTGGGTTAAAATCAGGGTCTTCTACTCGATTCCATTGATCGACTTCTCTGCTTTTATGCCAATACCAAACTTTTTTCAATACTGAAGCTCTGTAATAGTTTTAAGTCAGAGATGGTAATGCCTCCAGATGATCCTTTATTGTATAACATTGTTTTGGCTATACTGGGTTTTTTGTTTTTCCCTATAAAGTTGATTAATGTTCTCTCAAGATCTGTGAAGAATTTTGATGGGATTTTAATGGGGATTGCATTGAATCTATAAATTGCCCTTGATAGAATTGCCATTTTTACTATGTTGATCCTCCCAATCCAAGAGCAAGGGAGATCCTTCCATTTTCTGGTATCCTCCTCAATTTCTTTCTTCAAAGACTTAAAGTTCTTGTCAAATAGATCCTTCACTTCATTGTTACCCCAAGATATTTTATGCTCTTTGTGGCTATCGTGAAGGGTGATGTTTCTCTGATTTCCCTCTCTGCTTCTTTATCCTTTGTGTATAGGAGGGAAACTGATTTTTTGGAATTGATCTTGTGTTTATCAGCTGTAGGCATTCTTTTTGTGTTTTTGGGGTCGCTTATGTATACTATTATATCATCTGCAAATAATGAAAGTTTAACTTCTTCCTTTCCAATTTGAATCCCTTTGATCCCCTTATGTTGTCTTATTGCTATCGCTAGAACTTCAAGCACTATATTAAAGAGGTATGGAGAGAGTGGACAGCCTTGTCGTGTTCCTGATTTTAGTGGGATGGCTTTGAGTTTCTCTCCATTTAATTTGATGTTAGCTGATGGCTTGCTATAAATAGCTTTTATTATAGTTAGGTACGACCCTTGTATCCCTAATCTCTCTAAGACCTTTAGCATAAAGTGATGTTGAATTTTGTCAAATGCTTTTTCAGCATCTAATGAAATGATCATACTGTTTTTTTATTTCATTTTATTTATATGATGCATTACATTGATAGATTTTTGTATGTTGAACCAGCCCTGCATCCCTGGGATGAGGCCTACTTGATCATAATGGATAATTTTTCTAATGTGTTCTTGGATTTGGTTTGCCAGTATTTTATTGAGGATTTTCTCATCGATGTTCATGAGTGAGATTGGCCTGTAGTTCTCTTTCTTGGTTGTGTCTTTGTGTGGTTTTGGTATTAGAGTAACTGCAGCTTCATAAAAGGAATTTGGCAATGACTTCTCTGTTTCTATATTGTGAAATACATTAAGGAGTATAGGTATTAGGCCTTCTTGGAAGTTCTGGTAGAACTCTGCATTGAAGCCGTCTGGACCTGGGCTTTTTTTTGGTAGGGAGGTTTTTTATAACAACTTCTAATTCTTCATGTCTAACAGGTCTATTTAGATTGTTCACCTGGTCCTGGTTTAACTTTGGTATATGGTACTTATCTAAAAAAGTGTCCATTTCTTTTACATTTTCCAATTTTGTGGCATACAGGCTTTTGTAGTAAGATCTAATGATTCTCTGAATTTCCTATGTGTCTCTAGTTCTGTCTCCCTTTTCATTTCTGATCTTGTTAATTTGAGTATTCTCTCTCCGACATTTGATTAGTTTGGATAGGGGTTTATCAATCTTGTTGATTTTCTCCAAGAACCAGCTTTTTGTTTCATTGATTCTTTGGATTGTTTTCTGTGTTTGTATTTTGTTGATTTAAGCCCTCAGTTTGATTATTTCCAGTCTTCTACTCCTCCAAGTGAGTCTGCTTCTTTTTTTTTCTAGAGCTTTCAGGTGGGCTGTTAAGTCTCCAATGTGTGCTTTCTCTGTTTTCTTTAAGTGGGCACTTAGTGCTATGAACTTTCCTCTTAGCACTGCTTTCATAGTGTCCCATAGGTTTGAATATGTTGAGTCTTTGTTTTCATTGAATTCAAGAAAGACTTTAATTTCTTTATTTCTTCATTTATCCAGGTGTGGTTCAGTAGGTGACTGTCCAGTTTCCATGAGTTCATAGGCTTTCTGGGGGTAGCATTGTTGTTGAATTCTAACTTTAATCCCTGGTGATCTGATAAGACACAGGTGGTTATTAATATTTTTTTGTAACTGTGTAAGTTTGCTTTGTTACCGAGTATGTGGTCAAATTTCGAGAAGGTTCCATGAGCTGCAGAGAAGAAGGTATATTCTTTCCTATTTGGGTGGAATATTCTATAGATGTCTGTTAAGTCCATTTGAGTCATTACCTCCCTTAATCCTCTTATTTCTCTGTTAGGTTTCTGTCTGATTGACCTGTCCATTGATGAGAGAAGAGTGTTGAAATCTCCTACTATTAGTGTGTGTGGTTTGATGACTGCCTTGAGTTTTAGTAATGTTTCTTTTACATAAGTGGGTGCTTTTATATTAGTGGCATAGATATTCAGGATTGAGACTTTGTCCTGATGAATTGTTCCTGTTATGAGTAAAAAATGTCCCTCTCCATCTCTTCTGATTGATTTAAGTTTGAAGTCAACTTTGTTAGAAATTAGTATGGCCACACCTGCTTGTTTCTTAGGTCCATTTGCTTGATAAACCTTTTCCCAGCCCTTTACTCTGAGTAGATGTCTGTCTTTGTGGTTGAGATGTGTTTCTTGTAAACAGCAGAATGATGGATCCTGTTTTCGTATTCAATCTCATAGCCTGTACCTCTTTATAGGTGAGTTGAGTCCATTGATATTAAGTGATATTAATGACCAGTGGTTGTTAACTCTGGTCATTTTTCCTTCCTTTTTTTTTTGGTAGTAGAGTTTGTGTGTTTCCCTTCTTCAAGTTGTGCTGGTGAAGGGTCCTTAGATATCTGAGTTATTGTGGGCATTGTTGGACTCCTTGGGTTGTGATTTTCCTTCTATTACTTTCTGTAAGGCTGGATTTGTGGCTACATATTGTTTAAATTTGTTTTTATCCTGTAAAATTTTGTTTTCCCCATTCATAGTGAATGAAAGCTTGGCTGGGTATAATAGTCTGGGCTTGCATCCATGGTCTCTTAGTTTCTGCAGTACATCTATCCAGGACCTTCTGGTTTTCATGGTTTCCATAGAGAAGTCAGGTGTAATTCTGATAGGTTTACCTTTATAGGTAACTTGGCCTTTTTCCTTTGCAGCTCTTAATATTCTTTCTTTATTCTGTATGTTTTGTGTTTTGATTATTATATGGTGAGGAGATTTGTTTTTTGATCCAGTCTATTCGGTGTTCTGTATGCTTCTTGGACCTTCAAAGGAAGATCTTTCTTAAGGTTGGGAAAGTTTTCTTCTATAATTTTATTAAATATATTTTCTGGACCATTGAGCTGTACTTCTTCTCCTTCTTCTATCCATATTATTCTTAGGTTTGGTCTTTTTAATTGTGTCACAAATTTTCTGAATGTTTTGTGATGGGAATTTTTTGGTTTTGCTGTTTTCTTTGATCAGTGTGTTTATTTTCTCTATGGTATCTTCAGTGTCTGAGATTCTTTCTTCTATCTCTTGTAATCTGTTGGTAGTACTTGTCTCTGTAGTTCCTGTTCGTTTATCCGAATTTTGCATCTCCATCCTTCCCTTGGTTTTTGTTTTCTTCATTACCTCCATTTCATTCTTCAAGTCTTGAAACCGTTTTCCTTACCTGTTTGATTGCTTTTTCTTGTTTCTCTTGGTTTTCTTGGGTGTCTTTGAGAGATTTATTCATTTCCTCTATCTTTTTGTTTGTATTCTCTAATTGATTATGGCAGTTTTTCACCTCCTGTTTAAGGTCCTCTATTATTTTCATATAATTCACTTTTGAGTCGAATTCTTCTAATTCTTCTGGAATAGGGTGTACAATTCTTCTTATTTTGGGATTCCTGGATTCTGGTGATGTCACGTTGCCTTTCAGGTTGTTTGAGGAATTCTTGCATTGGTGCCTGCCCATCTCTTCCTTCAAATGGAGCCAGGAGAGGCCTGATGTCTTGATCCAGTCTTTGCTTTGACTAACCCCCTGGGTGTATCTCCTCAGTGTAGGGGTGGGAACAGTTCCCTTCCAGATGGACTCCTCAACACCAAAACATGGACGCCTGGTAGTCCAATGACCCGCAGACAAAAGGGCGAATGTGGGGGGTAGGGCTGGGTCGAGTAGAACACAGGCGACACTGCAGCACAAACTGAAGGTGCCTGTGCTCCCTTTCAGGGGTTCTTGAGGCCTGCCCGGTAGGCAGGCACTCACAACTCTGTGTGGGTAGCCTTAGTGTAAGAGCAGGAAAATTGTTCTTGAGCAAAGGACCTAGCAGACAGCTGAGCAGGCTTGGGGGTGGGAGCTGGGGGGCTGGGTCATGTGTAAGAAAAGGGGCCCTGCAGCAGGAGCTGGGGGAGGGGGGTTTGTGCTATCTTCCAGGACAGTCCCCCCCCCTGGATAGCACACACTCATTCGTCCAGATGGAACTCCTCAGTACCTACACAGGGACGCCTGGTAGCCCAATGACCAGAAAATTCTTTTAAAATTTATTCATCTACCAAGCCCCATACACAGTGTAAGTTACCTCGATGTAAAACTCACTGAGACTTTAGAAAAATCACTCATATGATACATTCCCATAAAAGTTGTGAACTCTTCTGTAGTCATTGTTTGTACATTTTTTATCACATTAAATCAGCATGCAATTGAGCTTCCCTCTGACAGGTTTATATGAATTATTATTTTTCACATAACATTTTATGGCCTCTTCAACACTATATAAAGCAAAATTCTAAAGAAAGACATAATAAGATCTGATGTACAGGAAAAGCTTTGAAAATGAGCTTAACTTCCAAGGCAAACCCTAGTGGATTTATGCAGATTGTCTTTAAGCTTAAAGCCCATCTGAATGTCCAGATGTGTACATGAGGTAGAAGTACGTTTAAAGGCACCAGTTGATAGGTGCTATAGATCTTATAGATAGCCTAGCTTACCAATTTCCTCCATTTCTCCTTTCTTCATATGTCCACCAAGAAAGAGGAGAACTAATAAAATTATCCAGGTGACTCCTCTGAAATCTGTGCCTCCAATTTAATTTTAAATTGGGGGTAGGTTAATTATTTAATTCTTAAAGATGCTGAGAGAAATAGACTGAATTAAACATTTTAGTGCTTCAGTAATATCTAGACACTGCCTCTTATGGTTATGATATTCAGAAGTACACACTAATATACAAGGACAGTTTTTATACTCCAATATGCTCAATATAAAGATATAATTACTGAAGGCATTCAGGCCCAAGGTGTGCTTTTGCCTGAATTACCAAAGCAATTAAACCTTTCCCTAGAGTGATTACTGATTGAAAAGTGTAAGGGCATGATTACAACAAAGCTCTGGGTTTCATCTTTCTTTCCTTCCACAATATATGGTATTGGTTTTCCTGAAAAAAACAAAAGAAAACATGAGTCCATGATGCCCAGTATTGTAAGAACAACACAGATATTTTGCAAATTACAAATAGTACAGAGAGAGGAGAGGAAAGTAATAACTTTGAAGAACTGTTATCTTATTTTAACCCTTGGGAAAATGTGTGACCTTAAAGTTTGCTGTGAAATCTAATGCTCTTTAGGGAGAATAGATAATCCAAAGAAAGTAGAGGAAGGAAAAGGTTTGTGGTATTAACAGTTTAAATGCATCATGTTCTCTGCTTAAATACAATTTTGATGAATTGTTCTTAAAAATGGTATTGATCAAGGTAATCAATCTTGGAGCTTTTGTCAAAAATGATTTTTTTTTTACAAAAGCTGCACTATTGATTACTTGCATCAGAGCAGAGCTTTAAAAAGAAGAAATGTATTCAACACTATTTCTGATGCCCCTGAAAATTCTAGAGGTGCACATTGACCCCATTTAAAAAAAAAACAAACTTATTTTAGTAGAAGTCAGTAGTGGGTTTGTTTTATACTCTATCTGTCCCTTGACAACTATTGTACATTTTGTCACCTCATGCCACCTACCCTGTACTTTAACAGGTTGGACTGTGGTAATTGAGTTCAAACCTTGCTATACAAAGAGAAGAACAACAATCTTTTAATGGTGTTTACTAGTTAAAATAAAGGTCTTTCCAGCCAATACCAGGATCGATAAAGATAACCTGGAAAGCTGAATGAAGTTCTGCAGCTTAAAAAATGTTGAGTGATTCCAGTATTACTGTAAAATCCCAGAAAAGCTGAGAAAATGCCTAAATCCCACAAGTCATATTCAGTCATTTGAAAGATTTACTTGGCAGAATAAGAGTGAATTTAGCAATCCTCCTGGGCCTGTATTTATGATGATTATGCTTGACAAGTTCTCCTTACACGTCTTAGAATTATCACACGAGTACACTCACAAGCAGTAAAAATATTCTATGTATGTTAATAAGTCAACTCACTGTTCCAATGTAATTAACATCTAGTTGTTTGACCCATAATAGACATTTCAGAAAGAAGGACTTTACTTAATAGTCCTCGTCAGCAGGAACTACAAAGACAAGAGATCTGATATTATGCTGGGTATCACTTTCTAATTCTGTCATGCAATAGGTACAGCAATGGCACTGAACTACATTCAATGGCTTCTTCAGGTAGGCCCAAAGATTCTGCCACAGTCTCAGAAATAAAAAACAAAATCCCAAGTCCTGGAAGTGACTTTAAATGATGGAGAAGCATATATCCTCAAATCATTATGTCATGAATTCACACCAGATTTCAAGAATATTCATATTTCATATTGAGAATCAATAAAGTGAGGATGTATCTTGGTCTTTAAAAAAGCTCATTTGCAAACCATATTAAGCAAACAGATATTTGGGGCCACATCACAGTTGCATATGCTATTTCTGTGATATGTGCCGAGAATGTTAATACCCATTTGGTTTTGAACTCATAACAGCCTGCTACCCCAGTTTTCTCCCAGAGAAAAACACTAGAAACACCCCAATTAAGGAATTATTTCACAAAATACCTGAGTTATTTCTACACTATTGCTTCTAGTCATAACATATTCGAATTAGATGCTTTGCTTTTTAACATATGTCTTACCAAAATGCTGGATTTTTTTTATTGTTTCATGCATGTATATAATGAAATATGACCATTTCCCCCTTCAAATACATTCATGTTCTCCCTAACATATACCCTTCCAACTTTATGTCTTTTTTTTATAAACCACTAAGTCCAATTAATGCTGCCCATATGTACATGAGTCTGTAAATGTCTACTATAGCATGAGAAACATGTCAATGGCTATATCCTCAAACAATAATGATTCTTCCCCAGCAATTTCCAACTACAGAGAGCTTCTGAACTATGGATTGGTCCTAATGAGCCCTTCTCCATCCATGTTCTAATTTCTAATGGGCTAGATCTTATGTAAGTCACCACAGCTGTTGAGAGCTCATGAATGCAATGCCTATGCTCTGTCCATAATATAGCATTTTACATCATTCTTCATCATACTCTAGCTCTTAGATATTTACTTATACTTCCTCCTCCATGATGTTCTTTATGCCTTGATTGGGAGTTCATATTCACATTCATAAACCTATGGAAGACATGTATCATTGCACCTCATAAAATGATTTAACAGCATGGCCATTTACCAAAATATCAATAGCTTTCTATCCTAGGAATGATCTCCCTCACCATGGAATTTTGACCATGATTACAGTACCAACTGATGACATGGTATTTTAATGTCAACTGATTTATTAATAATATACATAAATGGAAGTACTTCTATTCTTTTAGACACTGGTCTTTCAACAAATGTTCATATTCTACTTTTCAAGCTCTAAAAAGTAAGATTCTAGAACTCAAAAAAAAAAAAAGCACAAGTTTGCTACTGACCCTAGAACAAATTTGGAATATCTTATGGTGTTTTCTAAAATAGCCTAAGTTCTAGACCTAGAGATTTTTCAGAAACCCAAAACAACTAAATCCAAAATGTGTGTGTGTGTGTGTACGTGTGTGTGAATGAACATGTATGTTTTGCAAAGTTTTCTAAAGGGGGTAATAAATATCTAATTGTAACTATAATATGCTAGAATCATAGTCTTTCTATTAATTATAAACATTTTATTGTATTAACATTCCTATACTTTTCTAGTTTTCAAAATTCTAAAGAATCTGAAAGTAATGGTATATACATGCCGTTCCTATACTTGGAACATAGAGTGAGGAGGAGCTTGAGTTCAAAGTTATCCTTGGCTACACAATGAGTTCAAGACCAGCATATGTTGTATAAAACTATCACATGTAAAATTCCCAAACTATAAAAAATATAAAAAAATGAAAAAAATTATGTATACCCAAATATTTAAAAAAAATCTTTATAATAAAATAAACACCTAGGGATAAATCCAGAATTTCTAAGAAAAAATATATGCTTAGTTGGGTTGACCATTATTTAGTTACCAGTTCTATAGTGACTATGTTATATTCACTATTTCTTTGGCCACATAAAAATAATAAACTTTTTCACGGCATTCAATTTTGCAAAGCTATACATATCTTAAGAAAAGGGATACCTATTGAGAAAATACTCCACATCAGATTGGCGTGTAGGCAAACCTGGGAGGCATTTTCTTAATTGAAGATTGATGTGGAAATATCCACTCCACTATGCATAGTGTCAGTCATTCATAGTGTCATTTAATATGCATATGAAAACAATCAAGTAAGCTTCATTCTTCTGTGAATTCTGCTTCAATTCTGGCCTCCAGTTTCCTTCCTCGAGTCCCTGCCCTAACTTCCCTTAGTGTGACCTGAGATGTTTAAGATGAAACCAACCATTTTCTCTCCAATTTGATTTCAGAAATGGTATCTTATCATGGTAATAAGAAACCTAACTTAAGACATCAATTGTGGCTCTTAACACAAACTTGTTTGTATATATACTGTTTGTTATGATTGATGCTACTTGCATGTTGGTCAAATACTTGAATACACTGAAACTTACAGTAGTTCACTTTTTCCTTAAGCTTAGACTTTGCAACTCTAATAATGAGACATTGAATTTAAATTAGATGCTATATTAGAATAGGGCACATATACAAAAATATACAGATAACTCATATATTAAATTTTCAGGCAAAGAAAATCAAACTCTGATTATTTTTTTTAAAAAATTGTTTTTTTTTTTTTTTGAGACAAAGTTTCTTTGGGTAGCTCTTGCTGTCATTGGAACTCTCGTTGTTGACCAGGCTGGCCTTGAACTCAAAGATATTCACCTGCCTCTGCCTGCAAAGTTCTGGGATTAAAGACATGCACCACCACCACCTAGCTGAAACCCTGATTAACAGAAATTGAAAAATACTAATCTTAAAAGTGATGAGTAGTTGATTATAAAGAATATACACTGGTGAAATAATAATGTGAATCTTGACAGATGTACCAAATGAAGTTCCAAATAAGGATTATTAATTCCACATTTATGAATACCAGGATCTGTATTGTTCTGAACTCTTAACGGCATGAATAATGGCCATTAAAGATTGCTTACTCAGTGTCATGTAGCATAGATGCTTCCACCTATAAGCAAATAATAACCAAAATATATAGTGAAAAGCTTAGTTTATAGCTGACTATCGATTTACCATAATATATGTCTCATCAAATTGCTGGGAGCCGATTCGAGTGGCCACCATTACAAGATGGCGCTTTGCCCCGGCCTCGCTTGGTGGACAGCTCCATATTAGGCAATGCAGTGGAACCGTGCCTCTCGCATGTGCAATGACGATGATGTGCTTAGGGCCAATCCCGTGGCCAGGAGCATCGGCAGGCGCGCATCGGCCAATCCAGGCACGACTCGTTCCCTTACCCCCTATATAAGCAGCTGCTTGGCGCTCGGGGCCCCTCGCTTCTGCTCTCCCTTCAACCAAGAGGCTCCAATAAAGCGTGATTTGGGAAGAATCCTCATCTGGTGGTCGTCTTTTCCTGCTGGTCAGGGAGTTCGCCGCAACAAATGACAGCAGTCATCTTCATGTTTCTGTTCACATCAAGGAGACATCTTTTTGAATTTGTAATTCTTTTCTGATCTCTGATTTTCTCCAGTTCTAGATATTGCCCATTGTTCTTGTCAATGAATCTAACCTAAAAGTTTCAATAAATCAGCATTAACCTATGTCCATGTCTATCAGACTGCTCTCAATAACACCTTAGTTGTTCAGTTTGTATTGATTGTGCTTATGCTTAGTTCCTTTCTGCATGTCTTTTTTGCACCTCACAAAACCACTTCAATTCTCTGACTCTGCAACTTTTCTTTCTGTAATCAGCTTTGACTTTGTGCATTGATTGGAATTAGACAGAGATCAAACACAGAATGCAAGGTCTGTATATTTTGATTTGTAAGCATGTGCTTCCTTATAAAATTTGAACATACTCATAACGCAATCACAACTGGAAATTATTGGTCAGCACATTTCTTCTTGGAAATATGTGAAAAATGTTTGTGAGGGAAAAAATAGGGACACTACAAAATCTCTCTCTCTCTCTCTCTCTCTCTCTCTCTCTCTCTCTCTCTTTCTCTCTCTTTTTCCTATTTACATTTTAAGGTCTGAGTTCTCAGCTACTGTTCCAGCTTCTTTATCTGCTGTAGGCACAGACTGCTCACTCCTTCCCCAACTGCTCAAATCCAAATAATCACACAGAACCTTTATTAATTACAATACTGCTTGACCAATGACTGGGGCATATTTCTAGCTAGCTCTTACATCTTGAGTTAACCCATTTATATTAATCTGTGTGTTACCATGAGGCTGTGGCTTATTTGTAAAGGTTCTGGGCATCTATTTCCTTCAGCAGCTACGTGGTGTCTTAATAACTCTGCCTACTGTCTTACAATACCTCTTCCAGCCTGGCTATACTCTGTCCTGCTATAGGCTGAAGGATCTTATTTATTAACCAATGGTAACAAAACATACTCATAGCATACACAAGGGAAGCCCACATTAGTCTGCTTCTTGTTACCAAAATTCTCCACAATGATGTACTCTTAACCCTCTCTAACTGCAAACCAAATAAACTCTTTCTTTTATACATTGCCATGGTCAAGGTGTTCTATGACATCAATAGAAAAGTACTAATACACTATGTTTGTTTAGAGGGTAAGGGATCCTTGTGCTCACATATAAACACAAAGGAAACCAGGAATGTTATTCATGCATGGTTGTCCCTTCAATGGAAGGGACGCATACATATTTCCAATCTGAAAGCTGACAATAGTTGTAATTAGTAGCCTGGTGATCTGTGCTAGCTCAGAAACATGCCACTACAAAATCTCCCAGACTATTATGTTTTCTCAAAACTCCTCCTTCCTTTATATTGAGCATAGTTTCCTAGTCAATAGAACCCATTCTTTGGAAAAGGTTACATGTAATTTGCAAGAGAGTTTTGATGAGGTCACACAATAAACTTTATTGTGATCATTGTCACCAGGAAACTTGTATTCACACCTTGAGATTTATTGTGTTTATGTCACCAGGAAAGGTTTTTCCAGGGTACTGTACTTAATATGTCTAAAATAAATTATCTGGGGTAAGATTCTAGAAGTTTGAAACAACACTAACAGCTGAGTTAAGTTGAAAAGGATTTCCTTCTTGCTTCATGAGGATTGTTAATTTGCTAGACCTGGAGTGTGTCAAACCTCAGCAAGTTTGCAGAGCAATAATTGCTAAACTTTACATTTTCAGTATTCATATGCAAGCATGTTTCGCTTTATGGCTTTTAAAATAAATGAATATATGTGCATACAGATTTGATTAATTCAAGATAAATTCGAACAAAGACCTTTATCCAAATAACTATTAAATAAAAAAAATGTAACAACAGAAAGAGATTTTCTTTCCCTCCTACTCTAAGTGCTAAGATCATAAAATTTATGCAAAGCATCAAAATAGGTTGCAGTCTTTAAGAAGTTAATTGAACTCAATAAATACAAGAAACTCTAGACTGTTCTAAAAATTAAATGTGAAAACACCAATTTGGGAACTTATCTTTTTAAAGTATGTTTATTCCTATATTACAACCAACTCTTCCAAATGACACTTGTTAATTAGGAAGAAAAAAAGTAAGAATTACAGCAGATCACATACTGTTGTAATCGACCCTATAGTATACACAGATGATTGGGGGAATAGCTTTCTACTTCTTCTGTGATAAATTCTGCCCAAAATAGCAACTAGTTTCCCTCTTTAACATACTATAGTAATTCTAAAGCAAACAATAATTCAGAGACCAAAATAGTAGAATTCCCTTTAGAATACACAATACATCTTTTTATATAACATAAGGGAGAAGGAGTCTTTCTCCTTAGAGTTCTTTCTTGGCATATGAAGGACTTTAAAATAGTCTCTCTACTCAAGAACAATGGCAATGTTTTTTGATCCTACTGCACATACTGGCTTTGTGGGAGACTAGGTAGTTTGGAGGCTCACCTTACTAGACCTGGATGGAGGTGGGTGGTCCTTGGACTTCCTACAGGGCAAGGAACCCTGATTGCTCTTAGAGCTGAAGAGGGACGGGAACTTGATTGGAGGAGGGGGAGGGAAATGGGAGGCGGTGGTGGGGAGGAAGAAGAAATCTTTAATAAAGAAAGAAAGAAATAATAAAATAAAATAGTCTCTCTGAGAACAGTATAAATCAATTGACTCTTACAAGCAGTATTCCTAAGAGAAATGCCTGTTTGAATATTTGTACATGTCTTATTAAGACATATTGATACCTGAAATTTTATGTATTGATACATGAAAATTTAACACTAAACCCAAACATATTTCTCTTATTTAGAGATGTGACGAAAGTGTTCATAAAAGATCTCAAGTAAGTAGAAGAATAGCAGACAAGTTAAAATGCTAAAAACTTTTGTTGTTAAATGGCTTTTTAGTCTATGTCCAATATACCACTTTCACTTAGATCACTATTTGACTGTGCAAAAAGTAAGTAGAAAAGAACATTTCCTGAATGACCATTTTTTTAAACTATCTGCATACACTGTCAACTTAATTTAAGTAATGGGCACTGACAGCTTCTGTGGAAAATGAAGAAAAAAAAGAGTAAGGAAAATCTCATTTTATCAAACAACCAAGTAGACCAAGTATGTCAAACACATGCATTTTCATTTCACTAAAGAGAACAGGTTCAACAGAGCATTAAAGAACATATTACCATAGAGACAGCTCTATGCCAGCATAACAAATAAGGATGCATCCACGTTACTTTTCTAATTTATGTGTCCTATAGCATACTTCTGCCAAGGTTGAGTCCCATGATAAGAGAGGTAGATTAATTCCAAAGACATATGTCATCCTTCATTTTATCCCCCATTCTCTAACAATTATGAATGAGATAACAATGACCAAGGGATGAATAAATTTAGAGCTGTAAATATTTCAAGCCCAATCTTGAAACAAACAGTAAAACAAACCCAAATCAGGTAAACTATGTTCCCCAAATACAAAAATAATAGTCTACATTTACTTCATGACTGTTTCCCCTATTTACAAGTAGTATCAAATTCTAATTTCTCTCTCTAGCTGTTGTACCTTCTGTCCTCTGACTTCAGAGTCAGTTTTTTATGAGTATTACAAACTTATAAATAACCTCTGACAATTGTCAAAATATCTAATATTCATTCATTCATTCATTCATGGCTTGACATAAAAAGCACCCGTGATTTCAAATCGCAAAACCATGTATTTTGAGTTAATGTGGAATAAGAATAAATAACTAGTCAGAATTATTATTAATGTGTTTACCCATGAGGAAAGTCAGCATTATGAATCATGTAACAAAATTTCAAAACCTAAATCCCATTAGAGTCCTGGGGTACAATTCCCCAGTGCTCACAAATAAAATTAAAACTTCACTGGTCAGATTTTGATTTCTTTAGACCTTAGAGTGGGAAAGGGTAATTTTAAAAACATTTTACACAGCTAAAATATTTCTCTGTCTCTGTCTCTTTCAATCTGTCTCTTGTGTGTATATGTGAAAACCACAGCAAGTTTAATTGTTTTATTAGAGAACCAAATATGACAAAAATCTTTATGACATGTTCCTTTTTACTGCTTCAAATGGAATTACAGTAATAATTTGTTGTCTTTCATATACCAAAGTGACATTACTGACTAAAGATCAGTAGGTTGAATGATTTGAATTGTGTATACAGAATTAAGGATTTTTTTTTTACTGATTCATTGACTTGCTCAGTCTTAGCAGAACTTTGTGACCCCAAATACATTTACAAGTTCTAAGACTAAGTAATGTAAAAAAGGGTACAGCATGTGGTCATGTTTTTGAGTAAACCTAATGAATTAAGAAAGAGGTCAGAACTATGACATCTCTTCTGTTATATAGGTAAATATCCATAGTTAATAATTAGTCATGAGGATGCTTCATCAGTTGAGCATCACTGTGAGAATAAACTTCTTCTAAAATTTTTATTCCAGCAAAAGCTAAATTCTTTGGTTATCTGAAATGGCTAGAAAATGTCTAGAAACAAATTTTCGAACTTTCATCCTCTTTCACAGGTTTATTTTAAATGGGAAAAGATAAGTAAGCTCTTTCAGATTGTAGTAAATCAGTATCCAAGAATCAATTTGCAACTGACTCATTTTCTCAGAGGCCAGGTAGACCAGAAATTTAAAAATGTAGCACTTGATGTCCACTGTTAAAATGATTTCAGCAAGTGTTAAGTAAACTTCTGTTTAAAATATGTTAAATGTTATGCATTTCATTCCAAGTAGGGGAACTCCAAGTTATGAATGCTCATTGCCTACCTAGGCTCAATGACAGCTAAGGAAAGCACAGAAACATGAAGACTTATCTTGTTTTAGTCACTGTTTTATTGCTGTAAAGAGATACCATGACCAATGCAACTATTATAAGAGAAAGCATTTAATTAAGAGTTTGCTTACCATATCAGAGGTTGATGGTAAGAAACATGATGGAATTCAGGATATTGTTGGAATATTAGCTGAGAGCTATATCCTGATCCATAGGCCAAAACAGTTAAAGTGGGCCTAATGTGGACTTTTAAAACCTTAAAGCCCACCTACAATGACAAACTTATTCTAACAAAAGCACTCCTCATAATCCTTTTCAAACATAGATCATTTGCTGATGGGGGATTTTCCTCTGTATGCTATGAATGCCATTGGTTAATAAAGATGCCACTTTGGCCTATGGCAGGGCAGAATTTAGCAAGGTGGGAAATTCAAGAAGAGATAGAGTAGGAAAGAAAACAGAGTCAGGGAGAAACCATGGAGCCACTGAAAGAGTAACATGCTGCACTGGTAAGCCAAAGCTTCATGGCAATATTCACATTAATGGAAATGGATCAATTTAAGATGTAAGAGTTAGCTAGGAATATGCCTGATTCATTTGCCAAACAGTGCTGTAATTAATATAGTTTCTGTGTGATTATTTGGGCATATGTGGCTGGAAAACAAAGTGCAGTCTCCATTTACAGCTCATTGATGACTAGGCATATATATATATATATATATATATATATATATATATATATATAGCCAGCTGATTCATGGTAGGACAGAAGTTGGTATCAAAAGTTGTGTAATACTGACATATAGAAAAATTAGCACAGGTTCTAAAGAAGAGGCTTTTAGGGAACTCTATAAAAGTTAAGCAAATGAAATGAAGATAGATGTTTAACAAAAAAAATTGAAAAACAAAAGATAACAAACTGTGAGGAATGATATTCAGCAAACAAAAGGAAAATGATATGGACAAGGTTCTAAAATTTAGGTAGAAGGAGATTAAAATATCTGATAATCAAAGTATGATCAGGGAATTTTTGCTAAATGATTTAGGTTTTACCTTATGAAGTAACTTATTTTTCTTAGAGTTCAATTTTATTGACAGTATTGCTCTTTATTTTCATTATTATTCTTTTCTGTTATGTATGAAAACAGAACATTTATTAAATCAAAGAGAAGATAATTCACAGAGAATGAAACATCTACATTTCACATAAAATTTAGCTCATTTAACTACAGACAACATCAGGGAGCCTAGAAGACCTATATTAGATAAATATTCTGATGGCAATTTTTATTTTCTTTTCTCTTTTTCAATTTTTCAAGACAGGGTTTCTATTTGTAGTCCCGGTTGTCCTGGGACTTTCTCGGTAGACCAGCTTGTCTGAGACCTCAGAGATCTACCAGCCCCTGCCTTCCAAGTATGGAGATTAAAGGTATGTACCACCATTGTATGGTTGTGATAGCTATTATTTTTTGTCAATTAGATCAACCTTTAACTACAGTCCAAAAATGGAGGGTATACCTGTGAGAGAATTTTTGTTTTTGGATTGGATTGAAGTAGGTGAATATACTTCATGTTCAGATTTTTGAGACAGGAATATAAATGCCTTTAGTCTGGATTTTGAGGCACGAAGAAACACCTTTAATATGATACCTTGTGCTGACTTCCTATATAAATACATGAAAGAAAGAAGCTTTTGCTCTTTACCAGCTTTCTCTCATCTTTTTGCCAAGTCCATTCCATCACTGGCATTAGAACCCACTTATTTCAGATTCCAGAGTCTATTGAAGACCAGCTGAGATATCCTGCCTCATGGACTGAGAAACTACTAGATTCTTGGGTTTTCTGTTCAGTCAGCCATTGTTGGATTAGCTGGATCACATCCTATGACTCATTCTAATAAATTCCCTCTCTCTCTCTCTCTCTCTCTCTCTCTCTCTCTCTATATATATATATATATAT
Organism: Chionomys nivalis; assembly: GCF_950005125.1. Lineage (NCBI taxonomy): Eukaryota > Metazoa > Chordata > Mammalia > Rodentia > Cricetidae > Chionomys > Chionomys nivalis. The sequence goes on along the minus strand of NC_080112.1, from coordinate 106,227,211 downwards.
ATATATATATATATATATATATATATATGGGGGGTGTATTATTATATGTATCTATTTGGAAAGTGAAGAGGAAAAAGAGAAAGGAAAAATCTCATTTTATCAAACAACCGAGTAGACCAAGTATGTCAAACATATGCATTTCACTTTATGAGAGAGAGAGAGTGAGAGAGACTCATTCTGTAAGTTCTGTTTCTCTAGAAAACCTTTACTAGTACACCTATAAAATATTTTTATTGATTACAAAAGTCTCTTACTAGGAATTGGGGCCTTGAAACTTAATGAGTTCTGAAGCTGATTTGTCCTATAACTATCTGGAAAAGACATTTGTCCATGGGGAGATAAGTGTTAGAAAATAGCCTTCAGTGCTACTTTATACCATGTGGATGGGTCATTATAAGAATTTTTTGATTCTAATAGGAAAATGATTATTGGAAAAATGAAGCTTTATTTATTTGTTCATTTTAAACAGACAATTCCTGGAGGCACTTAGCAAAATAACATCCTTGAGGAAATTGTCCCTAGCTTTTCATCAGCATATTATGAAATCATATTTTATCTCAACACGCAACATTTTTCAATCTACATTTGTCCCAACTGCTGTGTCATACATAGGAGGGAGGCTAGAATGAAATCCATCATGTGGATAACTGCAACTGTCAAGACCTGAGAGTATTTTCGGAATGTAACTTCCTTCCTTCTTGTCTCAAAATTATGCTTTATGATTAATATTTAAGCTTTTAGTTTGGAGAGAGAAGGTAAGTGGCCATCATTTTAAGCATAGAACTGATGCCATAAACATGAAATTATTGCAAAAATTGCTTGAGGATGATTATATACACAAACTGTGGTGAAAGTTATTGAGACACTTAAAATCTCCTTCCTCAAAGAAACAGATATTAGGAGCAGGTGACAAACATAAAGTACCTCATTATACCTAATTGATACTGACAAGGACAGAAATAGGCAAAAAATAACTACCTAAAATTTGAGCTTTGGTCTTGAGAAGTTTCTCTGATATTAAATGCTTTCTCCTTAGAATAGCAAAATGTGAGATTGATACTTATTGAACACACTAAAAAGAAAAAATATAGTGCCAGATTTAAAAAAAAAACAAATATCATGATTATTTGTGTGGCATGTGAGTATGTGTGATGCATCTGTGGAAAATAAAACAAAGCCAAACTGCCAAGTGAAATATATGAAGTTGATGTAAAATGTAAAAAGAAAATATAGCATATCAACACAAGGAATAAAAATAAAATATTAATATATACTACAGCATAGGTACATCTTGAAAGCATTTAGGTATGATAAGTAAAAGAGAAAATCACTCATACTATTGAGTGGGTTATAAAGAAATAAGGAGTGATGTTTTAAATAAAATGAGTTTTTGGAGGAGAGTGCATTTATGAGATGGATTATTGTAATGACAGAATAGTTTTATGAATACATTTAACATATTAAAAGAATGAATTACATAAATGAATCTCAGTGAAACTCTGATTTTAAATTCTTTCTTTGGATCTTTTTGTATAATGTACAAACAAATAGGTATTCTTTTCCCCTGCAAAATATTTCAAATCTACATTGTTTTCCCATCTCAATCCCTCAAAGGGTTAAAGATTAATGTGAAACTCAACTGAAGGATACAATGAACTGGTGATTTTTTGGACATTTAAGGCCCTTTCCAGAAAACAAAACAAAACAAAACAAAAAAAGTTTTAACATAAATTCAGAGATATAATCTGAAAAGACAGGAACACGAATGAAAATTGCTTCCTTTTACAGCGAACTGTCCCTTACATAGGCCTTATGAGTGCAAAAACAAAGTTTGTAGGCATGCCTCCTATTTTCATGAAAATAATCAACACTTTGGCAGTTAAAATCAGGCACTTTTCATTCCCCCGCCCCCCACCCAGTTTAGAACCCGAAGTAGTCCCTGTGTTGATTCGAGTCGCCAAGCTTGCTTCTATTTCGTCATTATTGTGCAACAATTCTCCTTACTTCTTGAAGACAGCAATGTCGTCGACATTTGTGCCTCAGCCATTTTTTCACCAACAGCCATGTCAACGCCATTCAACCTATTTACCACGAATACAGCCAGCATTGCTGCAAGAAAGTACAATGAAAGAGACCAGTTTCCTGAAGGAGTTAGAATCAATGCCACCAAAAGAGAACAGGATGCCAGTAAAATATTTACGGGGGGACTTTCCCCAGAATTGAACAAGCAAGCACTTCTGGAATACTTGTCTCAGTTCAGTGAGATAATAGATTTTATCATAAAAAGAGACCCAACTACCGGAATCTCTAGGGGATTTGGATTCGTGCTTTTTGAAGATAGTTCTACTGTAGTGAAGGTCTTACAAGTGAAAGACCACAAAGTGGATGGCAAGAAAGTAGAGTTTAAAAGGGCTAAAGCCATTGAATCTCAATTCCCCATCAAAAAGACTTTTGTTAGTGGGTTGAACCCTCGGATGTCTGAAGAAAAATAAGATCCTATTTTGGCACATTTGGGCAGATAGAAGCTATTGAACTTCCATTGTCTTCAGATACAAAGAAAAGATGAGCTTTTGGCTTTATCAAATACGTGGAGGAAAAACCTGTTAGAAATCCTGGAAGAATATCCTGGAAGACAACAACAGAGTAAAAATAAAGCTAACACTGTGGTTAGGGAAAGAAAATCTGTTCGAACGGGTAGATTTGAAAGCCACTGGGGAGGAAGAGGCAACCAAAGCTTCTACTTTGTGACTAACTCAAATGCTCAAGAAGCCAACGTAGATGCCCAAAAAGTTGTCCCATATACTTTGAGAGCAAACTCAAATATCACTTCAGCAAGTTCCAGTGGTTTCGGGAATACCGCCTGTGACTTCCAAGTAAACCCCAATGTTTTGATGAGAAATTCAATGGCTTTGGGGGCAAGGCAGAACGTCTTGGGGCCAAATTCAAATTCCATTGGAGCAAACAACTATACTCTGGGGTCAAACCCGAATCCATCCTGGGAAAACCAGTATGCTCTTGAGGCAAGTCCAATTTTTTTCAGGACAAGCCAGTACACTTTGGAACCATACCCAAATGCTTTTGGGGAAAGCCAATGTGCTTTGAGGGCAACTTCAAATGTCTTCTGGACAAACCAATGTACTTTGGAAACACACCCAAATGGTTTTGGGGTAAGCCAGTATACTTCTGGGGCAAGCCCTAATGTCATCAGTACAAATCAGTATCCTTTGGAAACAATCAAATGCTTTTGGGGTAAGCCAATGGGCTTTGAGGGCAACCACAAATGTCTACTGTACAATTCAGTGTCCTTTGGAAACACACCCAAATGGTTTTAGGGTAAGCCAGCATATTTCTGGGGCAACCTCAAATGTCTTCTGTACAAACCAGTATCCTTTGGAAACATACCTAAATGATTTTGGGGTAAGCCAATGTGCTTTGGGGACAAGCCCAAATGCCTTGTGCACAAATCAGTGTCTGGAACAACCCCTAATGTCTTCAGTACAAACCAGTATTCTTTAGAAACAAGCCCAAATGCCTTTGGGATAAACCAATATGCTTCTGAAAAAGCCCAAATGTTTTTGGGGCAAGCCAGTGTACTCTGAGTTCGAACTCAGATACCTTCAGTCTAAACTACTATGGTTTTGTGACAAATTCATATGATTTTCGTACAAGTCATTATGTTTTAGAGACTACCCCCAGTTTTTTCAGGACCAGCCCAAATGCTCTGGGTGCAAACACAAATGCCTTTAGGGCAAGTCATTATGATTTGTGAGCATCACAAAATGCTTTTGATGAAAATCAAAATGCCTTTATAGCAAATGGGAACTTTTGTGAAGCAATTGAAAGTAGCAGAATCACTGAAGGACTTAATTTGTCTCAAGTAAACAGCAATTTCTTGAATATCTACAATAACCTGCCCGATTTTCATGGCTCTAATGGAGATTATGCTATCTGGCTTATGACTTGGAATCTGTACTTAATTCCAATGTGCAAATAAACCAGACATCTCTCCTTGGTAATAGATACTAAGGAATTTATTCAACATTTTGAAACCTCAGGATTAAGCCTTTATCCAAGCAATACTCGGCCCAACAATGAGAAATTCAGAGACTTACATGAGCTGGTCCTACAACTGCTTGACTGGACATTGTCACTACTTGCAGCACCTTTTGAAGTACCAAAACATTTTTCATCACCTTTTTTCTGTGAAGCTACAAGAAGAAAAAGGTTTGAGACTATCTTGTAGAATTTTTTTTTCTGCAAAATAAACATTTCAAATACTTCTTTTTGAGTGGCTTCTATTTTGATCTGGCATTTTCTTTGTGTTCTCTTTGTTATGGTGAAGTGGGAGGAAGTCATCTCACTTGGTCCCTTCCCGTTTTTATTCTATGTTGGTATGTTTGGCTTGGAGGAACCCATACATACAATCACTGATCTTTATTCCAGCTCTCTTTTTATTTTTATTTTGAGACAGATGGTCATGTCATTTAAATTTTCTAGTAAATATAGTATTTAAAGAGAATTGATTTTAATGTTAAATGATATTTAAAAATATAATCAAAATTCATTTCAACATGTATTCAAGATAATTACTGAGTGTCTTTTGGCAATTTGAACTTCTTCTGTTGAGAATTCTCTATTCATCTCAGTGCCCCATTTTATAATTGGGTTGATTAGCCTTTTACGGTCTTGTTTCTTGAGTTCTTTATATATTTTGGAGATCAGATCTTTGTCAGTTGCGGGGTTGGTGAAGATCTTCTCCCAGTCAGTGGGTTGCCTTTTTGTCTTAGTGACAGTGTCCTTTGCTTTACAGAAGCTTCTTAGTCTCAGGAGGTCCAATTTATTCAATGATGCCCTTAATGTCTATGCTGCTGGGGTTATATGTAGGAAGTGTTCTCCTGTGCCCATGTGTTGTAGAGTACTTCCCACTTTCTCTTCTATCAGGTTCAGTGGGAAGTACTTAGGGTCATGCTCAACTTCCTTAGCGATAAGGGAAATGCAAATCAAGACAACTTTAAGATACTATCTTACACATGTCAGAATGGCTAAAATAAAAAACACCAATGATAGCCTTTGCTGGAGAGGTTGTGGAGAAAGGGGTACACTCATCCATTGCTGGTGGGAATGCAAATATGTGCAACCACTTTGGAAAGCAGTGTGGCTGTTTCTCAGGAAATTCAGGATCAACCTACCTCTGGACCCAGCAATACCACTCTTGAGAATATACCCAAGAGATGCCTTATCATACAACAAAAGTATATGCTCAACTATGTTCATAGCAGCATTGTTTGTAATAGCCAGAACCTGGAAACAACCTAGATGTCCTTCAATGGAAGAATGGATGAAGAAAGTATGGAATATATACATATTAGAGTACTACTCAGCAGTAAAAAACGACTTCTTGAATTTTGCATGCAAATGGACAGAAATAGAAAACACTATCCTGAGTAAGGTAAGTCAGACCCAAAAAGGGGAACAGGGGATGTACTCACTCATATTTGGTTTCTAGCCATAAATAAAGGACATTGAGCCTATAATTCGTGATCCTAGAGAAGCTAAATAAGAAGGTGAACCCAAAGAAAAACATACAGGCATCCTCCTGAATATTAAACTTCATCAAGCGAGGAAATGACACAGAGACAGAGACCCACATTGGAGCACCGGACTGAAATCTCAAGGTCCAAATCAGGAGCAGAAGGAGAGAGAGCACGAGCAAGAAACTCAGGACCGCAGGGGGTGCACCCACACACTGAGACAATGGGAATGTTCTATTGGGAACTCACCAAGGCCAGCTGGCCTGGGTCTGAAAAAGCATGGGATAAAACTGGACTCGCTGAACATAGCAGACAATAAGGATTACTGAGAACTCAAGAACAATGGCAATGGGTTTCTGATCCTATTGCACGTACTGGCTTTGTGGGAACCTAGGCAGTTTGGATGCTCACCTTACTAGACCTGGATGGAGGTGGGTGGTCCTTGGACTTACCACAGGGCAGGGAACCCTGATTGCTCTTAGGGCTGACGAGGGAGGGGGACTTGCTTGGGGGAGGGGGAGGGAAATGGGAGGTGGTGGTAGGGAGGAGGCAGAAATCTTTAATAAATAAATAAATAAAAGATAATTACTGAGACTTTTTTATATCGTTCTTGTTATACACAGTCACTGGAATCTAGTATATTTTACTTTTATAGGACATCTCCACTCTAATTAGTTTTTTTTCAAAGCCTCAAAATATGTGGCTACTGTCTGTCATATAGAACAGTGCAGACTGAAAACAGACCTACATTATTTACTGAGAGTATTTTATCTTTAAGGCATTAAGGATAATTTTGAAAAAAATTAAAAGAGAATAATACAGGACATCAAAGGTCTGGTATATATCCAAATGAATGCACAGAGCTCATCGGTAGCATGCTGAAATCAATTTCTCTATTCAAATAACTCCTGATCAAAAAGGAAAGGCAAGCATAAAACTGAAATTCTGACAATTTTATAATACAGGAAAAAAAATTTTAAAGAGGCACTGAAATTTACTCAGTACCTGTGTATTTATCATAATGTAAATATCTGAAAGCAAAAAGTAACCTCCTCTTTGTTTTTCTATTGTTCATCATATCTAAAATGACTTTTACACATAGTATAAACTTCAAAGAATGATTAATGACACAAGAATGAAACTAATATGTATTTGTTGTTCACAACAACATAAAAGACAAGAAAACTTACTAGAAGCACATGAAAAGGATGATATTTTCAAATTTACCTGAAATATTTGTTTGAATATTGGAACAAATTTTGTAACTTCAGTCATAACGTTTACATAGATTTTATTAAAATATGAAGACAAAATATGACACTATTTTAAAAATAAAATTACTATATAGAACTAAATATATGTTATATAGATTCTACCTACAAATAATATTTTGATGTTCATTACTTTTTAGAACTAAAGTGTACTGAATCTTGGGTTGAAAGCACCAGGTCTTACATCTACCAAATTAATTTAAATACTTCTCTAACTGAAACTATAGGAAACTATACACTCATCATACTATGTTGTCATAAAGCAAAGTGTAAATTCTCAGGAAAGCTAACATTAGAATTCATAAAACTAAAAGCATTATACAATATTGAATGTGGTTAACATTATGAAAATGTCTGCAAGTACATTTGTGGGACAAAAAACAAACATACAGATGTATCCTTCATAAAGTATTCGGGAGCAATCAGCTTCCATTCACTGGAGTTAACTAGTTGAGGACAGGTTACTTGCTATGATTAAGAAAACCTGTTTAAATTTCCCCTGAAATTAAACTTGTCTATTGAGGTGAAATATAGCAGTATCTATACTGTTTGATGAAAAGAATTCAACCAAATAAAATTTCACTAAGTTTGGAGTCACTGCAGTAGATGTTTTGATACTTCATTTACCCCTGTGATGCTATTTTAGTTTCAAAAACTACACAAGTTTTAATTTTTTTAATATTTATTTATTATATATACAATATTCTGTTTGTGTGTATGCCTGCAGGCCAGAAGAGGGCACCAGGCCTCATTACAGATGGTTGTGAGCCACCATGTGGTTGCTGGGAATTGAACTCAGGACCTTTGGAAGAGCAGTCAGTGCTCTTAACCGCTGAGCCAGCTCTCCAGCCCACAACTTTTTATTTTTATGGTTCCATCTGGTTCATTGGTTGATTTAAATTAAAAAAAAAAAAAAAAACTCCAGTAGAAAAAAGTAGGGCTAACTTTGATTTTCATATTTTGTGTATATTCAGAAAAATTACTTTAAACTAATCTCTATTTGGGGCGGTTATGATGAATTCAAAATTCTTCTTATACCTATACATTTTAGCTGTTAGAAATTAGGTTGAATGATGCTATTAGACTTGGCTAAAACAACTATTACTTCTCATATCAGTCCAATAAATCCTCATACTATTTATATATAGGTATCTAAGATAAGTTTTTTTATATAGGTATGATGTGAGATTTTCCTCTGTATGCTATAATTACTATTAATGAATAAAGAAACTGCTTTGGACCTATAGCAGGGCAGAACTTATATAGGCGGGAAGACAGAACTTAATGCTGGAAGAAAGAAAGGCAGAGTCAGAGAAAAGTCATGGAGCTCTCTGCAGACAGACATGCTGAAACTTTCTTGGTAGGCCACGACCACGTGGTGATTCACAGATTAATGAAGAAGGGTTAAATTAAGATGTAAGAGTTAGCAAATAATAACCTGGAGCTAATGGGCCAAACAATGATTTAAATAATATGGTTTCTGTATGATTATTTTAGAGCTGAGCAGTCAGGAACAAACAAGTAGCATTCCTTCTACATAGGTATATGAGATATATAGATATACACATAAGCCTGATTAGATGCTAAGAAAACATGGGAATCCCATATTTTAGAAATTTATTACTTTCTTTAAGAAAATAAAGGCAGAATTAAACTTCTATTACATTCTCCTAAGTTTTGGGTTGATAATAGAAATTTGTATGTCATAAATTATCTGTAATTGTCATTAATACTGAAGTGGCTAAGTTTAAATTTTGAACCTTTTAAATGCTTCATCCAGAATATTAGCCATTAATCAAACCTATACTTGTGAGATGTTTTCTATTAAACAAAATCCAAAGCTTCATATTTAGATAAAGTATATGCCTAAGAAGAACCTCAACTCAATTAGAAATGTAGAATCACAGGAAAAGTTTAACAATGCTCAGTTAGTATGGGGAAATATGTGAAAAGTTTCCTATTCATACCATTTTGTAGATCAGCAGCATTTCTTTCAGCTAATACACTATGTTACATGAGGTATGCAATTTTTAAGAAAATGGACCTTAGGAGGAAGTTGAATTTAGAAAATAAATTACTAATTATGAGAAAAAAATATGTTGATTCTAAATTAGGTCCTTTGCTGTTAATATACTAGTTCCAATGTCTCCATTCTCTTATTTATTTTTTATTATTTAATTAAAAATTTCCACCTCCTCCTCTCCTCCCATTTCCCTCCCACTCCCCCATCCCCCTTTCCCTCCCTCTCCAGTCCAAAGAGCAGTTGGGGTTCTCTGCCCTGTGGAAGAGTCCAAGGTCCTCCCCCCTCCATTAAGGACTAGGAAGGTGAGCATCCAAACAGACTAGGCTCCCACAAAGTCATTACATGCAGTAGGATCAAAACACAGTGCCATTGTCCTTGGCTTCTCAGTCAGTCCTCCTTGTCAGCAATGTTCAGGGAGTCCAGTTTGATCACATTCTCCATCATCCAGCTGGCCTTGGTGAGCTCCCATTAGATAAGCCCCACCATCTCAGTGGGTGGGCGCAACCCTCATGGACCTAACTTCTTTGCTCATGTTCTCCCTCCTTCTGCTCCTCATTTGGACCTTAGGAGCTCAGTCCAGTGTACCAATGTGGGTCTCTGTCTCTTGCTTCATCCATCGCCAGATGAAGTTTCTATGGTGATAGGCAAGATATCCATCAATATGGCTATAGGATAGGGTCATTTCAGGCTCCCTCTCCTCAGCTACCCAAGGATCTAGCTGGGGACATCTCCATGGACACCTGAGCACACCTCTAGAGTCAAATCTCTCTCCAACCCTAAAAAGGCTCCCTTAATTAAGATAAATATTTCCCTACTCCCATATCCACCCTTCATCCATCCCAACCATCCCATTCCCCCAAGCTCTCCCCATCCTCCCCTTCTCACTTTTTTCTCCCCATTGGCCAGTACCCCCACCCCATCCCCACACCCAGGTTTCCAATTTTTGCCTGGAAATCTTATCTCCTTTCAATATCAGGAGGATAAGTATATGTTTTTCTTTGGGTTCACCTTCTTATTTAGCTTCTCTAGGATCTCATATTATAGGTTCAATGTCCTTTATTTATGGCTAGGACCCACTTATGAGTGAGTACATACCATATTCATCTTTTTGGGTCTGGGTTACCTAACTCAGGATAGTGTTTTCTATTTCTATCCATTTGCATGCAAAATTCAAGATGTCATTGTTTTTTACTGCTGAGTAGTACTCTAATGCGTACATATCCCACACTTTCTTTATCCATTCTTCAGTTGAGGGGCATCTAGGTTGTTTCCAGGTTCTTGCTATTACAAATAATGCTGCTATGAACATAGTTGAACAAATGCTTTTGAAGTATGATAGAACATCTCTTGAGTATATTCCCAAGAACGGTATTGCTGGATCCTGGGCTAGGTTGATCCCGAATTTCCTGAGAAACTGCCACACTGATTTCCAAAGTAAAGTAATAAGAGCAGCGGGGCTACGTTCCTGGCACCCGGCCATCTGCACAGCTAGCTTTACCAGAAATAATTACACGGAAACTGTATTCTTTTAAACACTGTCTGGCCCATTAGTTTCAGCCTCTTATTGGATAGCTCTTACATATTGGTCTAACCCATTTCTAATATTTTGTGAAACACCACGAGCTGGTGGCTTACCAGGGAGGATCTTAACCTGCATCTGTGTCCTGTGGGAGAATCATGGCGACTGCCTGACTAGGTTTCTTTCTCCCAGCATTTTGTTCTGTCTATTCCACCTACCTAATTTTTGTCCTATCAGGGCCAAGCAGTTTTTTTTTTATTAATTAACCAATGAAAGCAACAGATAAATACAAGACCCACCTCCATCACCAAAGTGGTTGCACAAGTTTGCATTCCCACTAGCAATGGATGAGTGTTCCTCTTACTCCACATCCTCTCCAGCAAAGGCTATCATTGATGTTTTTGATTCTAGCCATTCTGACAAGTGTAAGATGGTATCTCAAAGTTGTTTTGATTTGCATTTCCATGATTGCTAAGGAGATTGAGCATGACCTTAAGTGTCTTTTGGCCATTTGAACTTCTTCTGTTGAGAATTCTCTGTTCAGTTCAGTGCACCATTTTTTAATTGGGTTAATTAGCATTTTAAAGTGTAGATTCTTGAGTTCTTTATATATTTTGGAGATCAGACCTTTGTCTGTTGCGGGGTTGGTGAAGATCTTCTCCCAGTCAGTAGGTTGTCTTTTTGTCTTAATGAAAATGTCTTTTGCTTTACAAAAGCTTCTCAGTTTTAGGAGGTCCCATTTATTAAATGTTGCCCTTATTGTCTGTGCTACTGGGGTTATACATAGGAAGTAGTCTCCTGTGCCCATGTGTTGTAGTGTACTTCCCACTTCCTCTTCTATCAGATTCAGTGTGTTTAGATTGATATTGAGGTCTTTAATCCATTTGGACTTGAGTTTTATGCATGGTGATAGATATGGATCTATTTCATTTTTGTACAGGTTGACATCCAGTTATGCCAGCATCATTTGTTGAAGTTGCTTTTTTCTTCCATTGTATGCTTTTAGCTCCTTTGTCGAAAATCAGGTTTTCATAAGTTTGTGGGTTAAAATCGGGTCTTCTACTCGATTCCATTGGTCAACATCTCTGTTTTTGTGGCAATACCAAGATGTTTTCACTACTGTAGCTTTGTAATAGAGTCTGAAGTCAGGAATAGTAATGCCACCAGAAGTACCTTTATTATACAGGAATGTTTTGGCTATCCTGGGTTTTTTTGTTTTTACATATAAAGTTGATCATTGTTCTCTGAAGGTCTGTGAAGAATTTTGTTGGGATTTAGATGGGGCTTGCATTGAATCTATAGATTCCTTTTGGTAGGATTGCCATATTTGCTATGTTGATCCTCCCAATCCAAGAGTAAGGGAGATCCTTCCATTTTCTGGTATCCTCTTCAATTTCTTTCTTCAAAGACTTAAAGTTCTTGTCAAATAGATCTTTCACTTCCTTGGTTAGAGTTACCCTAAAACATTTTATGCTATTTGTGGCTATTGTGAAAGGTGATGCTTTTCTGATTTCCCTCTCTGCTTCTTTATCCTTTGTGTATAGGAGGACAATTGATTTTTTGGAGTTGATCGTGTTTCCTGCCACATATCTAAAGGTGTTTATCAGCAGTAGGAGTTCTTTGGTAGAATTTTTGGGGTCTCTTATGTACACTATCATATCATCTGCAAATAGCAAAAGTTTGACTTCTTCCTTTCCAAACAAATCCCCTTGATCTCTTTATGCTGTCTTATTGCTATTGCTAGAACTTCAAGCACTTTATTGAAGAGGTATGGAAAGAGTGACCAGCTTTGTCTTGTTCCTGATTTTAGTGGGATGGCTTTGAGTTTCTCTCCATTTAATTTAATGTTAGCTCTTAGCTTGCTGTATATTGCTTTTATTATATTTAGGAATGAACCTTGTATCCCTAATCTCTCCAAGACATTTATCAAAAAGGGGTGTTGAATTTTGTCAAATGATTTTCTGCATCTAATGAAATGATCATATGGTTCTTTTCTTTCAGTTCATTTATATGATGGATTAAAATGATAGATTTTCGTATGTTGAACCAGTCCTGCATCTCTGGGATAAATCCTACTTGATTATAATGTATAATTTTTTGGATGTGTTCTTGGATTCGATTTGCCAGTATTTTATTGAGAATTTTTGCATCGATGTTCATGAGTGAGATTGGTCTGTAATTCTCTTTCTTTGTTAAGTCTTTCTGTGGCTTTGCTACCAGGGTGACTGTAGCTTCATAAAAGGAGTTTGGCAATGACTCTACTGTTTCTATTTTGTGAAACACCTTAAGAAGTTTAGGTATTAGCTCTTCTTGGAAGTTCTGGTAGAATTCTGCATTGAAACCATCTGGTCCAGGGCTTTTTTTGGTAGGGAGGTTTCTGATGACAGTTTCTAATTCTTCGCGACTCACAGGTCTATTTAAATTGTTCACCTGGTCTTGATTTAATTTTGGTATGTGGTACTTATCTTAAAAAGTGTCCATTTCTTTCACATTTTCCAATTTTGTGGCATACAGGTTTTTTAGTAAGATCTAATTATTCTCTGAATTTCCTCTGTGTCTGTGGTTATGTCCCCCTTTTCATTTCTAATCTTGTTAATTTGCAGGATCTCTCTCTGGCATTTGATTAGTTTGGATAGGGGTTTGTCAATCTTGTTGATTTTCTCCAGGAACCAGCTTTTTGTTTCATTGATTCTTTGGATTGTTTTCTGTGTTTCTATTTTTTTTTATTTCAGCCCTGAGTTTTATTATTTCCAGTCTTTTACTCCTCCTGGGTGAATCTGATTTTTTTTTCATAGAGCTTTCAGCTCTGTTGTTAAGTCTCTAATGTGCACTTTCTCCATTTTCTTTTTTTTTTTTTTTTTTGGTTTTTCGAGACAGGGTTTCTCTGTGGTTTTGGAGCCTGTCCTGGAACTAGCTCTTGTAGACCAGGCTGGTCTCGAACTCACAGAGATCCGCCTGCCTCTGCCTCCTGAGTGCTGGGATTAAAGGCGTGCGCCACCACCGCCCGGCTTTCTCCATTTTCTTTATGTGGGCACTTAGTGCTATGAACTTTCCTCTTAGCACTGCTTTCATAGTGTCCCATAGGTTTGGGTATGATGTATCTTTATTTTCATTTAATTCAAGGAAGACTTGTTGTTAAATTCTAACTTTATTCCATGGTGATCCGATAGTACACAGGTGGTTACTACAATTTCTTTGTATCTATGGATGTTTACTTTGTTACCAATTATGTGATCAATTCTTGAGAAGGTTCCATGTGATGCTGAGAAGGTATATTCTTTTCTGTTTGGGTGGAATGTTCTATAGATGTCTGTTAAGTTCATTTGGTTTATTACATCTGATAATTCTCTTATTTCTCTGTTAAGTTTCTCTCTGGTTGACCTGTCCATTGTTGAGAGTGGAGTGTTGAAATCTCCTACTATTAGAGTGTGGGGTTTGATGTGTGCTTGAGTTCTAGTAATGTTTCTTTTACATATATGGGTGCTTTTATATTATGGGCATAGATATTCAGGATAGAGACTTCCTCCTGATGAATTTTTCCTGTTATGAGTATAAAGTGTCCATTTCCATCTCTTCTGATTGATTTTAGTTTGAAATAAATCTCGTTAGATATTAGTATGGCCACACCCGCTTGTTCCTTGGTCCATTTGATTGGAAAACCATTTCTCATCCCTTTACTCTGAGGTAGTGTCTGTCTTTGTGGTTGAAGTGTGTTTCTTTTAAACAGCAGAATTTTGGATCCTGATTTTGTATCCATTCTTTTAACTTGTGCCTTTTTATAGGTGAATTGAGTTCATTGATATTAAGTGATATTAATGACCAGTGGATGATAACTCTGGTTTTTTTTTTTTTTTGATGGTAGAGTTTGTGTTTCCCTTCTTTGCATTGTGCTAGTGGAGGCTTGTCAGATGCTTGTGTCATTATGGGTGTTATTGTTTTACTTGGTTTGTGATTTTCATTCTAGTATTTTCTCTAAGGCTGGGTTTGTGGCTATGTATTGTTTAAATCTGTTTTTGTCCTGGAATGTCTTGTTTTCTCCATCGATGGTGAATGCAACCTTTTCTCAGTATAGTAGTCTGGGCTTGCATCCATGTTCTCTTAGTGTCTGCAACACATCGATCCAAGACCTTCTGCCTTTCATGGTTTCCATCGAGAAGTCAGGTGTAATTCTGGAAAGTTTTCCTTTATATGTTACTTGACCTTTCTCCTTTGCAGTTCTTAATATCTGTTTTTTATTCTGTATGTTTTGTGTTTTGATTATTATATGGCATGGGGATGCTTTCTTTTGATCCAGTCTATTTGGTGTTCTGTATGCTTCTTGTACCTTCATAGGAATATCCTTCTTTAGGTTGGGAAGGTTTTCTTCTATAATTTTGTTGAGTATATTTTCTGGGCCTTTGAGCTGTAATATTCTCCTTCTGCTACCCCTATTATTCCTAGGTTTGGTCTTTTCACTGTGTCCCAGATTTCCTGGATGTTTTGTGTTTAGAAATTGTTGGATTTGTTTTGGTCTTTAATCAGTGAGTTTATTTCTTCTATAGTATCTTCAGTGTCTGAGATTCTTTCTTCTATCTCTTGTATTCTGTTGGTTATATTTGTCTCTGTAGTTCCTGTTTGTTTTCCTGATTTTCCATCTCCTGCCTTCTCTTGGTTTGTGTTTTCTTCATTACCTCCATTTCATTCTTCAAGTCTTGAACCGTTTCCCTTACTTGCTTGATTGCTTTTTCTTGTTTTTCATGGGTATCTTTGAGAGATTTACTCATTTCCTCTACCTTTTTGTTTGTCATCTCTATTTCTTTATGGCAGTTTTTTACCTCCTGTTATGGTCCTCTATTATTTTCATATAGTTCCATTTAACGTCGATTTCTTCTATTTCTTTTGGAGCAGGGTGTGAGATTCTTCTTGTTTCGGGATCCCTGGATTCTGGTGATGTCATGTTGCCTTTCAGGTTGTTGGAGGAATTCTTGCATTGATGCCTCCCCATCACTTCATTCAAATGGAGCCAGGAGAGGCCTGGTGCCTTGGTCCAGTCTTTGCTGTGACTGACCCTCTGGGTGGATCTCCTCAGTGCAGGAGCAGGAACTGTTCCTGTCTGGATGGAACTCCTCAGCACTGAAACAGGGATGCCTGGTATCCCCCTCTGGGTGGATAGCCCGTCTGGATAAAACTCCTCAGCACTGGGCTGGAGAGATGGCTCAGCGGTTAAGAGCATTGCCTGCTCTTCCAAAAGTCCTGAGTTCAATTCCCAGCAACCACATGGTGGCTCACAACCATCTGTAATGAGGTCTGGTGCCCTCTCCTGGCCTGCAGGGATACACACAGACAGAACATTGTATACATAATAAATAAATATTAAAAAAAACTCCTCAGCACTGAAACAGGGATGCCTGGTAGCCCAAGGACACCGCGGACAAAAGGGCTAACATGGGGAGCAGGGCGGGGTCAAGTAGGATACAGGAGACCCTGCAGCACAAGCTGAAGGTGCCCGCACTCCCTTGCAGGGACCTTCAGGTCTGCCCAGCAGGCAGACACTCACCCCTCTGGGTGGGTAGCCTTAGTGCAGGAGCAGGAAACTCTTCCTGAGCCAAGGACCATGCAGACAACAGGGCAGGCTTGGGGGAGGCTTGGTCGTGTCCACAGTCCACATTCTTAAAAGCTCCAAGGCAAATCTTTCTAACTCTGTCCTGAGAACTAGCCATGAAATACAGAGTAGATTCTGTAATTTTATTAATTGCAACAGTTTGACTTGATCCAGATCTTTGTTAGTGATATGAAGCTTTCGTGCACCCTTCCTTTAGTGAAAACTGCAAATATATGTTATGAATTACCACTTCCACCTCTAGACATATTTCCTAAACAAAAGCCGAAGATCCTACTGTGGAAGTTCTGATATGCTAGATATTAGATCTGGTACTAGCTGGCTGCTGATGCTGAGAAAAGTTCTTTTACCCATAGAGTCACTGTAATGCACTATGGTCACAATTGATATGAAACAATAATGACTAATAATTGTCAATCATGACCTCTCAATTACATTTCTCCACAACCTGAAATATTCATCACATGTAGAAATGTACAAAACCGGGGACTTCTGTAAATAAGTATTGTCTTTGCCAACTCTAGCCTCTGCCATAAAGCTATATAATTCATTGGTCTGTAGAAGAACTATGATATAAAATATGTTAAAGGAACTCTGTAAATGCAAATACAACAAAAGTACAATTGACTTTTATGGATTTAAAGTCTTAAATGTAAGTAAAAGCTCCATAATATACTAGACGCAGTCTCCGAAAATGTCAAAATGATTCCCTAAGGGAAATCAGAATGATGTTTCACAATACCATTTTTAACAGCTCACACTGTTCTTTGTTATTCCCTGATTTGCTTGGGGGAAGGGTTCTCACAGAAGTGCTAAAAAGGCTCCTAAATACTAAAACTATAAGATATTGCTTAAAGGGGGAAAATACATGGTAGCTGTCTAAGAGTCTTCTACTGAATTTCACTTTTGTACTTCTATTTATACAGTCACATGAAGACATAGGGATTTCATCTCATCCATTAAAGCCTTTAATAAAAGATTCAATTGAAGAAATAAATAACACCCCACCCCAGAATTTATAGATTACTGGAAGGTCAACATCTATGGGAAAACTAATCAGCTAATAGCTATCCTGACTCCCTAGGTAGATGATTTATTTCAGCCATTCAGGGAAAAAGAGAAAGGTTTGGCTAATTTTCTTAGCCCTTAGAGGCAATTGGGAACAGCAGTGAAATCTGATTGCAATATCCTTATATAAAATGATAGACCTAGCTGAATATTTCTCTCCAGTTTTGTAATAAAACTATTAATAATAAAAATAATAGCAGCCATTATTTTCCAGAAGTATAAGGTATTTCATTTAGCTTAAATCCCACAGTGGCTATTTTTTTAAAGCTGATCATTGCTTCTATCACATAAACGGGACACCCCAGGTTTAAGTTATTTGTGCACAGAAACACAGCTAGTTAGTGATAGATTCAGGCTCTGAATGAAACTCTTTCAGCTTCCCTGAGGCCTGTTTGATTTTTTTATTGTATGGTACTGCCCCCCCCCAAGCATGGCATCATGTGAAAAGTAAGTAAAAAGATAATTTCTACATTCTTCTGAGAAAAAAAAAGTGTTCAGGTAAAAATAGTAAGATCAGAAGCACGCAGATGAAACAGAAAGGGGATAAAACCTGAGTTTCAGTAGCAGTGGTAACAAAAATGAATTGCACAAGAAAAGACTCTATTTTGGAAGGTAGATAAAGATATACATTTTTAAAATCATGGTTGTATAGTGACACCTCGATTTCCTATTAAAAAACATTAAAAATAAAAAAGCATTAACTTTTAAAGAAATGCATGCTATATCTGATGCAATATTTTGACTGTGCAACTAGACAAAATTTAGTATAGAAAGTACTGTATTTGCACAAAGAGGAAAAGAGGAACACAATACCCAAATTATGTTTCAGGATATTAAAATACAGTTTTCCTTATGACAGGAAACTTCATTTTCAAGCACTGTTAAAATCTATTCTACAGTTTATCCAAACTGTACATTTACACAAGACTCCTAATTCAGACTTGTTAACCCCTTAATCCCTTTGTCAAATTACTACTGATTTGGTTTTTACTTTAAAACCTATTGCAATCACCGACAGTAGCACTATGTTGTTGTTTATTTAAAAAGAGTTGATCTAACAGCTTACCATTTTGTATAATTCAAACTAGAATTATTGGCCAATCATTTATTTATTGAAGCCTTTATTTAAAAATGTGAAAATGTCAGTGTGTGTGTGTGTATGTGTGTGTATACACACATACATATAAAATCTTCATTCCAACTTTAAACATTGCAGGATAAATTGGACAGGAAACTTCTTCAGTGAAATATAGAAGACACAAAAAATGTCAGGAAAGTTTAGTTTTAGACCTTAATACAGAGTAGATTAAAATCCCTGAACAGAAACTGAAAAGTAACTTAAGACAACAACCACTAACAGCTAATTGCTTTAAAGAGCCTCTTCCCCCACAAACAGTGCCAAGATATAAAAGAGGAAGTGCTGTAACAAAAAATAAGATTTGTTGAATTTAAAACATTCCTGCTACTGAGTCACATTGGAAATAGTGAAAGAAGTAGATGGAGAAAGTGTGTGTGTGTGTGTGTGTGTGTGTGTATACAGATACAACTCAAGACGTCGCAGAAAAATATATGGCTTTAGATACATTTCTGATTTTTTTTCTCAAGGATTCATGAAGTCTTCAAAGCTTATATTATTATTTTTACCACATTAAAAGTCCATATACACTAGAAAGTTAACTGAAAAAATAAGATTTAATCTACTTGCATTGTATGACTTGTACTGGCTCCAGCAGTAGAATCCGGAGTTATTGGAGGAAGTAATATCTGGTTGTTCTTCTTTAGAGGGTATCATGGGGAAAGCAAACAAAAGAGATTCAGGTGGAAAATAAGACTCAAGTTTTACATTAAAAATCAATATTGTCTCAAAAAAACCTTACGATAGAAAGACCATTAGACTCTATACCATACTAAAATTAGTTGAAAAACTACTCTTTGTTTTTAGAGTGTTCAGGGAAGTGTAGATCACTGATTTAAGTATTACAGTTTGTGTCTAATGAAGACAGTCTTTAAAGTATGCTTTAAAATGTTAAGCTAGGGGCTTGCTGAGGTTAATCCCAGCACCCACATAAAAACCAAGGTATAGTGGCATGTGCTTCAGTGCTGAGGAATTGGACACTAGAGGATCCCTGGGATTAACTGACCAGCTAGTGTAGCTGAATCACTAAGCTCTGGGCAAATGAAAACTGTCTAGAAAAAGTGGATGATGTTTCTAAGAATGTCATCAAAGTTGTTAACTGATTTCAACTTGTATTTCCACACACAGGTACACACACATACACACATCCATGCTCACAAACACTCACATTCAAAGAAAGAAATAAATATTGAGTATCCATGAAGACTATCCTAAAAATTACCATAATAGAGGCGAAAAAGAAAGTTGGAAAATTAAAGGAAAAATGAGAAGGAAAATGAGCCCCTGTCCCTAGGGGCTGGTTGAATCCTCCAGTTACCTGACAAGCAAGAATGCCATAACAATTAACAACTATGAAGTTTGTTGACAAAGAGATACCATTCATTTTATACATATGGATGTGTAAAATAGCCTTACATGTCTCTCAGAAATTACCCTATGTTCTTACTTAGCTTCCTTACAAATCCACTGAAGATGATAGCGTCAAGATCTGTCAAAATTGTGTGCATGACTATTGTCAAAGACAGTGAAGTGCCAGTCACTCTTTGGGGGGAGGGGGCAATATGTGGGAGGAGGGGGAGGGAAATGGGCAACGGGGAGCAGTTGGAAATTTTAAGTAAAAAAGAATAAAAAAAATAAAAAAAAATCCACATCCATGCTTTCATGGGTGTCTTTATTTTATTTCAAGCACATCTTTCCTTCTCTTCACCTGGATGCTTAAAATATCTATTAAGAACATTTTAATGACCCACAACTCTACTGTATACTTGTTTATCTTAAATTATTTTCTTCACCGAAGCCAGGGATCTTGTTTTACCTGACTCAACTTCCCTAGATGACTAAGAAACTGCTAAGAATGATGTGACAATGTAGAGGTATGTTTCTGTCCCTCTCAATATTGATGGGAATTATCTATACTTAGCATCATATATTTCCCTTGATGCTAAATTTCAATGATCTGTTGAAGGCATTTACATGGTGTCTCTGGTCAGAAATCTGTTTTGGAATATTAGTTAAAGATGTGTTACATTCTTTCATGCTGTGAAATATTTTTAATGGTCCAAAGATATATTGCTTTCTTCTATGTTGCATTTGTTTGACTCTGTGAAGCTGTGTTACTTTCCCTGTCTAAAACACCTGAGTAGGCTAATAAAGAGCTGAATAGCCATAACATGGTAGGAGAAGGCTAAGTGGGCTGCCAGGTAAAAAGAATAAATAGAAGACAAAAAAGAGAAGGAGAAGAAGAAAAAAGGAGAAGGATAAGAGAACACTGGGGACCAGTCACTCAGCCAAAAACCAGCTGTGGAGTAAGAAGTAAAGAGAGGTATATATGATAGAGAAAGGTAAAAGGCCAGAGGCAATAATAGGTAGATGGGATAATTTAAGAAATGTTGGCTATAAATAAGCCAAGCTACAGTCAGGCATTTATAAGAAACAGTAAGTATCCAAGTATTTATTTGGGAGCTAGGAGATAGATTTTGAAAGTGTGAAGAGTTGAAAAAAAAAAGCAAACAAAAATATCTTTGGTCATTTGTTATCTAGCAAATGACTCTGTTAATACAGTTATGAATTTGTGATAATGCATGGTTTTGGTTGGGGGAGTCAAAGAAATGGAAAGAGAAACATAGTTCTCAATATTGGGACTATCAGAATTTGGCTGGAACTAAACCAAATAAATCATACACTTCAATGGCAACCACATTATTAGTTCATTATTAGACTAGAAAATATTGAAACAGGGCATCAAGGTAAAACAGTGGTAAGTAACCCCAGCTTGATTTTATAGCCCCATATGTTAGAAAGATAGACTGGTCTCTGACAAGTTGTCTTTGATATCCATATATAGACTGTGTGACACACACCTGCACAATAAATAAACAAACGTTACAGAAAACATTGAAAAATAACCAATAGCCATAATCATATTAATTTTATAAAAATAAATTACAATACAAAGACTTGGGAGATAATACAATAATTCTTTATAAATTTATAAAATTAGGGCAGTCAAAATTCATTAATTTATATAAAGTACAAAGGAGCCAAGTGTAGTATACTTTACTAGTATTGGCTAGTTTTATGTCAACCTGATACAAGCAAGAGTCATCAGAAAGGAAGGGAGACTTAATTGAAAAAAAAGTGTACCCCTTTCTCCACAACCTCTCCAGCAAAGGCTATCATTGGTGTTTTTTTATTTTAGCCATTCTGACAGGTGTAAGATGGTATCTTAAAGTTGTCTTGATTTGCATTTCCCTGATCGCTAGGGAAGTTGAGCATGACCTTAAATGTCTTTTGGCCATTCGAACTTCTTCTGTTGAGAATTCTCTGTTCAGCTCAGTGCTCCATTTTTTAATTGAGTTGATTAGCCCTTTACGGTCTACTTTCTTGGGTTCTCTATATATTTTGGAGATCAGACATTTGTCTGTTGCGGGGTTGGTGAAGATCTTCTCCCAGTCAGTGGGTTGCCTTTTTGTCTTAGTGACAGTGTCCTTTGCTTTACAGAAACTTCTCAGTCTCAGGAGGTCCCATTTATTCAATGATGTCCTTAATGTCTGCCCAAATCATGAGCAGGAGACAGAGCACGAGCAAGGAACTTAGGACCGCGAGGGGTGCACCCACACACTGAGACAATGGGGATGTTCTATCAGGAAATCACCAAGGCCAGCTGGCCTGGGTGTGAAAAAGCATGGGATAAAACCGGACTTGCTGAACATAATGGACAATGAGGACTACTGAGAACTCAAGAACAATGGCAATGGGTTTTTGATCCTACTGCACGTACTGGCTTTGTGGGAGCCTAGGCAGTTTGGATGCTCACCTTACTAGACCTGGATGGAGGTGGGTGGTCCTTGGACTTCCCACAGGCCAGGGAACCCGGATTACTCTTAGGGATGATGAGCGAGGGGGACTTGATGGGGGAGGGGGAGGGAAATGGGAGGTGGTGGCGGGGAGAAGGCAGAAATCTTTAATAAATAAATAAACAATAAAAAGAAAAAAAAAGAAACCCGTATTTCTGCATCACCCGATGAAAACAGTAGTGTGTGAAACACGAGAGTCAGCAAACCTCACTCTAGCTGGGAAGATGGGGATGATGCGTCTGCTTGTATATGCTGCCTCTTGAGAGTGTATTAGATTAGGCTAAACCTGTACATACATGTACGCATATTGTATCTGCTGACTATCTGAAGTTCTTATAAACATGGCCCTCTTTGGTGCCTTCAGTCAAAAAAAAAAAGTCTCCATAAGATCTGCCTGTAGGCAATATAGTAGGAAATGTTCTTAATTAGTGTTGTGTGGGAGAGTCCATCCCATTGTGGGATGATACAAAACCCCACCTCCTAAGATTCTACTAGCTTCTAATAGTATCAGCTAAGAACATATGTTCAGTGCATGAGTTCTTAGGGGATATTTTTGAACTAAACAATAATATTAATGTAACTATTTTGCCATAGAACATTCATCTACAGGGGTGCTCTTTGCTATAATCTATTGGTTAAAGAGTAACTGGTTTTACCAGCACTAAATAGAGGGAAAATGTACAAGAATTTGACTTTGGGGGACTGTTTAATTTCTGCCCTCAATTTAATGTAAATGAAGATGCATAATAAATGTCAAACGTGTCATATAAAGAATATGGTAAATGGAAAATGAAATCAAGAGGAACTATTTGAAAATATTTTTCACCATGAAGAGACAAAGGTGTGGAGAAAAAAAACTGCTCAAAATTAATTTCAAACAGGTATTAAAAAGCCAACTGAAGTATAACTGAATGCAATCTCTACAATGGTAGATATTATCAGTAAGTTTTTTCATGTGTCAAAAATAAGGAAGGATAATTATTTTACCTTAACTATACAAAATAAAGGGTTTCATTATGGATTCACCATATATATGGATTATATATAGACCCACATTAAAGTGGTATGGCTGAATCATATAATTATTCTTTTTAAATTTTATAATGTTGGAAGATGAGTAATTTTTTAATTATGATGGAGTTTCAATTTTGATAATTGGTGCTAGTGATATTTTTATTTCATATTTACTTGTTTAGTTTTTTTAGTTTATAATTCTATTGTTGTTATAAAACAACATGATGAAAAGCAATTTGGCCTACATATTTTGGACACAGTTCATTGAAGGAAGCCAAGGCAGAAACTTAAGGCAGGAACTGAAGCAGAAGTGAACAGAGGAAACCTGTTTACCGGATTGCTCATCATAGCTTGTTCAGTTCCACCTAGAACCACCCCTTTGTTTTGGTTTTTTGAGACAGGGTTTCTCTGTGTAACAGCCCTGGCTATCTTGGAACTTGCTCTGTAGACCATGCTTGCCTACAACTCACAGAGATCCGCTGCCTCTCCCTCTCAAGTTCTGATATTAAAGGCCTGAATAACCATAGCCTAACACAATCCACTTTCATATAGCACACAGGAAGGCTATCAGGCCATGGGTGCCAGGTGCCACAGTGAGTTGGGCCCTTTCACATAAATAATAGTAATAGTAATAATAATAATCATAATAATAATAATAATAATTCTCCACAGGCTTGTTTACAGGTCAATCTGATATAGGTGTTTTAGCAACTGAGGTTCCTTCTTCACAAATGAGTATAGTTTGTGGCAAGCTGTCATAAAGCTGTACAGCATAATTCTCTGTCATCTTGACACACAAATGTATTCAATTAGGTTCTTTTTCATTCTTTCTCAAAACTCCAATATGGCATTGTAATACTAATATCATATTATAAAATAAAAAGCCCCCACAGTATTTAAAAATTCCAACACTTGCCAGGCATAATTGCACACCCCTTCAATCCCAACACTCAGGAGGCAGAAGCAAGAGAATCTCAGTAAATTCCAGGCCAGTCTAGTCTACAGAGTGAGTTCTAAGAGAGCTATGGCTACAAAGAGAAACTCTGCCAAAAAAAAAAAAAAACAGTATAAAGTACACCCTCTTTAAAACATCCAAAGATTCTTTCAAAGTTCGAAGTTACTCTAAAATATGCAAAGATTTCTAACTATGGGTCCCTATAAAACAAACAAACAAATAAACAAAAAGGAAGCCAAATACTTTCTCTGCCAAATATGGAAGAGGGGAAACCAGGGCAGAGCAGCAATCAAATCAAAGTAAAACCAAAGTTTAGTGCTTGATGTCTTGTACCCGCTCATAATAGTCCTTTGAGCTTTAAAAGCCTCTAAAGCATGCATACCTTGTATTTTAGGCACAAGACAGCTCCACACTGTTCGTCATGAAACCATACTGTTGTTTCCAAACATGCTGAACTAGACTGCACTTTCATGGATAATTTTCCTGGACTCCCTGCAGGGACATTGACCCGGGTAGTGTATCTTGAAGATCCCATCATTATTTTCAAATCAGTACCACCAGACGGACTCCTATACATTACTGAGTTCAGCTGCCAACACAAGATACAACCTTGGCACCTCAGGACCACAGATTCTGTGTGATGATCCCAAGTAAATAATTCCCAAAAGATTTTCTTTCAATGATACTGGTTTCTTCTTAATCACAGTTGATTCTATAGCTCCAACGAGCTGATATTACTTTTGTGTCTATGTGTGTGTGGGAATGTAGAAGATAAGCATGCTGAGAGCAAGTCAAATGATGGAGTCTGGACTTGTAAAGTTTCAGAGGCAAACAAAAACTTTACTGGTATTTTATACTAAAAATATATAGTCCTTGTCAATTGGACCTGAAAACAATATTTATTATTAGAAAGTCACCATATTCACTAAAGTGGAAATTTATAGCATCATGGCCCATTAGACCAGTTGTAGGACCACCCACAGTGATCTGGAAACTCTCATATCAATTATGCCCACAGCCTTGTCGACAGGCCAAACTAAGTTTCTCTCTTCCCAAATGATTCTAGCTTGCATCAAGTTAATGGAAAACTAGCCTGCACATTTAAGAAATCCAAAATATACTTTATGTAAAATACTATGACTTAAAACAGTGAATGTGAAAGATTATATTTGATTTCTAAGAAAGGTTTTTTCAGCTGTACTGACTTACAGAGGATGTGCTACAAATAATAATTACTAGTCATACTTCATACCCATCATTATATTCTTACCACTCAGCAACCATGATGTCTTTCATCCATGATCTCTTGTTTTATGGAATAAGATGATTGAACCTGAAACTCACTCTATTGCGACTTGTATACTGCTGTGGGAACTCCTTCAGCTAATACTATGTAAGATACTGCCCCAGTTTGGACATGGTCACATGTACTATATATATATATATATATATATATATATATATATATATATATATATATATAAGTGTAGGTGGCCCCTTGGCTGCTGGATATGGTTCTGGTTCGCTGCTCATGGCAATCTCTGAGTCTATGCCTAAATAAAGAAAGCTTTATTATACTCTCCCCTTGGCTAGTGTGGGACTATTTTTATTATAATCAACAACAGAGTGGTGCCATGCTGTGGGACAATGGTCAGTACCCTGTCAATGGGAATTTAATAAATGATGATTGGCCAGTAGCCAGGCAGGAAGTATAGGCAGGACAACCAGGCAGAAAGTAGAGGCAGGGTGATGAGAACAGGAAAATTCTGGAAAGAGGAAAGCTCATTTTCTCCAGTCATGACCCAGCCACAGAAGAAGCAAGATATGACTGCCTCACTGAATAAAGTACTGAGCCAAGTGTCTAACATAGACAGGAATAAGGGCTAATATCAGTTGTAAGACCTAATAAGAAGTCTGAGCCAATCAATTTTTACCTTATGTAGACCTCTGTGTGATTTCTTTGGGGCTTAACTGTCGGGGTCAAGTGCTAGCCCAGACCATAAATTATTTTTCTCAACCAGACCCCAACATAAACTCTCTCTGGACTGGCAAGGAGGTGAAGGAATAAAGACACAACTCACATGGCTTTATCGGGAGGAAGATTCTCAGTGGTCCCTCAAGAAGTCCTGAGTCTACATCCTGAAGAATTCCTCCTGCTTTATTTTTCAAACAGCCTTTATACAAAAACTTAACTTAGGGGAAATACATTAGCATTTCGTCTCCTATGTAACCAGGTGAATGGCTTTTTGTCATGTATACAACTACCTGTCTTCTCTGTATGCTAGTTGTCGCATAGGCTTGAATCAGCATCTCTGTCAGGCACCCTCCAAATTACAAAGAGGGGAAAAACATCATCCTGGCATTTTGTTAGGTTAGTGACAGCCTATCTGGAAGTTTACGTGACCCATTTCAGGTGTGGCCTATGGTTTGATGGCTTGGCTGCCATGCCATGTAAAAATATGGGCCTATACATAATGACTATAGAAACCAGTCAGGACAGAAACCTCAGACAACAGAATGGTGCCCAATATGTGGACAACTGCATCCACATAAAGCCTGAGAGAACTTGGGAAGTAATTCTAGACAGAAAAGAATGGAGTTAAGCATGGCTTATTGATAGCAGCATTTTCTCTGGTGCTTTCTGTTTTCTAGAGACAAATGCATCTCATTTAAGAGAGGCTTCCTGACTCAGCTTTAGCTGCAGAAACTTTGCAGACCTTTTAAGAGGCTCTTCCACAAAACACTTAAATGATGTTTATAAATAGCCCACAACATGCTCCTTGATGGTGGCATGGACGTTGAAATGCCATAGAGTTGTGGCAATAAACATGGGTCTAGCCAGTACCTCCACTATGAGGCTGGAATCTCAGAAAGCTAAGATATGGACTGGGTCCAGCTGTTAAAGCCATGGTTTTAATCCTAGTCATATTGCTTAGCAAATTAAAGACTCATCTGGTCAAAAAAGAGAAATATACAGTAAAGAGAGATTCAGAGATGAAGATAACCTGTAAATGGTTTACAATGTGTTAAAAACATATGCAGGCTTGGAAGAGATAAAAAAAAAGCTTAAAGTCATTGGGTGTGGTCACATACACCTTTAATCTCAACACTTGGGAGTCAGAGGCAGGCAGTCCTCTGTGAATTCAAAGTGTTGTGGCACACCCCTTTAATCCCAGCACTTGGGAGGCAGAGGCAGGCAGATATTTTTGAGTTCAAAAACAGCCTACTCACACAGTGAGTTCCAGGACAAAGATACACAAAGAAACCCTGCCTCAAAAATCCAAAAATTAAAACATAAAAGTAATAGAGGATAAATCAAGCCACACAAAGATGAAAAATACATAGAGTCTGGATACTGTGTTATTATAATTTCTTTGAATTGTTTGAATGCTGAGGAAGGAGCAACAGCTGCTAAAAGACATTTAACTATAAATGCTGCTAGATTAATAAAGCATAAATATTTTGTAAATGCCTTGACTTTAAAATTGAAGTCAAAAGATACGTTACTTTGGAGAAGAGATTTTGCTTTTGTTTCCATAGAAAATGAGAAGCTGTGGATTTATTTTGGGTTAAGAAAAATCAGGTTTGATCAAGAAAGAGCCCCTGAGAAATCTCTGATAAGAACAGATGGCCCAGATGTCTGAGTGGTACATCCAGAACAAATTCAAGACTGCTACCTGAGATTATCAAGTCTCACAAGATACTCCAGTCAGAACTTGATCATAATTGAAAATTTTCTTTAGGTCCCCAAAAGATTATCAGTGCCCCCATACAGCAGGAAGTAGCCTGGAAAAGTATGCCCACATTTCCCAAAAATGGACTATAGATGTTTTCCTTTGTTTAGAATGTTTGTTACAATTTGCTATAAATAATGGTCAGGAGAAAAGCTAAACAAAGTATATTGGATTCAGAGTTCTTATTTTTTTAAAAAGGGGGGGCAAGTGTTGTGGGACAATGGTCTGTACCCTGTCAATTGTATTTTAATAAATTCTTATTGGCCAGTAGTCAGACAGGAAGTATAGGTAGGGCAACAAGGCAGGAAATAGAGGCAAGGTGATGAGAATAGGAGAATTCTGGGAAGTGGAAAGCTGATTTTCTACAGTCGTGACCCAACCATAGAAGAAGCAAGATGTGACTGCCTCACTGACTAAGGTACTGAGCCACGTGTGTAACATAGACAAGAATAAGATAAGCTGTAAGAGTTAATAAGAAGTCTGAGATACTAGGCCAATCAATTTATAACTAATGTAGATCTCTGTGTGATTTCTTTGGGGCTTAATAATTGTTGGCACTAGGCAGGACAGAAACCTCAGACAGCCGGGCCATGTGTGGTAGAGCATGAATTCATGCCATTACTAAGCCATATGGCTTGAAACATCTCCACAGATAAACTACCTCTCTGGAATGAAGCTGCAAACCACTTGGCTGGCCTGCCATGCAGTGACTTTCCAATTTCCCATGGCCCATCAGTCCACCTTTCCCCCCTATTACTCTAGGAGCACAGTGTTTTCCAGTTTGTGTTCACAACTTGCAAGTTCTTGGTTCCTATTCTGGTCACCTAAAACCCACTTCAAATATGGAATTGGTTTAATTGTTCTTAATTTTTTGGTCTATTTTTTAATGTATAAACAGCCACTACTGTGGAACCAGGCAGAACTGTTCAAATGGCCACTGGTTGCATCTCCTGGCCCTGTGCCCACAACCATAACACCAACTGGCCAGTAAAGATGATTAAACCTATAAACAAACTCAGTAAAAACTTATAACAGTGATAAGTTCATTTGACAAATAAATAAATAAATTTGGATCTTGTATAATTGCAGACAATATCACCACCCAGCAATTGAATAACTTTTTTGTTTCTACTATAGCTGTAATTCTGCATGAATTTTACAATGTTCTTAGTACATTCATTTTTTTGTGATCATGGTATTTAGATTTGTTCTTCATATTATATCCTTAAAGAAATGGTTTGATAACAGAATCAAGAATGAGACACTTGGGACAGGATTAAAGAAATAGGAATAATAATTGAATCATATATTAAGGATAAAGAAGGTCCAAGAGAGCACTTTAGTGACTTTTTACAAAGATTAACTAAAGCTGTATAAATGGAATAACAGATCTGGAAGATAGAGGAATACTTATAGAATCTCTGGCTTATGAATATACCAACTTAAAATGCAAAAAGATACTTTGGCCTTTAAGGGTTAGATCAGTACCAATAGATGAATGGATCCTACATAAAGGTTGAGGTATTTGAGTATAATACTGAGGCTTGGGTAGGAGAAGCAATTTCCAAAGATAAGAAAAGACATCAAAATGCCAAATGTTTTAATTGTGGCACAATAGAACATCTGAGAAGGGATTGTAGACAAAGCATTCCTAGAAATAATGTCTTCTCTGATAATGACAAAATAGAAGGTCTCAATTTTCGGGATTATGTAGGAGATGTGGCAAAAGCCAACATTGGACCAATAAATTTAGATCTACAAAACACAAATAAGGTAACCCATTACCTTGGGAATCTTCTTGGGGGCCCTTTTGTAGACCACCAGGTCAAACATGGTCCAGTCTTTACCAGTCATTGTGGAGGACATGTGTCCCCAGGATAATTAAAACATCCAGTGCCTGTTGTAAAGAGAAAAAAAAATGCTGTTCTGGATGATGGAATAAATATGGAACATGAGTCAAAAATTCCAATAAAAATAGGAAACATATATTTTGACAGGCTTCTATAAATAATCAAATACCAAAGCTGAGAGTACAAATAAATAACATTGTAATTGAAGTATTACTGGACACAGGTGCAGATATAACTATTACTGAGAAACTAGCACTGAGCTATAACTAGCACTGAGAAAAGAAAGTGAATAAGATTTAAGCATGTACTTTTTTAAAAAATAAACTAGTTAATTATTGCTTAAGTATCAGGTAGATTGAGCATTCTTTCACACAAGAGTTTGTGCTGAGAGGACAGGAAAGATGAAATTGTTTAGACACAAGCTACTGTAGAGTAGGTACCTTCAGGAAAACATAATAGTTCAGGAGACAAAGGAAAATTATTGATCACTTCAGTGTGTTAACTTTCTTATTGTTTTTTTTTTATGCATCATTTTAATTGCGTTCTTTAGGTTTCTTTTCTATAGCTTTGTTGAGACTGTGAAATACTATAGGAACTAAAAACATCTTTTTCATTATGTTGTGGAAAGGAGATTATGGTGTCATGATGTCAAGGAAAGAAATGTGGTGATTTGAATACGAATGTTCCTTATAGGCTTATATATTTGAATATTTGATCCTAAATTAGTAGATTAGATGGTATGATCTTCTAATTTTGTGTTTTTTTCTCAGATATGTTGTAATTTTATACTTAACATGATTTCTTATTTAAAGCCAAGCACCATTCCTGGTCCAGTCAGTGCACAGCATTTTTCCTGATTTTCTGCAAATGAACCACTATTAAATACCCTTTAAAGAAAGGAAATAATACTTAAACAAAAGTCAAAATTTGGAAAATATGTAAATATCTGCTATAAAAATCATGCTTGGGAGTACTGTATATCAGAAGCTAAATAAGAAGGTGAACCCAAAGAAAAACATATAGGCATCCTCCTGAATATTAACTTTCATCAGGCGATGAAAGGAGATAGAGACAGAGACCCACATTGGAGCACCGGACTGAAATATCAAGGTCCAAATCAGGAGCAGAAGGAGAGAGAGCATGAGCAAGGAGCTCAGGACCACGAGGGGTGCATCCACACAGGGAGACAATGGGGATGTTCTATCAGGAAATCACCAAGGCCAGCTGGCCTGGGTCTGAAAAAGCATGGGATAAAACTGGACTCGCTGAACATAGCAGACAGTGAGGACTACTGAGAACTCAAGAACAATGGCAATGGGTTTTTGATCCTACTGCACATACTGGCTTTGTGGGAGCCTAGGCAGTTTGGATGCTCACCTTACTAGACCTGGATGGAGGTGGGTGGTCCTTGGACTTCCCACAGGGCAGGGAACCCTGATTGCTCTTAGGGCTGACGAGGGAGGGGGACTTGATCGGGGTAGGGAGAGGGAAATGGGAGGCGGTGGCGGGGAGGAGGCAGAAATCTTTAATAAATAAATAAATAGATAAATAAATAAATAAAATAAAGTAAAATAAAAATAATGGCATCTTGAAATTTGCAGGCAAATGGATGGATCTAGAAAACATAATTTTGAGTAAGGTAACCCAGAAAGACAATTATATCTACTCACTCATAAGTGTTTTTTATACATAAAGCAAAAAGAAGCCTACAAATCACATTCCCAGGGAAACTAGACAACAATTAAGACCCTAAGAAATACATACATGGTTCTAATCTACATGAAAAGTAGAAAAAGATAAGATCATCTGAGTAAATTGTGAGTATGGGGACCATGGGAGAGGATTGCAGGGGAGGTGAGAGGCAGGGAGGGAAGCAGAGAAATGTGTAGAGCTCAAAAAATCCATGAAAAATTAAAAAAAAATATGCTTGGATAGTCATGGAAGAGTCAATATATATTCTCATAAACAACTATTTGAATTCTTAAAAATTAATGAATATATATATATATAGTTAATTTTTGAGGGATCTTACTATTCTTTTAATTACCTGTTTCTCTCCTGTCTCCTATCAATTCATTTGGGGTGAAAATTGCCCTCATTTCATGCAGAAGAGTTCTTTTGCATTTTCCAGAAACTTAATTTGTAGTCCTGCTTTGTCTACGTGTAATGCTTTGATGCCTTTTATGTACAAACCTTTAAAGGTACATGTATCATTTTTTTTCCATTTTTCCTGTTATTCTGAGAACTTTCTCTAAAAATTTAACGTGACAGTTGTTAAACAAAAAGTTCCTACTTCCAAGGAAGCCTAAGTTCATTCCCTTAGGCAATATAACTTTTATATTAATTTTGTTTCACCTTTGAATTAGTGTCTAGAACAGAAAAATCTGATATTAGTCAATATTTACTTTTCTTGAGTTTTGTAAGATAGATTTCATGTCTTTCTAAAGTCACGTGATTATAAGATCTGTATCTCCATACCTATGCATACTAGTTTTTAACAGGGACAGGCATCATAACTATTGCATCAAAAGAGAAAGATAGGGAGAGAGAGAGAGGGGGAGAGAGAGAGAACAAACAACAAAACTTCATATGGGATTTTATCTTCTTTTCCCAAAGTTCACAAGTTGAACTCTGGTCACAATGAATAGTATTAGAAAGTGAGATTTCAGAGAAATGCCTAGTGTTTAAAGGGATAACCCAGGGGAATGGGAATAATAACCTCATCAAAGAGACCCAGAAGGTAATATTTTCTGTCATATCATACTAAGACATATCAGGAATTTCTTATCTATGTATCTTTTACATTTCCTGGTGCTGTGATAAAATACCTTTACAAAAGCTACTTACAGGAGGAAGCATTTTTCTTGGCTCACAATCCTATGGTTCATTCCATCATGGTAGGGTAATTTTGGCAACAAGATGTTGAGGTGGCTGTGCATGTTGCATACTTATGCAATAAAAAGAGGGCAAAGAATGCTACT
Organism: Chionomys nivalis; assembly: GCF_950005125.1. NCBI lineage: Eukaryota > Metazoa > Chordata > Mammalia > Rodentia > Cricetidae > Chionomys > Chionomys nivalis. The sequence continues at coordinate 106,194,674 of NC_080112.1, read as the reverse complement.
GCTCAGCTAGGTTTCTCCTTATATTGAGTCAAGTAACACAGCCCAAAGAATGGAGATGTTAAGAGAGTGTGTATCTTTGTACTTCAGTTAATCAAGATGATCCCTCACAGACACACCCAGAAGCTCATCGGCTTGACAATTTTAGACAATGTCTATCTGACAGTCAATATTAATCAATAAAATTTACAAATTATTAACCAGACCATTATCAGATAGTTATTGTTGATTGGATGTCTGTCTTAACTTCTAGAATCTTAGGAAATAAATTGCTATTGTTTACAAGTTTCTATGTTTATAATATTTTATTGTTGTAGCTCAAGCTGAGGAATAGAGTCTCTGTTTGACCACAATAACATGGATACAAATTGTTACTAAAAGTGTTTTAAGACCTCTCTATAGAATTAAATGACTAAACAAATGATGAGCAAAGATCTATACTCCAATCAAACCCAGATAATAAGATGAAAGTCCATGCACCTTGCCTAAACATATCACATCTGAACCATATAATTAAGTGTTAAACACAATAAACAATAAAAGCAAATTATACACCTAATTAGCAACCAAGAGCAAGAAAAGCATTTATACTCATCTCTACTTGCCAATCCTAGGATATTTTCTGTATAAATTGAATTTATCTTTGGTGTTTGGGATACCTTTCTCATAATTTGAGTAGAATAAAAGAAGAAATCAAGTGTATGTAGTCAAATGATCCTGAACACAATTTATTATAAGTGAGATAATTTTTTCTATGCAGAATTTAGAGAATTTAGAGTCAATGGAGGGAATTTATAAAATTTTAGCAACAATCATGTATCGGAAAAATTGACCTAAAAATAGGATGATGACCTAGACAACAATGGTGGGAGCTTTTCTTCACAGTGACTAAATGGTATTTCGACATCTTAGAAATATAGAAAAATTCATTATCCATTAAATAATAACATATATCAATTTAATCACCATGAACTCCATGCAAAGAAATCCTGGCTGAAGACCAAGTAAGAAGAAATGGAACACAAAAAAAGGGGAACATATTTTAGGGAATTTATTTTGTTCCCATATAAAAACTAGGTAACACGTAAATTGCTTGCTACTTCAATATTACAACTGATTCTGGCAGCTTTTGATATTTCTCACAGAATACAAACATATATATTCTTGGTTTTATGTTTTCATGAGTTATTTATTCTTTAATTCTCTCAAAATAAGACAAGACTAGTTTTAGAGTTGGAGAACCTGCTGTTATATTTATCATCAATAGAACCAACTACATTCCATAGAATGAATTGGTATCTCATCTTTAAAAATGTACTGTGACTTATAAAACAAGCTCAGTGAAATGTGGTTTACTGCTAATCAAGAAAGTCATATAATGTCTCTTCAATAGGTATATGTAGTAAAGCATTTTATTGGCAACAGAAGAAAGTTTAAAAATCTGAATGTCAGAGTCCAGATTTATATTTCTGCTTTTATTCACATAAATATATCATCATCATAAAAATTACTGCACACTCCATTTTTTCATATCTATAGGCAATGAAACTCCACAGGAAGGAAAAGGGCACTAGTGAAAACAAAATTTCTGCATTCACTGAAAAAAAATGCTGTTTCAAGGAAACTTTTAAGTAAAAAGCCAAACTAGAAACATAAAAGTCAGAAACTTAATCCTTAGTTATAGGCTGGTACTAAATGACTTTATTTATTCCAGAGTAAACTGTCCCATTCATCATCCTTTCTAAAGGAAGCTAAATTAATTGATTGTATCAACTCTCGAGAAATGAAAAACATGAATATACCAAAGTTATAAAAAAGCATCAAAATCCATCATACCCATTTATACTTTGCCAATAATTTATCTTTCCCTATTTCTATTAACTTATAATTCAAAGATAATTCCTATGAACTTAAAGAAACATATTAAATGACCATTTTTTAAAAAATGTATGTGCTTTTTATTTGACTTCTAGTTAGTTTCTCATATTAATTTCATTATTTAGGATCTTGGTTCTGTATATATATATATATATATATATATATATATATATATATATATATTCATTTGTGAGAGTAAGTGGTAGGATTGGGTGGCACCATGCCATGATCCCCAAGAGAAAGTCACAGGACAACTTTTAAGAGCCAGTTCTTTTCTTTAGCCATGAGTCACACATAGAGTTTGAACTCAGATTTTACTACAGGTTTGGCAGCAATAGGTTTTATTTTTCATTTTTGTTGTTGCTTTTAACAAACTTAAACATCTCACTGACACTGGTAATGTTTTAAAAGTTGTCATTTAATTGTTGTTACCATATTATGCTAATAAATCTACTAATGCTTCCCCAATGGCCTTTAGAGTCAGAAGGGACAATCAATATTTTTTTGCAGTAATATTAATATAACTACCCTTCTTAAACTTACTATATAAAATTGCCTTTGGATCTTTCATGCCATCCATGTATCACACATGTTTAGCTAACTGTGGATATGCAATAGCAAAGAACATCATTAATGATTTGTACTGGTATTGAAATGTAGCTTAATAGTAAAGTGCTAGTCCAACATGCAAAACACCAAAAACTGTATTACACCTGTATTTTACATGTTGTAAAAAGGTTGATATATGACCTTCTCCTCTAGCTCATATTGTCAACAGTAAGGTTATTAAAGGGAAAACATAGCATTTTTTTTCATATGAACAGAATTGTAAGTCTCAGAACAGATTCTCTATACTGGATACAACACACTTCTATACTTAAAAGATATTATTCTCTGACTAATTCGAAGAAGGAGAAAAAAGCTTGACGCTGCGGAAGCTCTTTCAGCCAATAACCTTTAAGATACCATCCCCCTTGGGCATGGTCTCCTTTCCTACTAATGCAGCTGTAAAGCATGCATTGACTCTTTCACTTCTGGCTACTAGATTCAATTCCTATTCCCCGTTTGTCTAGAGGACTGTGATCTATGAGTCTACCCCTAAGTATGTAAACCTTTATAATACTTAATTCTGAACTAGAATGGGATTATTTTGTAACTTCCATCATCATCTTGCACCTGAATGTGAGGACCAGTCCTCACTTTGGGGGATCAGTTCACCAGCCACGTGGTACATTGGGCACTGACTCTCCTGCCTTTGGTTCTAACTGGCACTCAGACACAGCAGGCTGCTGCTCAATACTCCCCAACTCACCACTCACATGCTGCCGCTTGGCACATATACACTTGCCTACAGCCTGCTGCCTACATTCCCCATGGTGCACAGATTTCACAACTTACACTGAGGGAAACGTTTCAGTTTTCTCTTTATCGTGGGCCCCAACTTTCAGAATCACTTGATCGATTTAATAATTGCTCTTAATTTGTTAAACAAAGCATACTTTTCAGTACTTAAGTAAGCAATATGTGCTATTCATTGCTGCTAGTGTCTCTTGGCCATGTGTCTGAAACTACAGCACATGCTGTTTGATAATGATTATTACACCACCTACAATTCATTGTAATTGCCTCATTACAGGTAAGATCAGAAAACTACAAACATTAATGATAACATAACTATCCAGAAGTTCAACAATTATTTGGCTTATACTATGGATGGTATTCTACAAGACTTATGTGATTTTCTTTCTACATACCATTATTTGATTCTAGAAATAAGTTTGGTTTTTCATATTATCTAATTAAAATAGTTCAATAACAGAGCCAAGAATGAGGCACTTTTAGAAATAATACAGTCTTTACAGACACATAATGGACAGCTAGTTGATGAGATGAATACTATGAAGAGGGATAGCATCAATTTGACAAAATTATCTGAAAGAATTTGTGCTGTTGAATTTAACAATCATAATCTGTTGAAAAGTTATGATAGATTAACAGATAAGGTATCTCCCCAGGAAGGTAATATGCACAACATCAAAATTATGTTCAAAGACAAGATGTTATCTTTATTAGACAAGTTTCATACCTTGTATTTCTCAGTGAGGGCATTAGAACAAAATGCTGAACAAGAGATTCAGACTTTACAAATGGCAGTAGTAAATATAATTGAAAAGATTTAGAAAGTTATTAAAATTTATGAGCAGGGAAAGAAGATACAAGGACAGGATATTACCCTAATCAGTACATGCCAGCCCCATGATGACTTACACAGAGTTTTAACTGCTTATTCAGTAATTTTCTCAGAAAACCATTTGACACAAAGTATGCAAAGATAGTCAAAGATTATACATAGGAACCAATACAAATGATCGATCTAAAAGAAATTAAACAAGAAATAGTTTCTTATGGACTACATTCACGAATTGTTAGTGAAATGGTAAAAAGGTGGGCTTTAAGCAATAATGTCCCTTCACACAATCGGCTTCAACTAATCTCAGTAGTCCTAGAAGATGAAGCCAGCTGCTTTGAAGTGTTATTGAAGAAAAGAGGCAAAAATTTTAGAACAATAGGGGGAAGCAAATATTTTCGAGACTTACCAAGATCAAATTCTTGGCAAGGGTCATTACTGTAATCCTCAGGAATAGGCTTAATATGATGAACACACCTTGTCCCTATGTAGCACAGCAGCTTTAAATGCTTAGGACAGGATTCAGGAACTAGGAAATCATATATTAGGGTTAAGTAGGGCCAAAGAGAAGCATTTAGTGCTTCTTACAAAAATTAACTAAGGTATTACAAGTAGGAGTGACAGACCCTGAAGCTAGATGTGTACTAATTGAATCTTTGGCTTTTGAAAATGCCAACATAAAATGCAAGAACATCCTTGGGCCTTTAAAGGTTGAATTGGCACCCATAGGTGAATAAATTTTTCATACCATGAATGCTGAAAGATTTAATTGTAGTACTGAATTGGGTAGGTGAAGCAATTTCAAATGGTATGAGAACATACCAAATACCAAATGTTTTAATTGTGGTAGAATGGAACATCTGAGAAGGGACTGTAGGCAAGGAATTCCTAGGAACAATGTCCACTCTTTGAAACGCAAGAGTACAACTCATTCTTCTGTATGAGGTAGCAAAGGTCAATATTGGACCAATGAATGTAGGTCAACAAAATATAGACAAGGCAACCCAATATCATCTGGAAACTCCTTAGGAGCCTCTCACAGGCTCACATGTCAAACAAGGTCTAATCATTCCCAGTCACTCTGGAACACAAGTCTCACCAGGAAAATTAAACAATCCAGTGTCTACTGTAAGAAAATAAAACCCATACTGTCCTGGATGATGGAATAGACATGGAAAATTAGTCAAAAACTCCAGTAAGAAATAGGAAACATATATTGTGACAGACGTCTATAAATGATTAAAGACCAATTTTTAGAGTGCATATAAATGACATTGCAGTTAAAGAATTACTAGACACAGTTGTAGACATGAGTATCATTGCTCCAGAATCTTGATATCCAGATGGGCCTCTTCAGGAGGCAGATATTCAATTCCTAGGAATTGGAACCTTATCTCAAGTGAAGCATAGCACCAGGTGGGTTGATTGCATAGGGCCAGAATGACAGAAAGAAAGGCGAAGGCCAAATATAGCTAATATTGCAGTGAATTTATGGAGTTATGACCTATTGAAGCAATGAATCACCCAAGTTAATATTCCTATAATCCCAAAACGTCATGTTTCTGGGAAGGATATTATTTTTTTCCTTTTTTCTTAATTTTTATTGAGCTCCATATTTTTCTCTGCTCCCCTGCCTCTCCCTTCCCCCTTCAGCCCTTCCCCAAGATCCCCATGCTCTCAGTTTACTCAGGAGATCTTGTCTTTTTCTACTTACTATGTAGATTAGATCTATGTTAGTCTCTCTCAGTATCCTGATTGTTGTTTAAGTTCTCTGGGATTGTAGGCTGGTTTTCTTTGCTTTATGTTTAAAAAACACCCATGAGTGAGTACATGTGATAACTGTCTTTCTGTGTTTGGGTTACCTCACTCAAAATAATATTTTCTAGCTCCATCAATTTTCCTAAAAAATCAAGATGTTATTTTTTTTTTTTGCTGTGTATAATTGTGTAAATGTACCACATTTTCCTTATCCATTCTTCAGTCAAGGGGTATTTATATTGTTTCCAGTTTCTGGCTATGACAAACAATGCTGCTATGAACATAGTTGATCACATGTTCTTGTGGAATGATTGAGCATTATTTAGATATATACACAAAAGTGGTAATACTGGGTCTTGAGGAAGGTTGTTCCCTAATTTTCTGAGAAATCACCACACTGATATCCAAAGAGGCTGTATCAGCTTGCATTCCCACCAGCAATGCAGAAGTGTTCTTTTTTCCCTATAGCCTCTCCAGCATAAGTTGTCATCAGTGTTTTTGATCTTGCCCTTTCTTACTGGTATAAGATGGAATCTCAGAGCTGTTTTGATTTGCATTTCTCTGATGACAAAAGATGTTGAAAATGTCCTTAAGTGTCTTTCAACCATTTTTGATTCCTCTGTTGCAAATTCTCTGTTTAGGTCTGTACTCCATTTTTAATTAGATTATGTGTTCTTTTGATGACAAATTTCTTGAATTCTTTGTATATTTTGGAGATCAGACCTCTGATATGGGGTAGCAATGGGGTCACTAGAACTGTGGCACTGACTCTACCACAAAAGACAACCATGTGAACTTTGGATTCACTGGCACTTAGAAGATTATTCAACAGAATCTTAGACATCCCCAACCACACCTATTAGAGGAAAAGGTAAGTAGAGAAGGTAAGAACAAATGCAACATCACAAAGAGCAATACAACACCAGTAAAACCTAAAGACCCTACAACAGCAAGACCTGAACAACTAAATATAGATAAAACAGAAAAATGACCTAAAAATAACTTCAAGAAAATGTTTGAAACTCTTAAAGAGGAAATGAGAAATTCCCTTAAAGAAATGGAGGAAAAGACAAACAAAAAATTGGAAGACATCAGCAAATCCCTCAAAAAAAAGATAAGAAAAAGAAATCAAACATATGAACGAAACTATTCATGACTTGAAACTTGAAATGAAGACAATATAGAAAACACAAGCCAAGGGAATTATAGAAACAGAAATCATGAGAAAATGATCAAGAATTACAAACACAAGCATGAACAGCAGAATACAAGAGATGGAAGAGAGAAGCTCAAGCACTAGGAAGGATATTATAAGATCTTATAAACAGCCATTCAGACTATACAAGAACACAAAGCAACTAGCAAACCTTCAGAGGAACTAACAGCCTTGACTTTAAAATGGTTAACTGAGAAACCCATATGAGTTAAACAATGACCTTTAACAGAAGACAAATTGAAAGCTTTAGAACAACTGAAAAAGGAACAATTAGATGTTTGCCATATTGAAGAATCAACCAGCCTTTGAATTTGTCCTGTATTTGTTGTTAAAAAGAAATCTGGCAAATGGAGAATGGTGACAAATCTAAGGGCTCTCAACAAGGTTATTTCACCTATGGGTCCTCTACAATCTTGAATTTCTCTACCTTTTCTGTTACCAAAAGCATGGCCTCTGATGAGGGTCTCTGTTTCTATCTCCATCCATCACTGAATGAAGATTCTATGGTGATATTCAAGATAATCATCAGTGTGATAGTGGGGCAAGGGACAGTGTGCCTGTTCTAATGGGAGATCACCAAATCCCCAATCAAACAAGACTTTACGAATGTGGCTGACAATGGGGGCTGACTGAGAAGCCATTGATAAAGGTACTGGGACTTATTTCTACTTCATGTCCTGGCTTTTTGGAACCCTAGTCTATTTGGATGCAAAGCTTCCTAGGCCTGGATGTAGGGGGGGCTTGGACTTCCCACAGGGCAGGGTTCCCTGCCCTCTCTTAAGGAGTGAGGGGGAGAAAGGAGGGTGAGTAGGAGAGTGGGAGGGGAATGGGAGGAAGGAAGGAAATGGAAATTTTTGAATGGAAAATAAATAAATAAATAAATAAATAAGTAAATAAATAAATAAATAAATATGGCCTCTTGTTATTGATTTAAGGGATTGTTTCTACACTGTACCATTAGAAAAAAGGATATAGAAAAGTTGCTTTCACCATGTCTACTTATAATAATTCTCAGCCTACTAGGAGATATCAATGGACTATCCTACAACAGAGCATGCTCAATAGACCCCATGCTGTGTCAATACTTTGTCAGTCAGCCATTGGAGATAATAAGGAAGCAATTTCTAAATCTGTAATCTATCATTACATGAATGACATCTTGTTATCTGACTCAAAAGCAGATACGCTAGAGAGGATCCTTGAAGAAATAAGAAAGTTTTGCCTAAATGGGAATTACTAATTGCTCCTGAAAAAAATAAAGAGGAGATTCTGTCAATTACCTAGGTTATAAAATAGATTTACAGAAAATTAGGACACAAAAGGCACAAATTAGGAGAGACCAATTCCAGATTCTTAGTGACTTTCAAAGATTGTTAGGAGATATTTTCAGTCAATTACCAGCTGTTGGTATTACACAGGACTTAATAAATTCATTTAAACAAACTGTAAATGATTATAAAGACTGAAATAGTTCCAGGGAATTAACATCTGAAGCAGAAAAGAATGGACAGTCATTGAAGAGAAATTGCAGGAGCCACATGTAGATAGAGTGCATCTAATCTTAATTGTATTTTATCCTTACTGCCTTCTAGAATTTTCCCCACAGGAACTATAATGCAAAGTGAAAACATTATCTTTAATGAATCTTTTACCACATAAGCCAAGTAAAAAATTAAAAACTTATGTGGGAAAAGTCTCTGAATTAATTATAAAAGAAAAATTAAGACCTTGTTAATTAGCAATTATAGACTCAATAGAGATTTTAGTGCCTTTTATTACTGAGAAAAATTTTAAAAATTGGGAAGACAATGAACCATGGTAAAGAGTGTGTGTTAATCTTCTATGATAAATTAAAATCAATCATGCCAAAAGTGATAGAATTAACATTACAAAGATAACTACTTGGATTCATCCCTGAATTGTATGTGATACACCAATAGCTGGAGCCTGTACATTTTATACAATAAATAAATATGATCCTGATGCAAATAAATCAGAAAAGGCAGGTTACAAATCAGAAAAATTAAGTAAGGTGGAACAAAGCCCTTATAATTCTGTCCAAGAGCCAGAGTTATATGCTATTCTCATGATATTAAGGGGTTTTAAAGAACCTCTCAATATAGTTAATGATTTGCAATATGCAGAAAGTGTTGTCTTGCATATTTAAAACAATGAATTTATACTAGATGATAAAGAATTGACTTCATTATTTATTCAGGTTAAAGAATTAATCAGGAATAGCCTTTTTCCCATATACATAACACACATTTGATCCCATATGTGTCTTCCAGGTCCTTTAGCACAAAGAAATGCAGAAATTGACTGATTATTGATTGGAAGTGTGCAGAAAGTCTCAGAATTACATGAAAAACTTCATGTCAAAAGCAAAGGTTTAAAGAAAGAGTTTTCTATTACATGACAACAAGCTAAGGAGATTATAAAGAGTGTTCTCCTTGGTCTTTCTAATATGTTTTCTTTCTATAACAAAATATCATTACCCAGAGGGAGTAATCCAGAGGGCACTCTAGAGAATGAAATCAGGCAAATGGTTGTGTTCCACTTTAGAGAATTGGAAAATTAAAATATGTACACCACACCATTGACACTTATTCAGGTTTTCAATGGGCAACTGCCTTGAACTCTGAAAAGGCTGATTTAGTATTCATGCATTTATTAGAAGTTATGGCCATCAGGGTTATACCTGCACAAATAAAGACAGACAATGATCTAGCATATGTGTCTAGGAAAATGAAACAAGTTATATTATAATATAACACACATTACAGGTATAACAAACAATCCTATAGGTCAAGCAGTTATAAAAGGATCAAATCAACCTATAAAAATATGTTAAACAAATACAAAGTGATAAAAATATCCCCAGAAATTGATTGCATGAAGATTTATTAATCTTGAATTTCCTTAACACTAATGAGAAAGGAACGACACCAGCAGAGAGACATTGGATAAAAGAAAAAAAAGTCTGAAGTAAATCAGCTGGTATATTACAAGGATGTATTGACTTCACAATGGAAACCAGAATATGTGCTAGGTCAGGGAAGCGGCTTTGTTCTTGTTTCCATAGGAGAAGAAAATCTATGGAAACCATTAAAATAAATATATTCTGTTTGAAAAAGTGAAACCTCTTGAGAAAGAGAAATGACAACTAATCCACAAAGGTGACAATCATACAGGTGATAAGAAAACCTCATAAGAATTAGGGCAGGCTTGTGCTCTTGTATTTGCAAGAAAATAATCATAATCAAAGAGTTAAGAGACTTGGACATCTAGATGCCTAAAGATGAGAAGCTAGATATCCATAAAGATTCAACAAGCAAGGATAAATCTGACTTATGATGCTATATCATCTGCATGGTAATATTTGATTATCTGGACATGTATACATCTGTACTTAAAAATCAGAGCTGGCTTTAGTGTTTGATGATGGCTATTCTCTAAATCCAAGCACATTGTTATAAGAAAACTTCAGAATTTCTTTCTCATGTCAGCAGCCATTTTGTATGTAACAGAAAGAGAATAGAGTTTAATGAAATATTTTATTTTTCTTCATACCTCTTGACGTTTTCTGTCCTTCCAGGTTTATGTCCTCTCACCAGGTCCCACAGCCAGTTAGCCCCAAAGAAATCATACAGAGGTCCATATTAATGATAATCTGATTGACCCATTAGCTCAGGCTTCTTACTGACTCTTATAACTTATATTAACCCATTATTCTTATCTTTCTTAGCCACATGGCTTGGTACCTTTCTCTAGTGAGGCAATTATATCTACCTTTCTCTGTGGTTGGGACAGGACTGGGGAGGAATGGGCTTCCTCCTTCCCAGAATTCTTCTGTTCTCATTGACCCACCTCTACTTCTTGTCTGGTTGTCCCACCTATACTTCCTGCATAGCTACTGGCCAATCCGCATTTATTTAGAGCATAATTGACAGAATATAGACAATTGCCCCACACCACTTGCCTCTTTAAAAAAAAAAACACAAGAACATCATAGTCCATTTTTTGGGAATGTGGACATAGTTTTCCAGGATACTTCCTACTGGTTGGGAGCATTGATAATCTTATGGGGACCTAAAGAAAGTTTAGAATTATGATCAAGTCCTGACTGGAGTATACTGTGAGTCTTGATCATCTCAGGCAGCATCTTGAATCTGTTCTGGATGTAGAACTCAGACATCTGGGTCATCTGTTTCTACTGGAGATGTCCCAGGTGGTCTTCCTTGATCAAACCTGATTTTTCTTAACTCAGAATGAATCCACAGCTTCTCATTTTCTGTGGAAACAAAAGCAAATACTCTTCTCCAAAGTAACATACATTTTGACTTCAATTTTGAAGTCAAGGAATTTTCAAAATACTTAGATTAATTCAGCAACATTTATAAGCAAATGTATTTTAGCATCTGTTGCTCCTTCCTGAGCATTCAAACAATTCAAAGAGCACATAATAACATACTGCATCCAGATTCTCTGTGTATTTGCCATTTTTATGTGGCTTTATTTTAACTTCTATTTCTTTAATTTTTATTTTTTGGCTTTTTGAGACAGGGTTTCTGTATATCTTATCCTAGAACTCACTCTGTAGACCAGGCTGTCCTTGAACTCACAGAGATCTGCCTCCCAAGTGCTTGGTTTAAGGTGTGTTTTACCACACCTTGAATTCACAGAGGTCTGTCTGCTTCTGTCTCCCTAATGTAGGATTAAAGGCGTGTGTCACTACACCTTGAACTTGCAAAGGTTCATCTCCCTCTGCCTCCCAAGTGTTGGGATTAAAGGTGTATGCCACCACACCTTGAACTACAGAGATCTGTCTGCCTCTGTCTTCCACGTGTTGGAATTAAAGGCGTGTACCAACACACCCAATTACTTTCTTGCTATTTTATTTTAAGGACTTCACCATTGTTCTTTTCTCTCCCAAGTCAGCATATATTTTAACACACAGTAAACCATTTAGAGGTTTTCTTCATTTTTGACTCTCTTTTACTGTATATCTCCCTTTTTTTCCTGACCATATGAGTTTCTAATTTGCTAAGCAATATGGAGAGGATTAAAGCCATGGTTTTGACAGTGGAATCCAGCACATTCTTTAGCTTTCTGAGATTCGAGGCTCGTAGCAGAGGTAGCAGAGAGAACCATATTTATTGTGACAACTCTATGGCATTTCAAGGTCTTTGCCAGCAAGCAAGCTGCAACACTTGTCCACAAATACCACTCAAATGTTCTCTCTGTAGACGGACCTTCTGCCTCAAAAAGTCAGAGTTTGCACTGGCCAGACAGCCCAGAAAGCCAGCATTTTAAAACAATGCAGCTTTTTTTCTTGCTATCGTTAAAAACCAAAAAGCATGTGGTCATCTTCTATCAATACCATTTAAGTATTTTGTGGCAGGACCTCTTAAAAGTTGCAGGGCTTTGCAGCTAAAGCTGAGTCAGGAAGCCTCTCTTAAATGAGAGTGCTTGCCTCTAGCAAGCAGAGCCCATCTGAGAAAATGCTGCTATCAATAAGCCATGATTTACCCTATTCTTTTCTGTCTAGAATTACTTCCCAAGCTCTGTCAGGCTTATGTGGATACAGTTGTCCGCATGTTGGTGCCATTTGTTGTCTGAGTTTGCTGAGGTTTTCTGTCCTGCCTGGTTTCTGTCTTCCCACCAGGTCCCACAGCCATTTAGCCCCAAATAAATCACACAGAGGTCTATATTAATGATAAACTGACTGGCCCATTTGCTCAGGCTTCTTATTAACTCTTGTAACTTATAATATCCCATTATTCTTATTTATCTTAGCTACAAGGCTCAGTACCTTTTCAGCAAGGCAATCACATCTTCCTTCTTCTGTGGTTGGGAATGGACTGGAGAGGAATGGGTTCCCTTCTTCTCAGAATTCTCCTGTTCCCATTTACCTGCCTCTACTTCCTGTCTGGTTGTCCCTCCTATACTTCCTATCTGGCTACTGGCCAATCAGCATTTGTTTAAAACATAATTGAGAAATATAGACAATTATTTCGCACCACATACCCATTTTTCTATATCGTATCTTTCTTTGAATATATGTCTATATGAATTATTTTTAAGTTTTCAAGAATGAACAGTAAATTTTCCTGCAGTAATCTTTGAAGCTTTTGGGTAAAAGTTGGGGCCCCATAACAATGATTCCAACCTTTTGATGTGCCATCATGTTGCTGATAGTGCTACTATGAGACCAGTTTTTGGGCACCAGTTATGGAAATGGTGGACCTTACAATGTTCTTGCCAGAACACTAAATAAAAACTTCAGAAAAACTGTATCATCTACCCAGAGACCATTTGCAATTATACAAAACAGCAGTATAGAAACTTAATTATCATTTCAAATTTACAGGATCCCATAGAATTGATGACAGCTGCCATCAATTCTAGAAGATGATGTTTGCTCCCCCAACAAAGTTTATGCTCAGGGTTAGGGAAACAATTTTGGGGTTGATTATTTATCGTATAGGGTTGGAAGTTGGCATGGAAATTATGTAGACCTAGAGATCTCAAAAAAAGAAGAAAAACTGAATGGGATGATATGTAGATTACTGTGAACTTACTCACACTAATAATAACATTCATGAGTAATAGAGTGAATATTGGGAGCTGGTATTTATGGGCAATTTTCATGAGTCTAGATTTTTGTATATTGATACAAGTTCAAATTATATTTGTTATATTGAATAAAATCCTATTTTTATTTATAATATTTGTACACCTATACAAACTTATTTTTCACATTGAATGTATGCATGTTTCTACCTATGTTTAAGACATTTCATATACTGATACAATTTTAGTATATATTTATCATATTGCATTATATATTTCTACATCTGACCAAGATATTTATACATTGTTTACATTTTGAAGTCATTGTCATCCCTTACAGCACAGCTGTTTAAAGATTGTTCAACATTATCATATGAAGTCTTAATGTTTAATTTATCTAGGTATTAAGTATTATAGGTCAATATTCATTCATGTTTCTTATAATTTCAGTCAGATTAATTAGGTTCTTTAGATATGTAGAGATTGTATTCTGCATAGATAGGTAATCTTCAGCCACTTCAAAGATCTGTAGACCTGACATTTAAATATTTTAGGATTCTGTTGATTTGAGACACAAATACTCCTGGCAGCACCAATCTATTCCTGAGAGAGTGATGAGCACCAAAGACACTTCACTTGAAGTTTTTTTTTTTTTTTTTTTTTTTTTTTTTGGTGAAACTGACCTTTGGGCAAGGAACTTCCCATGCCTCAAGCACTGAGAAAATATGCAATGTGTGGACAGGACAAGCAGTATATAAGAAAAAGGAATATCAACCCTTGCCAAGACAGGGTGAGATGGTTTTGAAATTTTTCCTGCCTCTGAAAATGGTCTGTCAATTACTCTAGACCTTATCCAAAGTTGGTTGCTCCAAAGTTGCAAATGAGACTTTGGATGATTACCCCGGTAGCCAGTTATCTCTGTCATTTGTTGCCCATTTTGGAAGTTGCTTGATTGCACTTCCTGATTACTCAAGTAATATTATTTCCCTTCTTGGGTCTTGGATGGGTTTGAAGATTAGATAGTGTAGTAGGAGAGCAGGCCATTTGTTCTTTGTAACTGGAGAAGTGGGCTGTGTCCTGCTGCCCAGCTAACTTAACCCCCAAAATAACCACATGGAAATTGTATTAATTAATTAACTGCCTGCCCCATTATCTCTGGCCTCTCATTGGCTAACTCTCACATCTTGACTCAACCACTTTCTATTAATCTGTGTTCACCATGAGGTAGTGGCTTACCAGGAAAGATTCAGCATGTCTGACCTGGCAGCTCCATGGCAGCTCTGTCTCTCCCTTCTTCCCAGCATTCAGTTCTGTCTAGTCTACCTACCTAAGTCTGCCCTATCAAAAGGCCCAAATCAGTTTCTTTATTTAACCAATGAAAGCAACACATAGACAGAAGAACCTCCTACACTATTTCCCCTTTTTCTGTTTAAACAAAAAAGAAAGGCTTTCACTTTAACATAGTAAAATTATATATTACAAAACAGTTATCAAGCAAGAATTACAGTTACAAAACTTATATCTATTTTGGTTTTTTATCATAACAAAGGAAAACTATAACTGTCTATCAATTCTTCAACTCCATCAAAGACTCCAGAAGGATATAATATTACCTAAGTAAACAAGAAGTAAGCAACTTCCAAAACTCTGTCTCACGGCCTCGACAGTCACCCAAAGTTTTTCTGTACCATTGGGGCATCCATCTTCAGCCTTCAGGCCCATAGTATCCAGCAGACATTTCCATGAAGGAGGAAATTTCAAAGACAATTCAGTCACTTTCTCTTGTATCCTGCAGAATGTCTCTCAGATGCTTTCATGAATCAGGAACTCTGAAGGACCATTTCACCTTTAGGCAAGTTCAGCAGTCATCTCTCTGTGAGTACTGCATGTCCAACGAATCAGTCCAAGCAAGAGAAGTTTCTTGCCCAAATGACTAATAAACTCCATAAGGAGCCTCTTTGATGCCCATCTTCCTCTTGAAGTAGATTGGTGCTGCCAGGAACAGACATGTCTCATTGTCATGAAAAGCCCTAAATTATTAAAACATTTTAAATGCCATATTCTGTAGTCTTTGAAAGATATGAAGAATACCTATCTAACTGAAAAACATCTCTATATATTTAGAAAATCTAACATGACTACAATCTTGACTATTATTGATGATTATCCATTAACAACCTACATTTCCTAATTGCACATTACATTTTTAAACACAATCACAGTACCTTAATCAAGAGAAGTAATATACATATAACAAGATTGACCTTAAATTTATATCATTAAAGCAAAATCCATACCAATGCAAATTATCTATATCTATATCTATATCAAGTAGATCTAGCCAAGCCTTTTCCAATACAAGACTTTGACTCCTTAGGATATAATACTTATTTAATCTTTGGGTTATGCTCCTTGTTTAACATTGTTTATGCTCATTGTAATTCTAACTTTATACTTGATATCTCTTCCTAGTGTACATAATTTTGAATTGGGTTTGGAATTCTCTTATTAAAAAAAAAGTGTGAGGTGCTGTGGGAGCTCCTTCAGCCAATAGCCTTTAAGATGTCAACACACTTGGGCGTGTTTTCTTATACTATAAATGCAGCTGTAAGGTGTGTGCTTACTCCCTCACTTTCATCTCTTGCTTCTGCGTGCTAGGTTTGCTTCCTCTTCCACATTTGTGCAGAGGACTGTGATCTAGGACTGTGATCTGTGAGTCTACCCCTAAATAAATAATCCTTTGATATATGTAATTCTGAACTATTATGGGATTATTTTGTAAATACTGTAATCAGCTTAATAATTTTTATTTGGAACACAGACACACAATAAACCTAACAAAATGCATCATCTTTCATTCCAGAGTATTTTTCTATTCTTATTTATTTATTTATTTACTTACTTATTTTTACTTAAATATTTCCACCTCCTCCTCTCCTCCCCATCCCCCTCGCCCTCCCTCTCCAGTCCAAAGAGCAGTCAGGGTTCCCTGTCCTGTGGGAAGTCCATGGTCCTCGGCCCTCCATCCAGGTCTAGGAAGGTAAGCATCCAAACAGACTAGGCTCCCACAAAGCCAGTACATGCACTAGGATCAAAACCCAGTGCCATTGTCCTTGGCTTCTCAGTCAGCCCTCCTTGTCTACAATGATCAGAGAGTTTGGTTTGATCACATGTTCCATCAGTCCCAGTCCAATTTGCTTTGGTGAGCTCCCATTAGATCAGCCCCACCATCTCAGTGGGTAGGCACACCCCTCGCGGTCCTGACTTCCTTTCTCATGTCCTCGTTCCTTCTGCTCCTTCTGCTCCTAATTTAGACCTTGGGAGCTCAGTCCAGTGCTGCAATGTGGGTCTCTGTCTCTAGCTTCATCCATTGCCAAATGAAGGTTCTATGGTGATATGCAAGATATTCATCAGTGTGGCTATAGGATAGGGCCATTTCAGGCTCCCTCTCCTCAGCTGCCCAAGGATCTAGCTGGGAACATCTCCATGGACACCTGGGAAAACCTCTAGAGTCAAGTCTCTTGCCAACCCTAAAATGGCTCCCTTAATTAAGATATATACTTCCCTGCTCCCATATCCACCCTTCCTCCATCCCAACCATCCCATTCCCCTAAGCTCTCCTCTTCCCCCTTCTCACTTTTTTCTCCCCAACTCCCCTTACACTCACCCCACCCCACCCCCAAGTTTTCAATTTTTGCCTTGAAATCTTGTCTACTTCCAATATCCAGGAGGATAACTATATGTTTTTTGGGGGGGGTTCACCTTCTTATTTAGCTTCTCTAGGATCACAGATTATAGGCTCAATGTCCTTTATTTATAGATAGAATCCACTTATGAGTGAGTACATACCATATTCATCTTTTTGACTCTGGGTTACCTCACTCAGGATCGTATTTTCTATTTCCATCCATTTGCATGCAAAATTCAAGATGTCATTGTTTTTTACCACTGAGTAATACTCTAACGCGTACATATTCCACACTTTCTATATCCCTTCTTCCATTGAGGGGTATCTAGGTTGTTTCCAGGTTCTGGCTATTACAAATAATGCTGCTATGAACATAGTTGAACAAATGCTTTTATAGTATGATAGAGCATCTCTTGGGTATATTCATAAGAGTGATATTGCTGGATCCTGGGGTAGGTTGATCCCGAATTTCCTAAGAAACCACCACACTGATTTCCAAAGTGGTTGCACAAGTTTGCATTCCCACCAGCAATGGATGAGTGTTCCCCTTACTCCACATCCTCTCCAGCAAAGGTTATCATTGGTGTTTTTGATTTTAGCCATTCTGACAGGTGTAAGATAATATCTCAAAGTTGTTTTGATTTGCATTTCCCTGATCACTTAAGGAGGCATAACCTTAAGTGTCTTTTGGCCATTTGAACTTTTTCTGTTGAGAATTCTCCATTCAGTTCAGTGCCCCATTTTTAATTGGGTTAATTAGCATTTTAAGGTCTAGTTTCTTGAGTTCTTTATATATTTTTCTATTCTTTAGATGTGAAAACATGGAGCTTTAGTTTTGGAAATTTGGGGTATTTTTCTCTTTTTATTAAGATTTTTTAATACAATCTTTTCTCTGCTTACATAGTTATCCCCATTCCACCTCCCTCCCCTCATCCCAATTCTTCCACCTTCATTCCATACCACCTCCCCATCCACTCTTCATAAATCATAAAACATAAGGATTTTGATGGGGAATTAACAAAGTCTAACCCTTCACTTCAAGGCAAAGGCAAGCCTTCCTTCCATATCTGGGCTAAGCAAGGTATCCCCTTCAAAAACACTGGGAATAAGTCCAGGTTCTACTGCTAGTGGCCCCACAGACTTTTCAAACCTCACAACTGTCCCCCACAATTTATTGGGCCTAATTTTGTCCTATGTAGGTTTGCACACTATCAGTCCAGAGTCAGTTGGCTTTCACTAGCTCAAATCCACTGTTTCTGTGGGTATCACCATCATGGTTTTGGCTCCTTTCCTCAAATTATCACTCTTCCCTCTCTTAGGTTGATGTTGGGTATTTTTTAAATGAATATTACTTTTTTTGAGGCACAAGTTATTTGAGTGGCCAATTGTAATGATATAACTCTTGGAAAGCTGAAAACTTCTAAAGGAAGAAAACTGAGACAGAGATTCAAACCCTGAGAAGTTACTTATATTGATTTGTGTGAAGATAGACCTCTAGGCTCATATACTTAAATGTTTGGTTCCCAGTTGTTGGGCTATATAGGACAATTAAGAAGGGTGATCTTATTGGAGGAGGTGTGGCACTAGATGTGGGTTTTGACATTGATTTTTAAAAGCCCAAGCCAGGCCTATTCTCTTTCTTTGCCTGAAAATTACAGATAAGATATAAGCTCTCAGCTTCTGCTATAGCACCACGCCTTCCAGCCTACTGTGACATTTTCCACCCATGATGTTCATGGGATACCCCTCTGAAATTGTGAACAAACCCCCAAATTAATGCTTCATTTTATAAGTTGACTTTGTCATGGTGTTTCATTATAGCAATAGAGCAATAGAACAGTAACTAAAACTCTTGCTAATTTCAAAATGCATTAAATTTCATGAGAAGTGTGAATAAACTCAAAGAACTGAAGGGATCACAGGTTACAGTTACTAAGGAAGAAAAAACCCAAATCCTAAAAATGTAAAGAGTGTGACTGACAATTTGTGTAACATTGAAGGCAGATTTTTCTCTGGAAACTCCAAAGAGTGAGCTTATGAGTAGTTTGTATCAAGTAAACCCTCAGAAAAGAATCACTGGATACTTGTTACTTTTCAGACATATAGTACCCACAAAATGATAGGTCTTTCATTTTTTACCTTAACTTATTTGTATGGGTGTTGGGTCTGCATGGATGTGTTTGTACCACATGCCTGCCTACTACATACCAATGCCCAAGGAAGGCACTGGTTCTCTTGAAACTGGAGTTACAGACTGATGTAAACAACCATGTAGTGTCTGAGAATCAAACAAGCTTTCTGCAAGAGCAACAAGATCTCATAACTATTTAGCCATTTTCCCACCATCTGACCTATTATTTGTTGATTATATACTTGTTACATTAAGAAAGCAACACAATGGGTAAATTATATAAACTAATCTCGATTAGTATGTTACCTGTTTATTGTGCGATATCTTTCAGAAAAATAATGCCCAACTACACTTAAAATTTACATGTCTCAATAACCAATCAAATTTCTAAGAAAAATGCCTATGATGACCTTATTAATACAATGAAAGTAAAAGTCAGAATAAAATGTATTAAAGGAGATAAAAGAGGTAATTATCTATTGATATAAACCATATTTAATAGTGAACATATGACCTTACAATGCTTACAACAGGCCATTAAAGACTGTACTTCATTGAACGGTGGTGGCACACACCTTTAATTTGAGCACTTGGGAGGCAGAGGCAGGTGGTTCTCTGTGAGTTGAAAGCCAACCTGGTCTGCAAGAACTAGTTCCAGGGCTGCTAGGACTGTGGCACTGAGAAACACTATCTTGAAAAATCAAAAAAAAAAAAGAAAGAAAGAGAAAGAAAGAAAGAAAGAAAGGAAGGAAGGAAGGAAGGAAGGAAGGAAGAAGAAAGAAAGAAAGAAAGAAAGAAAGAAAGAAAGAAAGAAAGAAAGAAGAAGAAAAAGACTGGACTTCAAATCACAGCACAGAGTCATTTGTCTCTTCTGCCTTTGAACAAGGTCAAAATTGTACAACTGAGGAATATGGAAGCAAATCATGATTACAATCAGCAGTAAAATAAAAAAGAATGACTACCTACAAATCAGCATGGACAAGATTGGCATAACCACATGTCATAGTTAATTTAGCAAGCATTTTAAATCATTTTCACAGAGCACCTAAAATAGTAGAAGCCAACTTAATTCTCCTGAAAGATTTTTTTCTTCCCAGACTGAGGATGCAGAATATCAAGTTTTACTGATTTTCTTGACAGAAATTTACAGTTCTTTAGAAGTTATACTGCTTAATGTAACTCTAAGAACTTTTTAAAATCAACTAAAGCCAAACAAAACATAATAGCTATGCAAAGAGAAGTTGGGCTGAAACTTAGTTAAGAAACATAGATAGTAAAATGAACAGTATAGTTCTTACACCTGTGTGAGATTAAACAGGTATGTCAATTCTACAGATTCTACTTCACAACTGGTAAAGGAAGTCTAAAATAGATAATATAATAACGTGTCCCCCATGTTTATGACATTGCTGGGTTGCAATCCCTCACCCTAGTTAGGTCCTGTCTAAAATGGAGTTCTTTCTCAATATGGAGTTTGTTCTGCTCTTTCATTCCCCCTCTTCCTTGTTCCTACAAGAGCCCAGTCATTGGTTTCAGTCTTGTTTTAAATCACCCATTTTTATCAGTGCTACCAGTTAATATCTCACTACCATTAGCTGAATTATTTTAAAATTAATATGAGAAGGGGGGCCTATTATGGTGCAGATTAAGGTAGTCATCCAGGGGGAGCTATTAAACCACTCCTGTTTATTTAGACAGGGCTTTTCCACATAGTCCTGACAGTCTACTTTGTAGACCAGGCTGGCCTTAAAATCAGAGATCTGTCTACCTCTGCCCCTTCTGGGATTAAAGGAATTCACCACCTTGCCTGGCTTTGATAAAGTTTTTTTTTTCCATAGGATAGATTCACAAAAATGGGATTGTCAAATTTGTTGTGTGATATTTTGTTGACTATATTCTGACAATAAAGTTTGCTTTGAATCAGAATGCATAGCTAACCACTATCTGACACAAATTAACTGATGTGGGAATCCCCTCTGTATGTTGTGAATATGTCTTATTACAATTGTTTAATAAAGAAGCTGCTTTGGCCTATGTCAGGGAAGAATATAGCTAGGCAGTGAAACTAAACTGAATGCGGCAAGAAAGAAGATGGAGTCAAGAATTGCCATGTAGCTGCCAAAGGAGACAGATGCCAGAGCCTTACAGATAAGCCACAGCCTCGTGGTCATACATAGATTAATAGAAATGGGTTAAATTAAGATATAAGAGCTAGGTAGGAATATGTCTAATCCATTAGCAAAGCAGTGTTGTAGTCAGTAAAAAAAAAAAAGTGTCCCCTTTACTTGAGACATCCATTTATTTCCTAAATGTCTCTAAGGGAAAAAGAGCTTAGAAATCACTGCCTATCAAATATGCCAGATTTAGATTTGACTAAAAATAATTACTTTTTTACATCTATTTATTAATCCATGTGTGTGTGTGTGTGTGTGTTGCAAGGGAGAGAGCTACTTGTTTGTCCCAGTCACTGAAATAACCACACATAAATTGTATTAACTAAAACACTGCTAAAACACTGCTTGGCCCATTTGCTCTAGCCTCTTATTGGTTAACTCTCACTACTTGATTTAACCCATTTCTATTAATCTGTATATTGCCACGTGGCAGTGGTTTATCAGGAAAGATTCTAACCAGCATCTGTCTCAGGCGGAGAATCCTTGGCTTCTCCCTGAATCTGCTTTCTTCCTCCCAGCATTCAGATCTATCTTCTCTGCCTAAGTTTTGCCCTATAAGGGGCCCAAAGCAGTTTCTATATTAACCAATGAAAGCAACACAAAGACAGAAGAACCTCCTACACTGTGTGTGTGTGTGTGTGTGTGTGTGTGTGTTTATGTATACATTTACACATACAGGAGGAGATACCCATGCCAAGGATCACATGTGAAGTAAGTGGTTAACTTCTAGGTTCCCTTCTCCCACCTTGTGAGTCCTAGAGATCCAAATAATTTGAGTTGTCAGTCTGAGCCATTTCATCAACCCAGATTTAGTTAACTACATAGCATGGTATCCAGTGTTGTACAGTGCCTCAACATGTATCCCCAAGCTCATATAACACTACTTATAACCCTAGGTTATGTGACATTTCCTTTACATGTTTCTTGACCCTGTGTTTTTTACTAATGACCCTCACCAAATCCCATATTGTGACCCAGCAACAATTCTAGGTGTATTACTACCTGTTCCATCCTTCTCTAATCTATGATAGAGTGTCATAGAAGCCCTTTACCAACTGAAAGGTGCAGGACCACTTTCAGACCCAGATAAGGTTTTCATGGTCCTTTTCATAGATCAGCTATTTGTTTCTTACTTGTTCATTTGTTAAGCCCTAGGGCAAGGAGGCACTAGAACCTAATAATGAGTAGTGGCACATAGATTTCTATCATTTGACATGTAAGTACACTAATTAAGATTCTGACTCTGACTACCTTGAGACAAATCAAAACACTGAGATGCCACAGATGTTACTACTCAGTTGTGGTCTCAAATATACCTGCACATGGTCTGGTGCAGGTATATTTGAGGATATGGATATTTAGGTTTTCTCTTTTTGCATCTGTTCTGTAAAATCAGGGTTAAATCTAGTAGCTCTCTAATTCTTCTATTTTCATTCTAGAGTTTAGAGTACAATTGTTTCAGTTTTGTAGTTTTAAATTCAACATCAAAAACGATTTTTTTTCCTGTTGTTTAAAATAAAGGAACTGACTTCAAATAACCAATTCTTCCACCAAGGCCACATCCTTGCTAACTTGTTGGTGTGATGTGGTAGGGTCTTCTGTTTTGTGTTGATTTCATTGGTTAATAAAGAAACTGCCTTGGTCATTTGATAGGCCAGCCCTTAGGTGGGTGGAGTAGACAGAACAGAATGCTGGGAAGAAAGAAGTAAGGTCAGATGCCATGGAACCAGCCACCATGTCAGACATGCTAAATCTTCCCTGGTAAGCCACCATCTCGTGATGCTACACAGGTTATTAGAAATGGGTTAATAAAGTGTGAGAAATAGTCAAGAAGAGGCGGGATATAATGGGCCAGGCAGTGTTTAAAGGAATACAGTTTTCATATTATTATTTCTGGTGCTAAGCTAGATGTGTGGGAGCCAGGCAAGATGAAAAGCGGGCCTGCCTGCTGCTCCTTCTAAAAATGGTGCCCAGACATGGCTGTCGGAATCCACAGAAAGCCTGAGAAAGCTTGGGAAAGCATAGAGTAAGCATGTTTTCTTGGTAGCAGCAATTTCTTGGGTCTGCTCTGCTTGCTAGAGGTAAGCAAGAGCTCTCACCTAAGAGAAGCTTTCTGACTCATCTTTAGCTGCAAAACCCTGCAGCTCTTTTAAGAGATTCTGCTACGAAACACTTAAATAGTGTTGATAAAAGCTGACTGCATGCTTGTTTGTTTTCAGCCATAGCAGGAAAAAAGTTGTGCTGTGTTAAAATGCTGGCATTCTGGTGTGCACTGCCAGTGAAAACTCTGACTCTTTCAGATAGGCAGGCCGACTGAGTGTGGTCTGTGAGCAGAGTGCTGCAGCTTGTTTGCTGGCAGGGACCTTGAAACGCCATTAAAAATGACTACAGCCCATATCTCCACCATGAGGCTGTAAAGTTAAGGAATGGGCTGGATCCAGCCGTCAAAGCCACAGCTTTAACCCTCTCCTTAATGACTTATGTAGTCAGAAAAAGAGAGATGTACAGTAAAGAGAGATAAAAAAAACTCTAAATGGTTCACAGTGTGTTAAAAATATATGCAGGCTAAAAGTTAAAGTTCTTAAAGAAAAAAAATTTAAAGTTCTTAAAGTGAAGAAAGAAAGAGAGTAGTTGGGTGTGATGGTTTACACCTTTAATCCCAATACTTGGGAGGCAGAGGTAAATTGACCTCTGAGACTTCAAGGGGCAGATGTAGATTGACCTCTGTGACTTCAAGGTGTGGTAGCACACACCTTTAATCCCAATGCCTTGGAGGCAGAGACACAGGGATCTCTGAGAGTTCAAGGACAGCCTGGTCTACAGAGTTATTCCAGGACAAAGATGTACAGAGAACCTGTCTCAAAAAGTAAAAGTAAAAATAAGTGAAATAGAAGTTAAAATAAAGCTGCACAAACATGAAAAATACACAGAGAATCTTGATACTGTATGCTGTTATGCTCTCTTTGAATTTTTTGAATGCTAAGGAAGAAGCAACAACTGCTAATAGATATTTGTTTATAAATGTTTATAAATATTTGTTTATAATCCAAGATAGATATTTTGAAAATACCTTGACTTCAGAATTTGGATCTAAGGATATGATACTTTGGAAAAGAGATTTTTTCTTTGGTTTCTACGGAGGATGAAACCCTGTGGATTACTTCTATCCCAATATGGTATGACAGACCACGCCCTCTTGAAAGGTTGCAGCAGTGAACACCTTCAGAAAATCACTCAACTGCTGATTGAGATGAAGCTGGCACACAGGGTATACCATGAAAGACTGGATTAACAGTGCCCCTGTACAGCAGGAAGAAGTTTGGAGAGAAATAACTACACCCATATTCTCAAATATTGTTTATAAATGTTCTTTTACACTTAAAGGGGGATATGATATAGATATGAATAATTTGCATTGATATGGATTTTACGTTCAATTTTGTTATATGTATATATATTTCTGCTCTTGATTAGGGTATTGTGATTGTGTAGTTCATTTAAAAATGTGATATACAATTAGGAAATATAGGTTGTTAACAGATAATCATCAATAATAGTCAAGCTTGTAGTCATGTTAGATTTTCTAGATATATAGAGATATATTTCAATTAGATATGCATTCTTCATATCTCTCAAAGACTGCAGAATATGGCATTTACTGTTTTAATAACTTAGGGCTTTTCATGACAGTGAGACACGTCTGCTCCTGGCAGTATCAGCGACTTCAAAAGGAAGATGGGCATCAAAGAGGCTCCTTATGGAGTTTGATAGCCATTTGGGCAAAAAACTGCTCTTGCCTGGACTGATGCATAAACTGGACACAAAGAACCTACAGAGAGAGGACTGCTGAACCTGCCCAAAGTTGAGATGGTCTTTCAGGGTTCCTGATTTGTGGAAGAGTCTTTGAGACATTCTTCAGGACACAGCAAAAAGTGACTGAACTGTCTTTCAAATTTCCTGCTTCATGGAAGAGTCTGCTGAATACTATGGGCCTGAAGGCCGAAGATGGATGCCCCAAAGGTACAGAAGAACTTTGGGTGACTGTCGAGACAGCAAGATGTCTCTGTCGTTTCTAGAGTTTTGGAAGTTGCTTACTTCTTGTTTACTTAGGTAATATTATATCCTTATGGAGTCTTTGATGGAGTTGAAGAATATATAGATAGTTATTGTTTTCCTTAGTTATGAGAAAAGATAAAATAGATATAAATATTGTAACTATAATTCTTACTTGATAACTATTTTGTTATGTAATTTTGCTATGTTACAGTTAAAGCCTTCTTTTTTTTGTTTAAACAGAAAAAAAGGAAAATGATGTGGGAGGGTCTTCTGCTTCATGTTGATTTCATTGGTTAATAAAGAAACTGCCTTGGCTATTTGATAGGCCAGCCCTTAGGTGGGTGGAGTAGACAGAACAGAATGCTGGGAAGAAGGAAGTGAGGTCAGATTCCATGGAACTAGCCACCAGGTCAGATATGCTGAATATTCCCTGGTAAGCCACCACCTCGTGGTGCTACACAGATTATTCATAATGCATTAATCAAGATTTGAGAATTAGTCAAGAATAGGCTAGATAGATATAATGGGTCAGGCAGTGTTTAAAAGAATACAGTTTCTGTGTTATTATTTCCGCGGCTAAGTGATCCCTGTGAGAGCCGAGCGGGACAAAAGCAGGCCTGCCCTCTGCTCCTTCTACATTGGTGTTATTTTATGACTTCCTTGGAAGATCAAGGTTCCTTGAGGATTGTTACTTTTTCCTTGCTTCCAAAGAAAACATTATATTAAATGGCATTGTTTATAAGAAAGAGAGCCTACCATCTGCTTATTACCTTTTTGCAGGGAAAAAATGTTAAGTAATAAAGGTATCTGTTAAAATGACTATAAAAATCATGTTTTCTTTTGAGCAATAACCAAAGAAACTAAAACGTGTGTCTGAACCTTCGACTACCCAGATTCAGCAATTCTTTCATTAAAACTTTAACCTATAATGCCTATTTCTATTTTATTTTTGAAATTTTCACATCCTTTCTTGGTTTCAGAATTTGCACAGCCAGTGGTAATCTAAGACTATTTCATTTCCCTCTCCTCTGTTCCCCAATAGGCATAACATGGCACATTAATTTAACAACAGATACTACCTCTTTCTACTCAAAGGAGTTTCACTAAGTTCAGATTAAAAAGTGGGGTACTTTGATTCCAGAAAAACAATTCATGTCACACTCCCTTTAAGGCATAGTTTTTTTTTCCTTTTGTATGCTCCTTTTTATTGATGACTTTGTACTAGCTTTTTTAAGATGTAAAGATTTGTATTTGCTGAATGCAGCCTGGTACTTAGGCAATCAGTATCACTCTCGCCACCAAACGCAGCAAAATGTTTCTCTTTTCCTGAGCAGAACTGAATGCAATTAAAATTTGGCAAAGACAGAAAAGGTGTCACAAACATCTACTAAGTTGAACACTATCATGGATCAGAGTTAGTTGAATAAATTTTTTGACAGAAGGACATTTCCTTTTATCATTGACATCACCACACATCAGAATGATGCTAACAAGACACATTAGTTCCTCAAAAGGATTTAATTAACTAAGAAGAACATAAAGCACCTTACCCCACCCCTATCTCAAATACAATGGATAATTGATATACATGTTTGGTTACCTCTAAGAAAACTCTGAGAGACAAGCTTGGTCCTTCTCATACCTTTATCTCAAATTTTTGTCTTTCCTTTTTCAGTTTCTCCAACCCAAACTTAAATGCCATAAAGTATTTCTACCAACCAAGTAAAAGTTAATGAAAAGTAATTATATCTTGTCTCCACTAATAGAATACCGAATATTTGTCTGACTTTAAATAGCTGCAGGCGTGTCTTAAATGCAGCTTATTTATTTGAGTTTAGTATTTGTTTAAGACCCATTTTTGATTCCATCCCCTCCTTAATTCAGTTTTCCTTGTGCAATAAAGTTTATCAAGGAAAGCGTATGTTCTCATTTGAGGCAAATGCCAAACTCAAATTTTCACTTTCTATTTTTCTTTTTTCTTTTCTTTTCTTTTTTTTTGTTCTGGAACTAGCCCTTGTAGACCAGGCTGACCTCGAACTCACAGAGATCCACCTGTCTCTGCCTCCCGAGTGCTGGTATTAAAGGCATGCACCACCACCGCCTGGCTTATTTTTCTTAATTTTAGGTATGTTATAGAGTTCCATAATTTAATTTCTGTCAAGAACCTAAGACTGCATTTTAATTGTCTTCTTTTTCTTTCCTGAAACTAATTAGAATTGCTTCTGTATTAGTTTATTTTTATCACTGTGATAAAACCCCATGACCAATGTGACTTATAAAATAAAGCCTTTAATTAGGGGTTCACAGTTTCAGAGGGTTAGGGCCTATGACCATTATGGCAGAGTATGGTTGTAAGTCATACAGGCAAGCTGCTAAAGCAATAGCTAAGAGTGTACATATTGAGTTACAAGCATGAGAGAGAGAGATAACAGAATGGCATGGGCTTTTGAAATGTCAAGAATCCCTCCAACAAGGCCATATGGCTTAATTTGTTTGCCAAAGATTGCCAACAACTACCTGGAGATCAAATATTAAAACAAATATGGGGAATTTCTAGTAACATTCTAACAAACGATTTTTCTTTCTTGAAGATTTGAAATTGGTAATATATTAATAAATTAAATAAGCATTAATGCAAACCATATTATTTAACTTCTATGTATTGTAACTTGACATTTGAAAATAAATTTCCGGTTTGTGTTTTCTTTTATTTATGGAAAAGAATAAGTCAAACACCAGAACAGAGTGTCACCATAATTCTTTGATATTACAAATTGGCAACCTACTATATACTACAGTGATATACATCTTGAAGAAAGTCATAGCAGCAAAAGCAGGTTTGGATTCCCATGTAGATTTCTTTTTCTTTAAATCCAAGATAAAAAACTAGATTATCCCAACAAGAGGTTATGAGGAAAAGTAGACCCCTTGTTCTTAGACAAGAACCATCACCTGAAATGTTCCTAAGGTGTCTGCATCAGGAATTACAATATTATACCAATCCTCAGCACTGCAAAAAAAAGAATGCTTTTATGAAGCTAGAGTTCAAATTTCTGTCACAACATTCTTAGTCATTCTCATACAGCCATTTGACTTGTAATTCAGGAATATATGCTGATTTACATATTAATTCCCCTGAAAAGTGAAATACCAATACATGCAATTATGTTAGTGTATAAATAACAATGGACTTATATCTATACATTGTTATTTTAGAAGTTATTAAGGCTAGGGAGATGGCTCACTGGATATATCATTTGCTGAGCTAGTGGGAAAAGCATAGTTCAGATACCTCCCCTAAATGTAAAAGCCACATAAGCCTGGCACCTGCTTGTAATGCCAGATCCAGCACTGGCAGAAAGAGGGGTCTCCAGGGCAAGCTGTTCAGGTAAACTAGCTAGAATTGTTGAGCTGAAGATTCATTGAGAAACGGTTCCTCAATTAATAAAATGGAGAGCAGTCAAGGAAGACACATGGCATCAATTCCTGGCCTCTTCACACACTTGTACATATAAACATGTACCTACACACATGCAAATATATGTATTTCTATACACACATCACAAAAACACAAGTGTTTATTGCAAAAGATTAGTATCTTTTCTAAACAAAAGAAATTGTCAATGTCAACATTTGGTGATTTAAACACCCTGAAGTGAGAAGGAATAACTTTCTTCTTTTGTAATCAAACCAGTGGTATTCTTGCACACTCATTGTATTGAGGAAGAAAACAATAATTTTAAAGATCCAGAAGAAAATATAAATTTGGACTTTTTAGAAAGAGCACTTCTGAGTCTTTCTTCATGGCTATAGACTCTATGAGCCACACTCAGAAATCACAGACAAGAGTCACTATAACTATATGCTGAACCTGGTTGGCAAGATACCTCAGACTGTGTTGAAAAAAAAATTTTGACTCAGAACTTTGTACCTTATTAAATGAAGTAGAAACCTCTACAGAGCCAGAGTTTATAGGGAAACACATACTAGTTATAAGTAGTAATATGACATTGAGAAATCCTAAAGGACTATTCAGAAGTGTGTCCATTATCTGCATCTGAAGATTATCATATTAAGTAAATTAAGCCAGTCTCAGTAGGACAAATATTTCTTCTCATATCTGTGGTTCCTAAATTTTTTGTGGACATTATGATGATCAACTGGATTTTTAAAGTACTCTTATATTACATATAAAAATAGATCTTTTCATGTTTGTTACTTATAACATTAAGACAGTCTCTATAAATTGTATTAAACAACCTCACAAAATTAAATCACATGCAAATTGTATTATGCCAACCACACCTGGAATCCTTGTCATGTATACTGAATATAATATGTCTTCTGCTTTATCTTTAGAATACTACTCAAGTATTTGTAACATAGTGATTCTCTGTTTTTTCTTCAATGAAATAAATAATTACTTATGACTCCAAGAATGGCTATAGAATATGTTTTGAAACACTGAAAAGAATTGTATTCAAGACAAAGAATGAGGGAAGTTCAAGATATATCGTACAAATCTGAAGTGCTGAAAATGTTTTACTACTCTTTTAAAATACTATTGCATTAATTTCTTATAGATATGTGCAGGTGACTAGGGCATTCTAATAGTAGTTTAAATATGAATGTACAAAGCTTATTTATTTGGAGAAATGGTTTGCTTAAACCAGTAGTGTTTTTTTAAAAACTAAGGCATACTCACTATTAACTTTTTAATTATTCTTCTTTTGTCTTCAAATGCTACTCAAGATACTTGGATGTTGCAATAAATAAATACAGGCATATATGTGTACTATAAGTATCAGTGTATGGGATTGAAAAATATGTGATTTTTTTCAATTAAATGGTTGTTTTGAGTCTGTAATAAGTCCCTCACAGATTTGAAAGTTACCACCAGATACACCAGGTTAAAACATGCGACAAATAAAACAAATCTACAATTCAGATGAAAAGCAAAACTGCTAATGCACCTGACTTTCTTGAAAATATCTTTAAATGAGTCTAGATTCTCCTTTTCTGTAAACATCCACAACCACAATAAATACACATGGCTAAAAAACTCAAAAGACAAATTAAATGTAGATCATCTTAAACTAAAATTATTGTTTCCCCCCCTTGGGACATTCTGTCATAGCTCACAAAGCCTTATTGTGTTTCCCAAAGGTTGGTTACTAACTAGTATTTCTATTCAATGAAAGCACAGTTTTCATTAAAGGGTAAACAACAAAAATAATTATCCCCCTATGAAGCATTGACTGTACATCTGTCCTCTTTTCCTTTGACTGAATAGGAAAAGAAGTTGAATGCATGGGTACTACGTAAGGTAGACTGAATGGATCTTGCTTGGTGTTCAGCCAAATTGAAAATTACAGTCAAGTTATTTAATCTCATTCCAGTAGAATTCAAAGCTAGTTAAAAGATTTTCTTCTTTAATAGTGTTAAGTGACTGTATAAGGATCAATGTAAACCTAGATATTAAATCATTTTTGAAATATCTACTATATAGACTTCTTAAATACAATGATTTGTTATTTTAAGTGAAGTGGTATTTTTGTTCATCATTGAAATTTTACTCTAATTTATGATTTCCACATTCTGATTTTCAGTGTCACCATCAAATCTAGCTGATCACAACAGATTTTTCAGGAAGCTTGTTTGTCTCTGTATTAATAAAAAATTCTTATCTCTTTTTAATCAATACATATTTCTCAAGTTAATAGAAAGATGGGGAAGAATATAGAGAGATAAAATATGATAATACTAGCTATTTGTATTAATATATTTGTCACCTTCGTATTCTGCCATATTTCTGGGATTAATTGTACATCAACAACCAGGCTGCTGCTTTTCCCCCATTTACTTGTTAAGGTTAAGCAGAGAGTTGTAATAACAGACTTTTGATCAAATTTGATCAATTGTAGGAGTTAATTCAATTTAAGTACTACTTAGAAATCCTATATGCCAGCTAATAAGTTTAATTCTGGTTCTCTGTTAATTTTGGTGTATTTAAACATTTAATGTAATTAACATGAGTTATTCACCTTAAATTTGAAGTATTTCTCATTAATGACTTACAGGGATTTTACTGTAAATGCCTATTTAGTTAGATGTGGTTTTCAATTGAATTTCCATGTCCTGAATAATAGCTATCACACCAACCATCGTATCCCAGGTGACAAGCACAATTCAAATCTTTTAGTTGAATTAAATTTTTAAATTACAAAGCATTTGACATTCACAGTAAGAAAGTATCACTTATGCATGAGCAATTGTTTACTATTGGTGTTCTTAAAATCAATTTTAATTTTAAAAAGGTCAACAATTCAATAACCATAGCAAACATTCAGTGGAACTTGTGGTAAGTCAATGTGGATAAACATTTAGAAAGTATATAAAAATAATTTGGGTGTTGACAGTTTTAAAGTCCACTCAAACACATTTAGATTATTTGTGAGTTTCTTTATAAAGGCAATGTAGCCCTGATTTCATTCATGTAGATGTTATTGAGGTATATTAAAATATCCAATTTATATAGTCAATATATTTTTATGTATAATATATTTTACTCTTCCCTTGATTTTGTGTCATCTTTTATTTCTCAATCATATGTTCAAATGAAAATTATCAAAATCGATATAATTCCATTAAAATATCCTGTATCATGCTATGTCTCTCTTCATCTCTGAAACTCTTGCAATAAGACAATAATTTCTCAGGGCTTGAGTAACTTTTTAGGGGCATAACACAATCCAGCTGAACTGCAAAACTTAACTGTGAAAAATTTGGAAGTAGTACTAACCAACCTTTTTAAATTGACTAATATTAATCCTAAACTGGCTTTTGTGTTTCCCAGTTACTGTTATATTCACAATATCCATTTCATGAATATTTAATTCTCACTATTTCATTGTGGTATATCTGACTAGAAAAAATTCTTGTAGAAAATTGACAACTATTCCATTATCATGACCCTATAGAAAGAGTTTCAGAAATGCAATCTTATACAGATGACTTAACAGCACTAATAACACAATAAGGCATCGAATGTTTAGATTATCATTTGGACTTTACTTACTTAGAGATTTTCCAACAGTGTCTACAATTTAGTTGTAAACCTAGGTGCCAATCTCCCACCTAGAGAAAAGCCCCAAATTTGAAGACTTTCAAAAAAGATCAAGCAAAAGAACAAAAGTTATTCACAGTTATGACTTGCCTACAAAGTGTAGGATATTAGTAAGCATTTCATTATGTGACACTGGAAGAATTCATTCACCTAACAAGATTGATGAAGAAGAAAAAATACTTATGTTTAATACAGGGGTAGTAGCACAATAGAGGAAGTGATATGCTGGATATAAGACAGTTATTTATCAATCTATAGAAATCGGTGACTGAAGGACAGATAGCTTGCCTTCTCCCTTTCTTTTCATTACCCTTGATATTTCTGAGATATCCTGCTGGCCAATAAAAGCAATGTTTAGAAGTTGTCATTGTTATTATCAACATATTTATTTAAATTTTGAACCTATACTGTCAAAGCCTTAATAGTTTCAGTTTGCATCTGTTTCAGGTTGTAAGGAAGTTCTCAACACTAAATGAAGTAATGGAAGGGAAGTGCTCAGTGTGATGTCTGTATTTCAGGACACTGGTTCGATTGGTTTTAAATTATCATAATAATTCTTTTCTGAAAACTTTGGCTTAGTATTCATTATACATGTGAATGCTACTATTTTAATCTTC
Organism: Chionomys nivalis; assembly: GCF_950005125.1. Classification (NCBI taxonomy): domain Eukaryota; kingdom Metazoa; phylum Chordata; class Mammalia; order Rodentia; family Cricetidae; genus Chionomys; species Chionomys nivalis. The sequence continues at coordinate 106,161,269 of NC_080112.1, read as the reverse complement.
TGTGATTTCATTCTAGTCAGTTTAAAAATTTCTAATGGGAACCCTGGGGCTAGGGTCTACTCAGCAAACTATAAACAACACATATAACATTGGAAGTTCAGGGGGAAATAATACCCAGCAACAGCTCTTAGAGAAGTTTTCATTTTAGAATGTAATAAAAAGAATCTATTCAAATGTTTTTTCTTTCTATTCAGCCTCACATCTCTAACCTCCTCTCCAGAAAACAAATGTAAAGGCATCCATAATCAGTTTGACCTCTTTTAACATATACAGTTAGTGTCTCTAATTGCAGTGGTTAATCATTGGCAACCTGACTAGTTTCAGAGCTACTTAAGTGTTGATGAAGCACACTTCAGTGAGTATGCATGAAAATGTTTCTATAGGTTTATCTGAGGATAAAAGACATATCTCAAATTGTTCTGCAGAGACCTTGGAGACTCTGAACAAACTGAAAGTGAGGAAGCTAGAAAAGTCAATCCAGTGCTAGCAATGCAATTTCTCTTTCCTGGCAGGCCATAATGTGAACAGTTATGATTTATGTGATGATCTGAACACTCTAAAAACATGAACCCAAATAAAAGTTTACTCTCTTAGGTTATCAAAGAATTAATATAAAAAATACTTTATTGATTGTGGTGTTTCTACTTATCTGGTCTAGGATTCATGTGTATCTACTGGAAGTACTTAAATACATATTATCATCTAAGTGTTCAAAAAAACTACCTTCTGTAGAATGGAATCTTCCCTGAACCTATCCCATCATGCCAATAGACTAAGACAGGCATGTTGCTATGATGGTAGTAGGAGTCAAGGAGAGGAAACAAAAATCAAGACAAGAGACAGTGTGAAAAGTCACCATTAAAAAATTTTTGACATTTTTTATTATTATTAAAAATTTCAACCTCCTCCCCTCTTCCCACTTCCTTCCCCCTCCCCCATCCCCCTCCCACTCCTTCTTCAGTCCAAAGAGCAGCCATGGTTCCCTGCCCTGTGGGAAGTCCAAGGTCCCCCCGCATCCAGGTCTAGGAAGGTGAGCATCCAAACAGACTAGGCTCCCACAAAGCCAGTACATGCACTAGGATCAAAACCCAGTGCCATTGTCCTTGGTTTTGCAGTCAGCCCCCATTGTCTGTAATGGTCAGAGAGTCCGGTCTGATCACATTTTCCATCAAACCCAGTTCAGCTGGCCTGGGTAAGCTCCCATTAGATCAGTTCCACTGTCTCAGTGGGTGGGTACACCCCTCGCGGTCCTGACTTCCTTACTCATATTCTCTCTCCTTCTGCTCCTCATTTGGACCTTGGGAGCTCAGTCCAGAGTTCCAATGTGGTTCTCTGTCTCTAAATCCATCCATCACCAGATGAAGGTGCTATGGTGATATGCAAGATATTCATCAGTATGGCTATAGGATAGGGCCATTTCAGGCTCCCGCTCAAGGAACTAGCTGGGGACATTTCCTTGGACAACTGGGAACCCCTCTAGAGTCAAGTATCTTGCCAACCCTAAAATGGCTCCCTTAATTAAGATATATACTTTCCTGCTCCCATATTCACCCTTCCTCCATAGCAACCATCCCATTCCCCCAAGCTCTTCCCATCTTTCCCTTACACTTTTCTCTCCCTATCTACCCTTACCCCTACCCCAATCCCGAGTTCCCAATTATTGCCTGGCAGTCTTGTCTACTTCCAATATCCAGGAGGATAAATATATTTTTGGGGGGGTTCACCTTCTTATTTAGTTTCTCTAGGATCTCATATTATAGGCTCAATGTCCTTTATTTATGGCTAGAATCCACTAACGAGTGAGTACATACCATATTCATCTTTTTGGGTCTGGGTTACCTCACTCAGGATAGTGTTTTCTATTTCCATTAAATTGCATGCAAAATTCAAGATGTCATTGTTTTTTAACACTGAGTAGTATTCTAATGTGTATATATTCCACACTTTCTTTATCCATTCTTCCATTGAGGGGTATCTAGGTTGTTTCCAGGTTCTGGCTATTACAAATAATGCTGTTATGAACATAATTGAACAAATTCTTTTGTAGTATAGTAGGGCATCCCTTGGGTATATTCCCAAGAGTGGTATTGCTGGATCCTGGGCTTGGTTGATCCCCGAATTTCCTGAGAAACTGCCATGCTGATTTCCAAAGTGGTTGCACAAGTTTGCATTCCCACCAGCAATGGATGAGTGTTCCCCTTACTCTACATCCTCTCCAGCAAAGGCCATCATTGGTGTTTTTAATTTTAGCCATTTTGACAGGTGTAAGATGGTATGTCAAAGTTGTTTGGATTTGCATTTTCCTGATCAATAAGGAGGTTGAGCATGACCTTAAGTGTCTTTTGGCCATTTGAACTTCTTCTGTTGAGAATTCTCTGTTCAGACACGTACCCCATTTTTAATTGGGTTAATTAGCATTTTAAGGTCTAGTTTCTTGAGTTCTTTATATATTTTGGACATCAGACATTTGTCTGTTGCGGGGTTGGTGAAGATCTTCTCCCAGTCAGTAGGTTGTCTTTTTGTCTTAATGACAGTGTCCTTTGCTTTACAGAAGCTTCTCAGTTTCAGGAGGTCCCATTTATTCAATGTTGCCCCTATTGTCTGTGCTACTGGGGTTATAAGTAGGAAGTGGTCTCCTGTGCCCATGTGTTGTAGACTACTTTCCACTTTCTCTTCTATGAGGTTCAACATGTTCAAATTAATATTGAGGTCTTTAATACATTTGGACTTGAGTTTTGTGCATGGTGATAGATATGGATCTATTTTCATTCTTCTACAGGTTGACATCCAGTTATGCCAGCACCATTTGTTGAAGATGATTTCTTTTTTCCATTGTATACTTTTAGCTCCTTTGTCGAGAATCAGGTGTTCATAGGTTTGTGTGTTAATATCCGGGTCTTCTATTCAATTCCATTGGTCGACTTCTCTGTGTTTATGCCAATACCAAGCTGTTTTCAATATTGTAGCTCTGTAGTAGTGTTTGAAGTCAGGGATGGTAATGCCTCCAGAAGTTCCTTTATTGTATAAAATTGTTTTGGCTATTCTGGGTTTTTTGTTTTTCCATATAAAATTGATTATTGTCCTCTCAAGGTCTGTGAAGAATTTTGATGGGATTTTAATGGGGATTGCGTTGAATTTGCAGATTGCCTTTGGTAGAATTGCCATTTTTACTATGATGATTCTACCCATCCAAGAGCATGGGAGATCCTTCCAATTTCTGGTGTCCTCTTCAATTTCTTTCTTCAAAGACTTAAAGTTCTTGTCAAATAGATCTTTCACTTCCTTGGTTAGAGTTACCCCAAGATACTTTATGCTATTTTTGGCTATCGTAAAAAGTGAAGTTTCCCTGAATTCCCTCTCTGCTTCTCTATCCTTTGTGTATAGGAGGGCTAGCTTATATCCTGAAATAACAACACACAAACTGTATTCTTTTAAACACTGCTTGGCCCATTAACTCTAGCCCTTACTGGCTAATTCTCATATTCCGATCAACCCATCTCTAATAATCTGTGTAGCATCAGTCTTACCGGGAAAGATTCAGCATAGTTGTAATTACCATCCTCTTATTATCTAGCCAAGCCATTTTCAATACAAGACTTACATTCTTTAGGATAGAATGTTTATTAAAATATTTAGCATATGTTCCTTGCCTAATTTGTTTTTGCTGGCTGTAATTCTAATCTTATACTTGATATATGCTCCTAGTATATGTAGTTTTGCATCAGGTTTTGAACTCTCTTATTTAAATAAAAGGAGGATGGGATGTGGATCTCCTTCTGCTCCTTTAGCCAGTTACCTTTCAGATATGGTACTGTAGATGCTCCTTCAACTCCTTCAGCCTATAGCCTTTAAGATACCAGCACACTTGTGTGTGGTCTCATACTATAAATGCAGCTATAAAGCATGTGCTCACTCTTGCTTCCAGCTTTTACTTCGAGCTGCTAGACTCTGTTCTTGTTCCCTGTTCATGCAGAGGATTGTGATTTAAGATAGTGATCTGTACATCTTTCCTAAATAAATAAACCTTTATTATATGTAATTCTGAACTAGTATGGGATTATCTTGTATCTTCCACCATCATCTTGAGAGAAAAATTTTCTCTGTAGTCCTGGCTGTTCTAGAACACCCTTAATAGACCAGATTGGCCTCAGACTCTGAGATCTTCCTACATCTGCTTCCTGAGTGTTGGGACTAAAGTCATGTGCCATCACACTCAGTTGTTGTAATAAAATTTATATACTGCAGCTAGACTCATTTCTAAATCCTTGGCTATTTCACAATTCACTCATCAAAAAAAAAAAAAAAAAAAAAAAAAAAAAAAAAAAAACCTCTTGTCTTCTGAAATAGTTCACTTTAAGATATTTACTATTACATTTCATTTTTACTAAATTTGGAAGCTCAAAACTAAATTTCTACAAATCCTTCACCTTTCCCTTTTTAAAATAGTGATTAAATAATGTCTTGTTCCCTTCTACTATGTTCACTGATTGCATTAAATATTTATTCTATAACCAGCCATATGCTTGACAGTGATTCTTGGCTTACACTTTTTATTTTTTTAATCTTTTAATTTATTGGTAAGATTTCATTTTATGTACATGAACATTTTGCCTGCATGTATGCCTGTGCACAGTGAATTGTCTAGCTGAGCCATAAGAGAGGGTTAGATTCCCTGATATTGAAGTTATGGATGGTTGTGAGCTGCCATGTGGGTGCTGGAACACTTATCAAGGTCCTCAAAAAGAAAAGCAAGTACTCTTAATTGCTTAAACATCTCTCTAGACTCATTTAATTTTGGTATATCCATGAATGGACCCCTCAATACATATTCAGATATAGTAAATTATTCTTACTAACAAAGTTCCAGGCAATGCTAATCATATTACAAGCATTAAAGTTTTAACACAAGCTAGGAAGTCACCTTGAGAAACAAAAAGGTAGTCATGTCCCAATAAAAACATCCAAATACAACCTAAAATTTAACATCATACACTACAGTCAGAGAAGGTTTGTTGAAGTTTTAAAGTTTCAACAAAAGCTGTAGTATCTAAAATGTGTCAAAACAAAGTTAGCAAAGAGTTAATACAAGGTAACTCTAAGAAGTCAACCAACCAATGTAGCCAAAGTCATAAAGAAAAATATAATACCAATGACATTTTATTTTTCATCTGTGAAAATTTATTGTTATGGTAAGGATTTCCATATGCTTAGATGAGAAATAAGGAGCTTGGCTGATCTTCAAAACAATAAACACTTGTTGAAAATCCACAGATCTCATTACATTATATTTTCAAGCTAATGAGGACTCTATCTTTTCATTCTCAGTAACACCTGTATTTTGACAAAAATCTGCATAAAATCCTCTAAGAAAATTTTTCCAGGTCCACAAAAAATACCCATAGATAGAAAAACAGGCTTCTTATAGTAAATAGGAAATTGGGAATACCACATCCTCCTATTCTTGGTCCCCAAAAGCGTCTATAGAGATTTCTAGATGTAGAGTAAAAGGAATTAGAAGTACAAAGAGAATTTGATTGAAGAAGAGAAAATTATACACATACACATAGACACACTCAAACGCTTTTCTGTGGATTTATATTTATTTTTTTTCAAATGTAAACCTAATTGAACATTCATTTGCATCATTTCATCATAAATACCATTTAAAGAACTCCTGTTAACATTCTAATTATGCTCTTGGACTAGCTTGTATTATATAAAATGACTTGGTTTTTCATCAGTAATCACAGCAGAGGAAAATAAGGTATATATTATCTTTTTGTAACTATAAAAATCTACACTCCTCTACTCCTTGAAATAAATACTTGTTTATTCTAGGCTAATTGTAGGTTCATTACCCTGTTCCTTTTCCAAAGCTTCTTCTCAGACCACCACTCCACCATTTAACTTTGTCTCTATATTCGTTTTTGTGTATTATAGGTCCCATGCCATTTGTCCTGGGGAAATTCAGAAGCATATAGATGATGCCAAGAATTTTAGTATCATCATTTTCTATAATATATGCAGCTAAACTGAAATAGGTCTGCTGTATTTCTGATTGCCTCAATTTAAGATAATTTGGGTTCAACTGTGAGTCACAAGTTGTTGAAAACTAATCAATATACTGCTTAGTTTCAAACAAAAATTTAAAACAAAGTCATTTATGATAAATAAATGAAATAAAAAGGCTAAGATTGTTACTGCATATTATTTTAATTTAAATGATCCATTGCAATTGAATTGAAGGTGATAACTACTTGAAAATTAAGTTGTCAAAAACTGGCTTTATGACCCAGTGACCAAGCTTTTGCAGAGCTTACAATGAACACTGTGCAGCTTGAGTCCTCAGACTTTATTACACATATCCAGGGTGAGAAGACTTTTTCAGCCTGCCCAAAAAACAGCACTAATGAATACTGCCAGTCTAACACTTAGTTAGAAAACAAGAAGTTAACTTATCTGCCTCAACACTAATTGACTAGTTGAAGGTCTTGACCAGGGGATTAGCTCTTCCTTTTTCACTGGTTTCTCAGTGGAAGACATTATTCCCTTTAAACACAAACTACAGTTAACACTGCACTGATAAAATGTAGCATGATAGAAAATTTTAATTTATATCAAATGTTGCACCCTGGGGTCAATGAGTTGACTTTCAACTTCACAAAGGGAGAGTCAATCAGTCACACATGTGTAAGATGATTCAATTAAGTCAAGGCTATCCACACAGTTTTAAAAGAGATATTTTGTGGTGGGAGGGATAACTCTGCAGATAGAGCTTGTACTGATCCTTGCACAAGATCCAAATTCAGTTCCCAGCATACACAACTGTCTCTAATAAGCTACAGGGTATCCAGTGCCTTTTCTTTGTCTCATTAGTCACTGTGTGTATATATATATATATATATATATATATATATATATATATATATTCACATAAACACACACACACATACACACACACTTTAAAAATAAGAAATAGATGGGTGGTTGATGTAGGTGGGTCTTCTATCTATCTGTTGCTTCCATTGGTTAATTAATAAAGAAAACTGCTTGGCCTGATAGGTCAGAACATAGGTAGGCAGAGTAGACAGAACAGAATGCTGGGAGGAAGAAGGCAGTGAGGCAGGCGCTATAGCTCTCCTCTCCAAGATGGATGCAGGTTAAGATCCTTCCTGGTAAGCCACCACCTTGTGGTGCTACACAGATTATTAGAAATGGGTTAATCAATTAGCCAGTAAGAGGCTAGAGCTAATGGGCCAAGCAATGTTAAAATGAATACAGTTTCCATGTTATTATTTTAGGTAAAGTTAGCCAGTGGCCAGGAGCTGGGCAGCGGGAAGCGGCCCGCTCACCCCATCACTATAGAGTGGCGCCCAACGTGGTTTGCTAAATCCACTTAAAAACCTCAGAGAGCTTACTTTTAGACACAGAAAAAACAGAGTTTAACACAGCTTTTTGTGTTTTCTAGGACATGCCATAGAGAGATTTCCTGTTTCAGCAATAGCAGCAGAAAAAAGCCATGGTCATTTTAAAATGAAGCTTTCTGGGGCTGTGTTGCCAGTGCAAACTCTGGCTTTAAAGCATTTCAATGGCTTTTATTAGACTGGATATTTGTGTTCCCGCTCGGGATTGGGAAGAAACTACTCTGAGACCATGCCTGCACTCCCCACCTGGACAGACTGTGGGATCAGGCTTAGGCAGACAGGAGAACATGGTGGATTTATGACACCATACAGAGAGATGTTTCCAGGTTGTGCAGTGCTCTGCATGTCAGATTTGGATGTAACTTGGATGAAAAGAGTTTCTGTGATGCACGCTCAGTCTCAGAGTTAAAGTGCTGACTGTGGCTCCTATCTGGTGGCCCCAGAGCTAGTAGAAAATGGTACATCCTCCCTTTTGAAATTGGGGAGAGGTGGAGCCAACTTCCAGAACAGCCCGCTGCTCTGCAGCTCAGAGGAGCAACTTGTTCAGAGTCACAAGTGGCTCCACTTTGTTGGACTGGGTGGGACAAGCAGTCAGTACTTGTTTTTTACCTAGAAATATCACAGCTTAGATTCTTAAGCACTTAGCAATTTAAAGGCACAAATCAAAAATGCTCCTGGATAGTAAAGAATTACAGATTCACAATAGGACAGATTCAGACATGAAAGACCTCTACATGGGTCACAGTGTTGGATGAGTATACGTAGGCTTTGGAGAGAGAAGAAAAAGAATATAGAGAATAAAGTTAATGGTTTAAAAGAAGGATAAAGTCTTTAAAGATACATAATAAAATAAAGTGATAGAGTAAAAATAAGCAACATAAAAATGGAAAATTCACAGAGGATCTAGATTATGTACATTGTGTTTTCTTGTTGTGGGAGGTCCTTCCGCTCCTCCAGCCAATAGCTGCTGAGATACCAGCCCATTGGGGCATGGTCTCTCTCCCTTTAAAAAAGCAGCTACTTCCCTTCTCGCTCTCTCTTTACTTCCTGCTCCGGTTCCGGCTACTAGACTTCTTCCTGATTGCGTAGAGGGCTGTTGTCTGGGACGGTGATCTGTAAATTGTTTCCCCTTTAAATAAATACCACCCTATTAATCATAATTCCAACTGGTGTGGGATTGCTTATGACTTACGCCTTCATTTTCTTTAAAATTTTTGACTGTGAAGGAGCTAAGTACAGAGAGACATTTCATTATACGGGCTGCCAAGCAGAACCATAATGGATATCATAAGGATATTATGACTAAAGAATTTGGGTCTAAGGACATGATGCTTTGGAAAAGAGATTCTTCTTTTGTTTTCATAGAGGATGAGACCCTGTGAATTGCTTCTATCCCAATATGATATGACAGACCACGCCCTCCTGAAAGGTTGCTTTGAACACCCTCAAAAAATTACTTCACTCAACTGCCAACTGAGATAAACCTGGCATACAGGTTACACCATGAAAGATCTGATTAACAGTGCCCCCATTCAGTATGAAGCAGTTTGGAGAGAAATAAAATACTTTATATACTGTAAGTATATTGATCTTAGCTGTTGTTGCTGCTATTTATCTTTTATTAAATTTTGTTGATGATCTCATAAAAAAAAGAGATCCGGGATAGAAGGAATTTATTTAAACATAATAAAAGCAATGTATAGCAAGCCAACAGTCAACACCAAATTAAATGGAAAGAAACTCAAAGTAATTCCACTAAAATCAGGAACAAGTTAAGGCTGTCCACTATCTCTATATATATTTAATATAGTATTGTAAGTTCTCGCAAGAGCCAAAAAAAAAGCAATGAAATAAGCTCAACAGGATACAAATTAGAAAGAAAGAAGTCAAATTTTGTTATTTGCAGATTTGCAGATGATATGATAGTATATATATATATATATATATATATATATCCCCAAGAGTTCTACCAGGGAACTCCTACAGCTAATAAACACCTACAGTAATGTAGCAGGCTAAAAGATCAACCAAAAAATCAGTAGTCCTCTTATATACAAATGATAAAAAGCCTGAGAAAGAAATCAGAGAAGTATCACCATTACAATAGCCACAAATAGCATAAAATATCTTGGGGTAACAGTAAACAAGTGAAAGACCTGTATAACAAGAACGTTAAGTCTTTTAAGAGAAAAATTGAAGAAGATATCAAAAAATGGAAAGATCTCCCATGTTATTGTACAACATAATAAAAATGGCAGTATTGCCAAAAGCAATTGACAGGGAAGGCAGGCAAGTCCGGGCGGCAGAGGCACCGGCGCGCAGGCAGGCCCGGGTGGCGGAGGCACCGGCAGGCAGGCCTAGGCGGCGGAAGCACCGGCGCGCAGGCAGTCCCAGGTGGCGGAGGCAAACAGCAGGCAGGCAAGTCCGGGCGGCGGAGGCACCGGAGGGCAGGCAGGCCCGGGCGGCGGAGGCACTGGATGCAGGAGAGTGCTGGCAAGAAACAGTGAAGCCCGCACAGAGAGCAGATTGCCCTGCTACAATTAAATCAAACCCAATAGATAGCATTGGTAAGAGGAGATGGGCAGACGCCAAGGCAAGAATTCACCCAGCAGTCTGAAAAACAACATGAAAACACCAGAACCCAATGATCTTACAACACAAGGACTTGAACACCCTAACACAGGAGAAGAGGAAAAAACTGACTTTTTGAAAGCAATAGAGTCCCTTAAACAACATGTAAAAAACGCCCTCATAGAATTGGATGAGAAGTATAACAAAAAGTTTGAAGAAATGAGTAAATACGTAAATGATACCCTGGGAAGCCAAGAAAAAATGATCAAACAGGTAATGGAAACAGTCCAAGAATTGAAAACTGAAATGGAAGCAAGGAAGAAAACACAAACTGAGGACCAGCTGGATATGGCAAATATAGGTCAACGAGCAGAGACTACAGAAACAAGCATAATCAATAGAATACAAGACATAGAAGAAAGAATCTCAGATTCTGAAGACACCATAGAGAAAATAAACGGACTGATCAAAGAAAACACCAAAACCAACAAATTCTCATCACAAAACATTCAGGAAATACGGGACACAATAAAAAGACCAAACCTAAGAATAATAAGGATAGAAGAAGGAGAAGAGGCACAGCTCAAAGGTCCAGAAAATATTTTTAACAAAATTATGGAAGAAAACTTCCCCAACATAAAGAAAGATTTTCCTTTGAATATTCAAGAAGCATACAGAACACCAAACAGACTGGATCAAAAAAAAAAAGTCCCCTCACCATATAATAATCAAAACACAAAATATACAGATTAAAGAAAGAATATTAAGAGCTGCAAAGGAAAAAGGCCAAGTAACTTATAAAGGTAAACCGATCAGACTTACACCTGACTTCTCAATGGAAACCATGAAAGTCAGAAGGTCCTGGATAGAGTTACTACAGAAACTAAGAGACCATGGATGCAAACCCAAACTACTATACCCAGCCAAGCTATCATTCACTATCAATGGAGAAAACAAGACATTCCAGGATAAGAACAAATTTAAACAATACGTTGCCACAAATCCAGCCCTACAGAAAGTAATAGAAGGAAAATCACAACCCAAGGAATCCAACATTGCCAACACTGCCTACAATAACCCAGGCATCTAGCGACCCTTCAACAGCACAACTCAAAGAAGGGAGACACACAAACTCTTCTACCAAAAGCAATAAGAATAACCGGAGTTAACAACCACTGGTCATTAATATCACTTAATATTAATGGTCTCAATTCACCAATAAAAAGGCACAGGCTAAGAGATTGGATACGAAAACAGGATCCAAAAGTCTGCTGTTTTGCTCTTCTCAACCACAAAGACAGGCATCTACTCAGAGTAAAGGGTTGGGAAAATGTTTTTCAAGCAAATGGTCCTAAGAAAAAAGCAGGTGTGGCCATACTAATTTCTAACAAAACTGACTTCAAACTAAAATCAATCAGAAGAGATTGAGATGGTCACTTTATACTCATAACAGGAACAATTCAGCAGGATGAAGTCTCAATCCTGAATATCTATGCCCCTAATATAAAAGCACCCACTTATGTAAAAGAAATACTGCTAAAACTCAAGGCAGACATCAAATCACACACACTAGTAGTAGGAGACTTCAACACACCTCTCTCACCAATGGATAGGTCAATCAGACAGAAAACTAACAGAGAATTAAGAAAATTGTTGGAGGTAATGAATCAAATGGACTTAACAGACATCTATAGAACACTCCACCCAAATAAGAAAGAATACACCTTCTTCTCTGCAGCTCATGGAACCTTCTCGAAAATTGACCACATACTTGGAAACAAAGGAAACCTCCACAGATACAAAAAAAATCAGTGTCCACCTGTGTCTTATCAGATCACCACTGATTAAAGTTAGAAGGCACCAACAATGCTACCCCCAGAAAGCTAATAAACTCATGGAAACTGAACAGTCAACTACTGAACCACACCTGGGTCAAGGAAAGAATTAAGAAAGAAATTAAAGTCTTCCTTGAATTTAATGAAAATAGAGACAACATACTCAAACCTATGGGACACGATGAAAGCAGTGCTAAGAGGAAAGTTCATAGCACTAAGTGCCCACTTAAAGAAAACGGAGAAAGCATACATTGGGGAATTAACAGCACACCTGAAAGCTCTAGAAAAAAAGAAGCAGATGCGCCCAGGAGGAGTAGAAGACTGGAAATAATCAAACTGAGGGCAGAAATCAACAAAATAGAAACACAGAAAACAGTCCAAAGAATCAATGAAACAAAAAGTTGGTTCTTGGAGAAAATCAACAAGATTGACAAACCCCTATCCAAACTAATTAAACGACAGAGAGAGAACACGCAAATAAATAAGATCAGAAATGAAAAGGGGGACATAACCACAGACACAGAGGAAATTCAGAGAATCATTAGATCTTACTACAAAAGCCTGTATGCCACAAAACTGGAAAATGCAAAAGAAATGGACACTTTTTTAGATAAGTACCATATACCAAACCTAAACCAAGACCAGGTGAGCAATCTAAATAGACCTGTTAGTCGCGAAGAATTAGAAACAGTTATCAAAAATCTCCCTTCCAAAAAAAGCCCAGGACCAGATGATTTCAATGCAGAATTCTACCAGAACTTCCAAGAAGACCTAATACCTATACTTCTTAGTGTATTTCACAATATAGAAACAGAAGAGTCATTGCCAAATTCCTTTTATGAAGCTACAGTTACCCTGATACCAAAACCACACAAAGACCCAACCAAGAAAGAGAATTACAGGCCTATCTCACTCATGAACATCAACGCAAAAATTCTCAATAAAATACTGGCAAACCGAATCCAAGAACACATTAGAAAAGTTATCCATTATGATCAAGTAGGCTTCATTCCAGAGACTCAGGGCTGGTTCAACATACGCAAATCTATCAATGTAATCAACCATATAAGTAAACTGAAAGAAAAAAAACATATGATCATTTCATTAGATGCTGAAAAAGCATTCGACAAAATTCAACACCCCTTTATGATAAAGGTCTTGGAAAGATTAGGGATACAAGGGTCATACCTAAATATAATAAAAGCTATTTACAGTAAGCCGACAGCTAACATTAAATTAAATGGAGAAAAACTCAAAGCCATCCCACTAAAATCAGGAACACAACAAGGATGTCCACTCTCTCCATACCTCTTCAATATAGTGCTTGAAGTTCTAGCAATAGCAATAAGACAACATAAGGGGATCCATATTGGAAAGGAAGAAGTTAAGTTTTCATTATTTGCAGATGATATGATAGTATACATAAGCGACCCCAAAAACTCTACCAAAGAACTCCTACAGCTGATAAACACCTTTGGTAATGTGGCAGGTTACAAAATCAACTCCAAAAAATCAGTTGCCTTCCTATACACTAAGGATAAGGAAGCAGAGAGGGAAATCAGAGAAGCATCACCTTTCACGATAGCCACAAATAGCATAAAATATCTTGGGGTAACTCTGACCAAGGAAGTGAAAGATCTATTTGGCAAGAACTTTAAGTCTTTGAAGAAAGAAATTGAAGAGGACACCAGATAATGGAAGGACCTCCCTTGCTCTTGGATTGGGAGGATCAACATAGTAAAAATGGCAATTCTACCAAAAGCAATCTATAGATTCAACGCAATCCCCATCAAAATCCCATCAAAATTCTTCACAGATCTGGAGAAGACAATAATCAACTTTATATGGAAAAACAAAAAACCCAGGATAGCCAAAACAATCTTATACAATAAAGGATCGTCTGGAGGCATTACCATCCCTGACTTCAAAGTCTATTACAGAGCTACAGTACTGAAAACAGCTTGGTACTGGCATAAAAACAGAGAAGTCGACCAATGGAATAGAATAGAAGACCCTGACTTTAGCCCACAAACAAATCAACACCTGATTTTCGATAAAGGAGCTAAAAGTATACAATGGAAAAAAGAGAGCATCTTCAACAAATTGTGCTGGCAAAACTGGATGTCAATCTGTAGAAGAATGAAAATAGATCCATATCTATCACCATGCACAAAACTCAAGTCCAAATGGATTAAAGACCTCAATATCAGTCCTAACACACTGAACCTGATAGAAGAGAAAGTGGAAAGTAGTCTACAACACATGGGCACAGGAGAACACTTCCTACATATAACCCCAGCAGCACAAACACTAAGGACATCATTGAATAAATGGGACCTCCTGAGACTGAGAAGCTTCTGTAAAGCAAAGGACACTGTCACTAAGACAGAAAGGCAACCCACTGACTGGGAGAAGATCTTCACCAACCCCGCAACTGACAAAGGTCTGATATCCAAAATATATAAAGAACTCAAGAAATTAGACCGTAAAAGGTTAATCAATACAAGTATAAAATGGGGCACTGAGCTGAACAGAGACTTTTCAACAGAAGAAGTTCAAATGGCCAAAAGACACTTAAGATCGTGCTCAACTTCCTTAGCAATCAGGGAAATGCAAATCAAGACAACATTAAGATACCATCTTACACCTGTCAGAATGGCTAAAATCAAAAACACCAATGATAGCCTCTGCTGGAGAGGTTGTGGAGAAAGGGGCACTCTCATCCATTGCTGGTGGGAATGCAAACTTGTGCAACCACTTTGGAAAACAGTGTGGCGGTTTCTCAGGAAAGTCGGATTCAACCTACCTCTCGACCCAGCAATACCACTCTTGGGGAATATACCCAAGAGATGCCCAAACATACAACAAAAGTATATGCTCAACTATGTTCATAGCAGCATTGTTTGTAATAGCCAGAACCTGGAAACAACCTAGATGTCCTTCAATGGAAGAATGGATGAAGAAAGTATGGAATATATACATATTAGAGTACTACTCAGCAGTAAAAAACAATGACTTCTTGAATTTTGCATACAAATGGACGGAAATAGAAAACACTATCCTGAGTGAGGTAAGCCAGACCCAAAAAGAGGAACATGGGATGTACTCACTCATATTTGGTTTCTAGCCATAAATAAAGGACATTGAGACTATATATCGTGATTCTAGAGAAGCTAAATAAGAAGGTGAACCCAAAGAAAAACATATAAGCATCCTCCTGAATATTAACCTTCATCAGGTTATGAAAGAAGACAGAGACAGAGACCAACATTGGAGCACTGGACTGAAGTCTCACGATCCAAAGGAGGAGCAGAAGGAGAATGAGCACAAGCAAGGAACTCAGGACCGCGAGGGGTGCACCCACACACTGAGACAATGGGGATGTTCTATCAGGAACTCACCAAGGCCAGCTGGCCGGGGTCTGAAAAAGCATGGGACAAAACCGGTCTCGCTGAACATAACGGACAATGAGGACTACTGAGAACTGAAGAACAATGGCAATGGGTTCTTGATCCTATTGCACGTAATGGCTTTGTGGGAGCCCAGGTAGTTTGGATGCTCACCTTAATAGACCTGGATGGAGGTGGGTGGTCCTTGGACCTCCCACAGGGCAGAGAAACCTGCTTGCTCTTTGGGCTGAGGAGGGAGGAAGACTTGATTGGTGGAGGGGGAGGGAATGGGAGGTGGTGGCGGGGAAGAGGCAGAAATCTTTAATAATTAAATAAATTAATTAATTAAAAAAAGCAATTGACAGATTCAATGCAATTCCCATCAAAATCCCAAGACAATTCTTCACAGACCTCGAAAGAACTATACTTAACTTCACATGGGAAAAAAAAAAAAAAAAAAAAAAAAAAAAAAAAAAAAAACAGCATAACCAAAACAATCCTGTATAATACAGGAACTTCTGGAGGCATCGTAATCCCTGACATCAAGCTCTACTACAGAGCTATAATAATAAAAGAAGTTTTGTTTTTAATGTGTAAAGCAATCACACACAGTTTGGATTTAAAGGATTATTTATTTGAGGGGAAAAAACTTACAGAACACCATCCTACATGACAGCCAGGAAAGGAGTCTGGTCACTGGAGGAAGAGAGCAAGCAGAGGGCTGCCACTGCTTTTTAAAGAGAGAGAGACCACGCCCCAGTGGGCTGGTATCTCAGAGACTATTGGCTGAAGGAGCAGAAGGAGCTCTAACAGCAGTTTTGACATTAAACCAGACATATATACCAATGGAATCAATTCAAGACCCTGATATTAATCAACACATCTATGAACAATTGATTTTTTTATGAAGAGGGTAAAATTATACAATAGAAAAAAGAAAACATCTTCAATAAACGGTGCTGGCATAACTGAATGCCAACACTTACAAGAATACAAATATATCCATGTCTATCTCCATGCACAAAACTCAAATACAAAAGGGTCTAAGATCTCAATATAAATCCAGCCACACTGAACCTCATAGAAGAGAAAGTGGGAATACCCTTGAGCACATGGGCACAAGAGAACACTTTCTAAATGTAACACCAGGAACACAGACAATGAGAGCAACAATAAATAAATGGGACTTCCTGAAACTGAGAAGCTTCTGTAAGTCAAAAGACAAAGTGAATAAGACAAAAAATTTATACTGAATAAGAAAAGATCTTCACCAAACCCACATTGAACAGAGGACTGATCTCCAATACCTATAAAAAACCTAATAAACTAGATATCAAAAATACCAAATAATCCAATTTAAAAATGGAGTACAGATATAAACAGAGAATTCTCGACAGAAGAATTTCAAATAGTTGAAAGACACTTAAGAAATCACACAACATCCTTAGTCATCAGGGAAATGCAAATAAAAATGACTCTGAGATAACATTTTTCACAAGTCAGAATGGCTAAGATCAAAATCACCAATGATAACTTATGCTGGAGAAGATGTGGAGTAAGGGGAACACTCCTCCATTGTTGGCGGGAGTGTAAACTTATATAGCCAATTTGGAAATCATTGATAGTTTTATTTGAATATTTGAATATTTGAATATTTTAATTTGGGAACAAGTGTCATGCAGTTGATGTACATTCTTCATCAGTTTCTTGAAAAGTTGAGTGGAAAACTGGTATAATAATTCTCTAAATCTTATGTGTAGCAGTGTTGTTTGATTGCTAATTCAGTCACTCTTCTCATTATTATATTCATACACATTGTTTCTACTTCAGTCAATTTCAATAATAATTCTCTAGCAACTTGTCTACTTTATTTATGTTTTCCAATTTATCTTTATATGATTGTTTATAGTATTACTTTATGATTCCTTTCTTCTCAGTAACGTTGTTCTTATCTCCTTTGTCTGTGATAGGAATAATTTAATATTCTATTTTCTTGACAAACATAAATTTCTATTGGATTTGATTTCCTTGATTTTTTCCTATAGGTTGTCTATTTTATCAGTCTTTTTTTATTATTTCATAATTTATGGTTGATTTGGATTTATTTGCTCTTCTTTTTCTGGCATCTTAAGTTAGATTTAGGATATTGTGGGTTTTCTCTGATAAATCTCTCAGCTGGATGCTATCTACAATATCTGTCACCTAGTGTTTCTTGTGGCTGCTCTCATAAAGTATTGCTGCTTCTTTCCATGGCTTCTAGCTTTTCATTAGAAATACGACAATAGAAAATATATTACAGAAATTTTAGATATTCTTTCCTACCTATCTCCAATTAATATTTTCTTGCTTGAGTATAATGTGATGGGCTAGGTATTTTGTGAAGTACATTTCTCACCTTCACTCTCCTTCCTCAAAGCAATGTTAAGTAGTACCATGTATTCAGGCATCTTTATACCTCATGGATAGGAATCTATTCCTCACCAAATGAGTAAACCAGAAGTAAGTAAAACAACTAAAACTATGACCTGGCTAATATAAATATAACTGATCATCTACGTACATTTTCCACTTTAAACATCAGAAATATTGACTTGCCTAAATTCCTTATGCTCACAGAACTTACTGTCCCAAATTAATCCTTTAGTGGGCAAGAAAGTTCTATTTTTGTGAGTAATACATCAAAATTTATCTCCAAGTTGAGAATTTATGAACTGGTTGGACAATTAAACATTTTCTAATCAATTGAAGCTGATATGTTTAAAAGTAAATTAAGAGTGTCTTCAAAAATAGAAACTTAATAAGACTTTATCAGTAAAAGTATAGTTCTCTTTATTGTTTCTCCATTTAATTCCCTATTAAATTCTGTTTGCACATCTGGAAATATGAAAAACAGCTCATGGTAAAATAATGTTTCTTAATTATGTATTCACTTCCATAAATATCTGTAACATGAGGGCCTGCTTGTTGGGGTTTCTGTCCTGCCCATTTCCCACAGCTAGTAAGCCCCAAAGAAATTACACAGAAGTCTATATTAATGATAAACTGATTGGCCCATTAACTCAGGCTTCTAATTAACTCTCATAACTTATATTAACCCATTATTCTTATTTATGTTAGCCACATGGCTCAGTACCTTTTTCAGCAGGGTAGATCACATCCTGCTTCTTCAGTGTCTGGATAGGACTGTGTAGGAATGGGCATCCTCCTTCCCAAATTTCTCCTGTTCTCATTGACCCACCTCTACTTTCTGTCTGGTTGTCCTGCCTATACTTACTGCCTCGCTTCTGACAAATCAGCATTTATTTAAAACATAATTGATAGAATACAGAATTATGCCATACCATTTCCCCCTCTTATTTTTAAGAAAACAAAAACATCCATAGTCCATTTTATGGGAATGTAGGCATAGTTTTCCAGGCAAATTCCTGCTGGTTGTAGGCACTGATAATTTAATGGGGACCTAAAGAAAATTTTGAATTATGATCAAGTCCTGACTGGAGTATTGTGTGAGGCTTGATCATCTCAGACAGCAGTCTTGAACCTGTTCTGGATGTAGAACTCTGACATCTGGGCCACCTGTTCCTACCAGAGATTTCTCAGGTGGTCTTCTTTGATCAATCCTGATTTTTCTTAATTCAGAATAAATCCATAGATTCTCATTTTCTCTGGAAACAACAGCAAAACCTCTTCTCCAAAGTTACATATCTTTTGACTTCAATTTTGAAGTCAAGGCAATTTTCAAAATACCTATCTTGAATTAGTTCAGCAACATTTATAAGCAAATATCTTTTAGCAGCTGTTGCTCCTTGCTCAGCATTCAAACAATTCAAAAAGAGCATAATAACAAACAGTATCGAGATTCTCTGTGTATTTTTCATTTTTACGTGGCTTTATTTAAAACTCTATTTCTTTTATTTTTAAATTTTGGCTTTTTGAGACAGGGTTTCTGTGTATCTTATCCTGGAACTCTCTCTGTAGACCAGGCTGTCCTTGAACTCACAGAGATCCACCTGCCTCTGCCTCACAAGTACTGGGATTAAAGGTGTGTGCTATCACACCTTGAACTCACATAGGTCTTTCTGCCTCTGTCTCTCAAGTTTTGGGATTAAAAGTGTGTGCTAACACATTTTGAACTCACAGAGGTCTGTCTACCTCTGTCTCACAAGTGTTGAGATTAAAGGTGTGTACCACCACATCCATCTACTCTCTTTTTTATTTAAGGACTTTAACCTTTTTCTTTACTCTCTCAAGCTTGCATATATTTTTAACACACTGTAAAACATTTAAAGGTTCCTTTCATTTTTGAATCTCTCTTTACTGTATATCTTTCTCTTTTTCTGACTACATTAGTCTTTAGTTTGCTAAGCAATATGGGTAGGACTAAAGCTGTAGCTTTAATGGCTGAATCTAGCCCATTCCTTAGCTTTCCAACCTCATGGCAGAGGTACCAGCCAGAGCCATGTTTATTGCCACAACTCTATGGCAGTTCAAGGTCCTTGCCAGCAACAAGCTTAAACAGTGTGTCCACAAACAACTCTCAAATGCTCTCTCTGTAGCTGGAACTCCTGCCTCAAAGAGTCAGAGTTTGCACTGGCAGGATGGCCCAGAAAGCTGGCATTTTAAAACAGCTGAGCTTTTTTCCTGCTATCTCTGAAAACCAAAAAGCATGTGGTCAGCTTTTATCAACACCATTTAAGTGTTTTGTGGCAGGACCTCTTAAAGAGCTGCAGAGTTTTGCAGCTAAAGCTGAGTCAGGGAGCCTCTCTTAAATGAGAGTGCTTGCCTCTAGCAAGCAGAACAGATCCGAGAAATTTCTGCTACCAAGAAGCCATGGTTTACTCTATTCTTTTCTGTCTAGAATTACTTCCAAAGCTCTCTCAAGTTTTATGTGTATGCAGTTGTCCACATGGGTGCCATTTGTAACATGAAGGCCTGTTTGTTGGGGTTTCTGTCCTGCCCAGTTCCCACAGCCAGTAAGCCCAAAGAAATTACACAGAGGTCTATATTAATGATAAACTGATTGGCCCATTAGCTCAGGCTTCTTATTAACTCTTATAACTTATATTAACCCATTATTCTTATCTATGTTAACCACATGACTCAATACCTTTTTCAGCAGGCAGGTCACACCCTGCTTCTTCAATGTCTGGACAGAACTGTGGAGGAATGGGCTTTTTCCCAGAATTCTTCTGTTCTCATCGACCCAACTGTACTTCCTGTCTGGTTGTTCTACGTATACTTCCTGTCTGGTTGTCCCACCTATACTTCCTGTCTAGCTACTGGCCAATCAGCATTTATTTAAAACATAATTTACAGAACTGCCCCCACCAAATATCTTCACATAAAAGACTAAAATTACTGCCTCTACAAATAAATTTTTTAACAATTATTCAGTGAACAAAAGTCTGCTCCATTATTAATAATATTAAGAAACTGCCATTACTAGGCGTAATGGCACAAGACTTTAATCTCAATATTCAAGGGTTTGGATCATGGGTTTGAGGACAGCCTGAGCTATATAACAAGTTTCAGTGTATTCTAGGCTACAGAGTGAAACTCTATTTTAAAAGACTGAGGGTAAGGTTATGTAATTCAGTAGTAGAATGGTTGTCATGTGTAGGCGATTTCAATAAAGTAGTCCCACACTAGCTCAGAATGGAGTATAATAATACATTTTCTATTTAGGGGTAGACACACAGATCAACACTCATCTGCATAAATGGGGAACAGGAACTGAATCTAGCAGCCAAGAGAGGCTGTACAAGCTTTCCATCTGCATTTATAGTACAAAAGACCATGTACAAGTGGGATGGTATCTTAAAGGCTATTGGCTGAAAGAGTTCTCACAGTACCTCCCCTTCTGTCTAGATAAGAGAGTTCCAAACCAAATATAAAACTATATACAATAACAAAATATATCAAGTATCAAAATTTTAATTACAACCAGCATATGAAATATCAAGCAAGAATCATGCACTAAATGTGTCAATGGTTATCCTACCCTAAGGAGTCTAAGCTTGTATTAGAAATGGCTTGGATGAGTAAGGAAAGGAAAGTAACTATGACTACCTAGTCTTCAACACCATCAAAGACCTGTGCATGGAAATAATATTACTTGAGTAAACAGTAAGAGCAATCAAGCAACTTCCAAAATGTCCAATAAATGACAGAGACAACTGACTGGCTGAGCAATCGCCCAATGTCTCATTTGCAATGCTGGAACAATCAAATTTGGCTAAAGCCTAGAGTAAGTGTCAGACCATTTTCAAAGCAGGAAAAATTTCAGAACCATCTTAGCCTTTCTTGGCAGTCTTTTTTCTTGTGTCCTACATGTCCAGTCCAGATACCTTGCATTTTGTCAGTGGTTGAGTCATGGGCAATTCTTTTCCCAAAGGTCAGTTTTCCCAAGAAGAAAACAAGTTCCAAGTGGAGTGTCTCTGGTGCCCCACATTCTCTCAGAAATAAATGGATGCTTCCAGGAACAATCATGTCTCATGTCAACAGAAACCTAAATGATTTAAATGCCATATTCTACAGTTCTTTGAAGTAGTTGAAGATTACCTATTTATGCAGAATATAATCTGTATGCATCTAAAGAACCTGATTAGTCTAACTATAAGTATGATAAGCATGAGTGGCATTTGACCTATAATTCTTAATGCCTACATAGCTTAAAAAGTAAGGCCTCATATTAGAATATTAAACAAGTTTTAAGTAACTGTTAACAAATGAGAATAATGACCTCAAAATATAAACAATGTATAAGTATTTTGATCAGAGGTAGAAATGTATAATGCAATATGATAAATATATCTTAAAATATATCAGTATACAAAATGTCGTGAGCAGAGGTATAATTATGCATGCATACAATATGACCAAATAAGTATACCTAGGTGTACGACTATTATAAACAGAAATAGGAGCATATTCAACATACCAAATATAATTTGAATTTGTATCAATATATAAGAATATACACCAATTTAAACTATCTATAAATAATATCTCACAAGTATTCACTTTATTACTCACTATTATTATTAATGTTGGTAGCTCAGAATGAAGTATAATAAAGGGTTCTTTATTTACAGATAGACTCACAGATCAACAGTCCTCTGCATGAGTGGATAACAGGAACTGAATCCAGCAGCCAAGATAGGCCACACAACCTTTACATCACATTTATAGTACAAGAGACCATACCAAAGTGGGCTGACATCTTACAGGGTATTGGTTGAAGGAATTCCCACAGCATCCATGCACCATGTCTTGAATTAAATTCTTAGTATCTACCAACACCTAAAAATTGGCCATTGTTTCTCTCAGCACTAATGAAGTTAAAACTAACCCATTATCTAGGCTTCACAATGTCCCAGTTGCAACATAGCAAGTACTACCAGAACAGTCCTCAAAGACTCCTCAATTTCAGCAGTCTTAGCAACTCATTCCAATACTTTATAAGTTGTTCCTGGAATTCTTATATAAGAAATTACGTGCAGTTGTGTGCTTAAATTTTGTTGTAATGGCGTAAACGAATGCAGACAGATTGTAAAAATATATACAGCTTTAATGGGGAAATAGACTTACAGAACCACCGTTCCCACGGACCAGGAAAGCAGAAGCAAGCGCTGCGAGCACACTGGCCAGATTTATAGGTAAACATTAGCCCGAGGCGAACATGCCCCCTAAGGGGCGGGACTTATCCCTACATCTCCCCCTTTTGTCTAAATAAGACAGAACTAAACCAAATACAACTATATACAATAATAACAAATAATAAATATAACAAACAATATTGAGAACAAAAGTTTTGCTAAACATTTTATCTCAAGGAGTCTAAATAATATAGAGAGTAACTACAATTATATAATCTTCAACTCCGTCAAAGATCTGAGAAGGGAATAAATATTACTTAACAAACAAGATATATCCAAAATGTGCAACAATTGACAGAGACAACTGACTACCTGGGCAATCACCCAAAGTCTCGTTTGCAATGTTGAGTCAACCAACTTTGTCTAAGGCCTAACATAACTGACATACCATTATTAAAGGCAAGGAACTTTTCAAAACTATCTTACCTTGTCTTGGCAGGATATGACAGTCCTGTTTTATCCATTGATGCACGCTCTGTATCTCTGTCAGTGGTTGAGGTATGGACATTTCTTTGCCCAAAGGCAAGTTCTGCCAAAAAGAAAGGCTCCAGGTGGAGTGTCTTAGGGGCTCAACATTCTCTCAGGAATAGAGTGGTGTTGACAGGAGCAACTGTGTCTCACTATCACGAAACTCTGAGTTAGATTAAAGGCCATTTTCTACAGCTCTTTGAAGAGGCTGAAGATTATCTATAGAGTATAATCTCTATATATCTAAAGAACCTGATTAGTCTAATTATAAATGACAAACTTAGATGATTATTAATCTATATAATTCTCAATATCTATCTAACTTAAAGACTAAGACAATAAACAACTGTGTAACAAATGAGGATAATGACCTCCAAATATAAACACTGTACAAATATACATTGCAATATGGTAAGTATATATCAATACACAAACATTATATAAGTATCTTAATCAGAGGTAGAAATGTACATTGCAATATGGTAAATATACACAATATATATATATATATCAATACAATATATGTCAATACATAAAAATGTTTTAAACAGAGGTAGAAACATGCATGCATACAATAGTCAATATAATTTAACTTTGTATCAATATACAAGAATCTATACCAATATATTTCTCGAAAAACAGTAACTCAAAATTATAAATCTATTATCCCATCATTCCATCTTCTTTTAATTTTTTCAAAAATGATCCCTGAGCTTATAAAATTCCTCCTCAATCTCCCAACCCCTAAATGATGTCCCTAAACCCAGGGCAAACTTTACTGGGAGAGGGGACGTCGTCCTCTAGAATTACTTCCAGCTGTCATGGGGGCGACATTCTTTCTGGGGGATCCTGTGAAAGTAAAATGATGGTTAAATTTCAAGATCAATGTCTTTTAAAATTGCAAATAGTTTATGAGTATTTTGTGGAGGTCTGGCCAGAATGTTGTACAAGATGTGCACCATTTCGGCTAACCAAGTTGGGATTGTCTTGTGTAGCTGGTACCCAAAACAGGTCTTGTAGTAGCGCTATCAGTATCATGATATCATATCAACCAGGTAGAGTTGTTTTGTGGGGCCCCATCTTCTTCCTCGAAACTTCAAATGTCACTTCAGGAGAAACTCATTGTTCATTGTGAAAAACTTAAACATTAATCATATAGACATATATAGACATACATATATTCAATGAAAGGCATGATAGATATATTCAATGAAAAGTATGATAGATATGAAGAAAAGCAAAGAGGTTTTCTAAACTTATATTTCTTTCTGTCCCATATAATGGCTCTTGACATGAGACAGAAACTCCAGAAACTCTGGGCTTTCCTCTTACTAACAGGCTTGGAATTGGAGAGGGACTGAGCCAGAGTCCAACTTCAAAACCAGCTCTACATATTTATAAAGAAATATTTAATAAGACATATATATATATATATATATATATATAAATTAATACTTACAAAATGTGTCCATCCATCAGTAATGAAATATTCAGGGTCCCTTAATTTCTTTGAAGATGAGTATTTTCCTGTGGAGATAAGAAAAGAACCCTGCCCCCAACCTATCTGTATTTCTTACCATCAGTATGCTCGCCATCATTGTGAATGAATTGTTATTTATCTTTTCCAAGTGGCTTCTCTTCTTCAAACCGAACCTTTATTAATTTTGATGGTACCCACAATTTTTCCTCACCTGAGGAGATAAGAGCAAAACCCCTTCTCCAACGCAGCACATCTCCTGGCTTCCATTGTGAGGTCAGCACATCCTTGAAATAAACTGGTTGATTTAGTTCAGTAGACTTTTCCATTATCCAGTGTCTTTCTGCAGCCATTGTTCCCTTCTCATTAGCGTTGAGAAAATTCAAGGTTAACAAAGCATTATGTAACCTATTTCTGGGGGTGTTTTCCACCACTTTCTGCTTGTTCAACATATTTTTTATAGTTCGATTTGATCTTTCTATGACTGATTGACCTGTAGGATTGTATGGTATACCTGTAATATGCTTAATATTGTAATAATCAAAAAACCGTTTCATTTTCCTAGAGACATAAGCAGGACCATTATCCATCTTTATTTCTGTAGGTATACCCATGATAGCCATGACTACTAATAAATGAGTGATTACTAAATCAGCTTTTTCTGAACTTAAAGCAGTTGCCCACTGAAAGCCTGAATAAGTTTCAATGGTGTGATGAACATATTTTAATTTGCCAAATTCTGCAAAGTGGAACACATCCATCTGCCAGATTTCATTCCTTTGGGTGCCCTTTGGATTAGCCCGTGCAGGCAGTGGCGTTTGGTTATAGAAAGAGCAAGTAGGGCATTTCTTTACATTCTCCTTAGCTTGTTGCCATGTAATAGAAAACTCTTTCTTCAAACCTTTGCTATTAACGTGATGATTTTTATGAAATTCAGAGGCTTGTAGCACACTACCAATCAATAATTCATCAATTTCTGCATTCCCTTGTTCTAGAGGATCTGGCAGACCCGTATGGGATCAGATGTGTGTTATGTACATAGGGCAAAGCCTGTTCCTGATCAAATCTTGAACCTGAAGAAACCATGAGGTTAGTTCTGTATCATCAGGTATAAATTCAGCAGTTTCAATATGTAAAATAACTCTTTCTGCATATTGTGAATCAGAAACTATATTAATAGGTTCTTTAAAATCCCTTAGCACCATAAAAATGGCATATAATTCCGCCTTCTGGACAGAATCATAAGGACTTTGTTCCATCTTACCCAAGTCTTCTGATTTGTAACCTGCCTTCCCTGATTTATTGGCATCAGTACAGAATGTATGGGCTCTAGTTATTGGAGCATCACGGACGATTCGAAGAAGAATCCAAGAAGTTCTCTTTATGAAGTTAAGCCTCTTGCTTTTTGGATAGTTGTTATTAATGTCTCAAAAAAAAATAGCACAAGCTCTTTGCCATGGTTCATTATCGTCCCATAATTTCTTTAGTTCATCAGCAGTGAAAGGCACTATAATTTCTGCTGGGTCTATGCCTGCTAGTTGATGAAGTCTCAGCTTGCCTTTTATAATTAACTCAGAGACTTTTTCCACATAAGTTTTCAGTTTCTTACTTGGTTTATGTGGTAAAAAGATCCATTCCAAGATAATATCATCTCTCTGCATTAAAATTCCTGTAGGAGAAATTTTTGATGGTAGGACGACAAGAATACAATCGAGCTCTGGATTCACCCTGTCCACATGTGCCTGCTGTAATTTTTCCTCAATCATTGTCAGTTCCTTTTCTGGTTCAGCTGTTAATTCTCTGGGACTGTTTAAATCTTTATCACCATCCAAGGTTTTGTTCAAATGAATTATTAGATGAGATGTTATCCCAATAGCTGGTCATAGACTGGAAATGTATCCTAACAGTCTTTGAAAGTCATTGAGAGTCCGTAGGCAATCTCTCCTAATTTGTGCCTTTTGTGTCTTAATTTTTTGCAAACCTATTTTATAACCTAAATAATTAATGGACTCTCCCTTCTGAATCTTTTCAGGAGCAATTTGCAATCCCCATTTAGGTAAAAGTATCTTTATTTCTTCAAACAGTCTGTTCAAGGTATCCATGTTTGAATCGGATAACAAAATGTCATCCATGTAATGGTATACTATAGATTTGGGAAATTTCTTGCATATTATTTGCAATGGTTGGTTCACAAAATATTGGCACAGGGAGGGGCTATTTAACATACCTGGGGGAGGACGGCCCAGTGGTACCTCCTCGAAGGTTGAGAATTGTTATAAGTAGGCACTATGAAGACAAATTTTTCTCTATCTTCTTTTTGTAAAGGTATAGTGAAATAACAATCCTTTAAATCAATAACTATGAGAGGCCATCCTTTTGGTAATAAAGAGGGCAAGGGAATTCCAGATTGCAGAGGGCCCATTGGTTGAATAACCTTGTTGATGGCCCTGAGATCTGTCACCATTCTCCATTTACCTGATTTTTTCTTAACCACAAATACAGGAGAATTCCAAGGGCTGGTAGATTCTTCTATATGTCCAGCATCTAATTGTTCTTGTACCAGCTGTTCTAAAGCCTGTAACTTTTCCTCAGCTAAAGGCCATTGCTTTGTCCATATTGGTTTCTCAGTCAACCATTTTAGAGGCAAGACTGTTGGTATCTCTGAAGGGACATCAATTGCTTGTTCTTGTACAGCCCGAATGGCCGGTTTTCTCCGTTTGTAATATCTTTTAATATTATTCTCAGAAATGCATGCTCTAGAAGTAGCAGGAATGTTAATTTGGGTAACATTAAATTGTAATAGGTCACGACCCCATAAATTCATTGCAATATTGGCTACATATGGCCTTAATTTTCCTATTTGTCCCTCTAGTCCTATACATTCAACCCATCTCGTGCTCTGCCTTACTCGAGATAGGGTTCCAATTCCCAGGAGCTTAACATTTACATTCTGAAGAGGCCAATATGGATGCCAAGATTCTGGGGTAATGATACTTACATCAGCACCTGTGTCCAGCAGGCCAGTAATAAAAATGCCACTTACACACATTCTCAGTTTAGGTCTTTGATCATTTATAGAAGTTTGCCAAAACACACGGAACTTATCTTTCTGATCATTATTGCTTGTAACAGTAGGCATGGGGTTTCCTAATTGTCCTGACGAGGCAAGTTCTCTGCAGAAACTGGAAATGACTGAACCATGTTTGCCATGGGGGCCTCTGAGGCCCCCCCTCTCACGTTTCCCATCTGAATCAAGTTGCCTTGTCTATCTCTTGTAGACCTGCATTCATTCATCCAATGTCTGCCTTTTCCACATCTTCTACATAGACCTAATGGCTGAGTCCTCTATTTCTGGTGTCTCCTTTTACCATTGGAAATTGCTTCTTCTACCCATGCTTCAGAGCCATAATCAAATGCATCAACATTCAGTGTATGCAAGACCCATTCTTCCAAGGGTGCTGATCTGAGCTTTAAAGGCCCCCAAATCCTTTTGCATTCCACATTTGCATTTTCATAAGCCAAAGACTCAATCATTATATGTCTTGCTTCTGTGTCAGATATCCCTATTTGTACAACCTTGGTTAGTCTTTGTAAAAAGTCACTAAAGGGTTCTCTCTGACCCAGTTTAACTCTGACAAATGATTCCATTCTCTGTCCTAGGTCTTGTACCCTGTCCCAAGCCCTTAAGGCTGCTGTAGTACACATGGAGAGTGTGTTTTCATCCAAATTAGCTTGTTCCTGAGGGTCAGAAAAGAGCCCTTCACCTAGAATTTTATCTAGAGAAATGTCAATTCCCTTTGCTTTTTCCTGCTGTTCTAAAAGTCTAGCCTCTTGCCTGAATAAGCATTTCAATTGCGTTCCACTCTCAAGTACCACAGAGCTCAGCTGGAGCCAGTCAGAGGGGGTTGCTCTGCTTGTCATGGCCCAAGATTTTAGCATCTTTTTAACAAAAGAGGCGTGCATCCCATAAGGCATGACAGCCTGTTTAATTTCTTTGAGATCATTCATACAGACAGGCTCCCATGTATCTTCCTTGATGACCCTAGGGTTTCTGGAACCAATCACCTTCTCTGTTGTTATTACTGGAAAGGCAGGTAGAGCTGTAGGTAGAGATTTGTGCAAATTGTCCCAGAGAGATTTACCCACAGATGTAGTTAAAATTTGCCTTTCTACCCTTTGCTCTTCTTCACCAGAATTTAGAAATTCCTCAATCTTTTCAATTCTATTCACCATTGCCTTCTGCAATGTCTGAATCTCCTGTCCAGAATTATGTTCCAAAGCCATCATTGAGGATTCTAAAGTATGAAGTTTGTCCATTAGAGATAACATCTCATCTTTGGACATAATTTTTATGGCATAAACCGTGCCTTCTTGTACTGACAATCTTTCCGCCAATCTGTCATAAGCTTTAGACAAAATCTGATTGTCACATTCAGCAGTTTTGATTCTCTCAGGTAATGTTTCAGTTCCTACAGAAAGGGACTGAAGCTTACGATCCAAATCAGCTATTCCTTCTTTCATAGTAATGAATTTCTCCTTAATATCACCCACTAATGTTTCAGTTCCTACAGAAAGGGACTGAAGTTTATGATCCAAATCATCTGTTCCCTCTTCCATAGTAATGAATTTCTCATTAACATCAGCCTGTGCCTTTTTTTTAAAATTTTGCTCGGTTGATCAAGTCATGTTAAACAAAGATCTGTTCTCTTCCTGGAGAACTTCAAACTGATTCTTGAGAAGATTGTTGTCATTCTCAATTGTTTTTAAGCATTCAATCTCTGCCTTAAGAATCCTGGATTCATCTTGTAAAGACTTTATCATATTTCTGTTATCAAACCATTTAGTGCCAATGAAAACTATGAATCCCAGAAGGATCCATAGATGTGGGGTGATAGACACCTCTTGTAAAATCTCCCACATGGTACAATTAAAAAAAAACTGTTAAATTCTTGAATGGTAACATGTTCAGACATTTTATTTATAAAAGAAATTTTTTTTTACCTGCAATGACCAGTTCCTGTCAGTGGTAGTCTCTGTGATTTTGGAGCATGTCTTGGAACTAGCTCTTGTAGACCAGGCTGGTCTCGAACTCACAGAGATCTTCCTGTCTCTGCCTCCCGAGTGCTGGGATTAAAGGCGTGCACCACCACCACCTGGCCAGCCTCAAACCCACAGAGATCCGCCTGCCTCCCAAGTGCTGGGATTAAAGACGTGCGCCACCACCGCCTGGCCAAGTCACTTTGTATCAGACCAAACCTGCCGCTGTGGTGGCTTTTCTTGCAAAACCGCAGGTACTTGAGCTTCCACTAATTCAGGCAGTGGGGTTCCACTGCAAACTTAGCCAAGGCAGGCAGGGAGGGGTTAATTGCTTCGCTGAGCTGGCGGGGCAGAATGGGCCTGTGTGGCACTGGGGCCCAAGTCACGAACTAAAAAACAGCACCCGAGAGAGTGTTGTGTTAGCTAGCAGGCTATGCGCTTGAGTTGGGGGCAAAATAGCCCTACGTTGGAAGCCAAAATGTAAAGGCATAAACGAATGCAGACAGATTGTAAAAATATATACAGCTTTAATGGGGAAATAGACTTACAGAACCACTGTTCCCGTGGAGACCAGGAAAGCAGAAGCAAGCGCTGCTAGCATGCTCGCCAGATTTATAGGTAAACATTAGCCTGAGGTGAACACGCCCCCCAAGGGGCGGGATTTATCCCTACATTTTGTGAAAACAGTTGTCTGGCGGTAGTTGCTCTGATCACCACTGTAACTTCAATTTTCATAATTAGGTCACATAGAAATTGAGGCACACATATTCAGAGCCTATGACCATTTGCTACCAGATGCTGGTTCTACTTTCCCTCATAGAAGCAGTCCCATGTAAGATTGGCATGACTATTAAGCCAACCTCCCTCCCCATCCAAGGATAGGATGGAATCTTGCCATTGGGAACATGTACCTGCAGTAGTGCACCTTCTTCTTAATCCCTTAACACAAAATTGGAAGAAGTCATTTCTCTTTACTTTTTGTATTTGTTCGATTATTTTGGACCCTTATGTGATAAACTGAGTAAAGAACAATGATAGTTTTATAAACTTACAGTTGACATGGATATGTTATATATGATTGTACTCAGTGAAGAGTGATTTGTTTTACTTATTAATCAATATCTATGACAAAATAAGACCAATTAAGGAATATAACCATTGAACTTTCTGCAAACACTGGATGCTGTGTTACACAATGGAACCTTCTGTCTACTTCCCCAAGATGTTTAGCATTACTAAAGATGTACCATCTGCCATTCATAGATTTGTGTGCTCAAAACTGTTAATGACTTTATCCATACTATGTCAAAATGGGACTTTGTTTAGAAATAAGGTCATTAAAGATATAATTAGATATGATGAAGTCATAGTGGAGAAGAGCAGCTTCCTCATTAATGTTACCAGTGCCTTTTCTAGAAGACAGCTATGTGAATACACAGAGACAGTGAAAAAAATCACTTGAAGATTGTGACAGCAAATGGAGGCAGACTGTGACACATCCATTCACTTGGAACTACCGGAGCTAAAAGAGCAAAAAAGATCCAGCCTGCAGAAACTTCAAAACAGACATGTTTATTTCAGATGAGGAGCCTTTAGATCACAGGCAGCATAAATCTATTGTATTAAGCCACTGAGCTTGTTGTAGTTCATTATAGCAGCCTATGGAAATATATATACCTTAGTTGGACTAAGGAACTGCAGAAGTTTCCTGCCTCACTGGTATCCAAAATCATAAATCAAGATAACTAATGTCTCCTCTACAAATACTAATGCCATAATACAAGCTCTCACCACCATGTCCTTACCCTTTACTGAGCTCCAGGTATCACTGATAGAGAAAAGGTACTCTAATTTCTCTAAAGAACCACTGCTGTGATCCAGGAGAATGTGGTCAATGAAACTTTCACTTCCCGTAGGGGTGTAGCAGCCAGTTTAATTGAGAAGTATAGTAGATTCCTCAAAACACTCTTGTTTAAGATAAAAGATAGCAGATAAAATCCCAGTTGGGTCTTATTACTGAGAGTGATACTGGTTAATATAAACTTTATATAGTTATTACTTTGAGATTTCCTCACTTTTAAAAATTATATTTGCTTCCTTCCTGAACTCTTATGACAACTACCTCTATTTCCTTATGCATTTAACTTTATGCCCCCCCCTCTCTCTTTGTCTCTGCCTCTCTTTCTCTCCCTTTCTACCCCATCTCTCAGCCATCAAGTCCAATTTGTGTCACTTATATTTTCTTGGATGTGTGGCCTTCCATTTAAGTATGGTCAAGGTACATTCTTAAAGAAAACTGACCCTTCCTTTCCTAGCAGCTATCAATTGCCAGTAGCTCCTCAGCTAAGGGTGAGGCTTCGATCACAACTCCCCTCTTTATGGTGGAATTTGACCTTGCTTTGGTTTTTACAGGCTTTGTGTTTACTGTCAAAACTGCCATGAGTTCACATGTGCCCTGCCATAACCAGAAAATTCTTGGATGTTTCCTTGTATTCATCTGTCACCTCTGACTTCAGCAATGATCCCAGAGCCCAAATTTTTAATCCTTTAAGACATACCCTTTGTACAAATGTAACCCATGTCTTAGTACTTTTTGAAACCAGTCATTAAGCTAGAACATTTTATTGCTACCTCATCATGTGGTCCTTCTTCTCTGGTAATATGTTTTCTTACTTTTCTAGGCAGTCAATTATTTTACACCTTAAATGTAGAAAGCTATCCTCAAAGCTTAAGTTAATTTGATGGAATTAAGGGATCAAGTGTAGCACAAGATCTAAAACTAAGGAAGAATAATACATGCTGCTTTGACATTAGCAAAGTTGAGAGGGGTCAGGAAGACAATTTAATGAGTAAATAGATTGCTTATTCTTAAGTATGGGGACTTGTTGTGGGAGCTGCGGGCTGTGTTCCTGCCGCCCCAGCTCCTGGTTGCCTGGCTAGCTTATGCCCTAAAATAACAACACACAAACTGTATTCTTTTAAACACTGCTTGGCCCATTATATGTAGCCTCTTCTCAGCTAACTCTCGCACCTGGACTAGCCCATTTCTAATAATGTGTGTAGCACCCCAAGGTGCGCTTACCGGGAAGATTCTAGCCTACATCCATCCTAGGTTGGAGCTTTATCGCATCTGGCCCAGAGAGGAGAGCTATCAGTTGAGCTCACTTCCTCTTCCTCCCAACATTCTGTTCTGTTTACTCCGTCTATCTAAATTTTGCCCTATCAGATGGCCCAAGGCAGTTTCTTTATTGACCAATGAAATCCCACATCAGGGACTTAAATTCTATCCTTAGAACACATGTAAATATGCCAGATATAGGGGGATGTTCTTGTAATCCTAGCACTGGATAAGTAGAGACTCCCTGAGGCTTGCTGGCAAGTCAATCTAGCCAAATTGGTAAGACCCAGTTCAATGAGAGTCCCTATCTCAAATAAATAAATAAACAAATAAGGTAGAAATCAATTGAGGAAAAATACCCAAGTCTTCTCTCCTCTTCATGCATGTGCCATACATATATATGAGCACACCCCCTGCCATTTACATTTACATAGAAATTGGGAGGGTTTCCAGCAGGCTAATTGAATGTTGTCTTCCTTAGAAGATCAAAACAACTATACTCATTAAATGTGTAGATGGTGGGCCTCATTTCCTTGATAGTTTTCATAATTACTTTTTCAAAGATATTATTTGTATAATCATTATCAATTATTATTTATACACATTTTATACTTTTTTGACATCATAATATAATTACAACATTTCTCCTTCCCATTTCTTCCCTCCAAATCCTCCCACATATACATCCCTGCTCTCTTTAAAATTCATGACTTCTTACATCATTATTATGCATATATATTCCTAAATATAACCTGTTCAGACTGTATAATGTTATCTGTATGTGTGTCTTGGGGGGTGTCCATTTGGTATTGGGTATTGCTCTTCCCTGAGGAAGACTACCTCTTGCATTCTCAGCATTCCTCAACTGTTCATTGTGTAAGATTGAGGCCTTCTGCCCTTTCCCTCACTATCTTTGGAATATTTACTGGTGTGATCTTTGTTTAGCTTGTGCTTAAGCAGTCATATTGGTTAGAATTTCGGGGTATAGCTTCTAGTATTACTAAGAGACAGTTTCACAGAAAACTCCCTGAATATTTGATTTTAAAAATACTCCCACCCTCTCTTATGAAATGTTCCTCAGTCCTTAGGTTTGGAAGTGTTTTACTTAAAAAAAGATTACATAGTATTTTCATGGTGCTAGCTATCATACACAGGGCTTTGTAACATGCATTGCAAGCACTCTATAAATGAACTATACCCACCGTCCTTGACTCTTTGGAATAATACCTGGTTTTGTGTTTTGTTTTGTTTTATTCTTTGTTTCTTTTGTTTCTTGAGACAAGGTTTCTCTGTGTAATAGTACTAGCTGTCCTGGAACTAGATCTGTAGACCCGGCTGGCCTAAAATTCAAAAAGATCCATTTGCATCTGCCTTCCAAGTGCTGGGATTAAAAGCCAGTGTCACTACCACGTAGCAAGATAAAATCTTATGATATTAGCACAAGCTGTCCTTGAACTCAAGATCCTTCAGCCTCAGCCTTGTGAGTGCTAGAATGAAAAGTATATGCCACCAAGTGTAGCAGTAAAATAAATCTGAGATAATATTCATTTCACTTCTTTGCTGTGTGTTTTTATGAAAGTAAGTTGATAATGATTTGATAGTTTGCTGCTGATTTCTTTATACAAATAAGTGGTGGTTGTTTAATTGTATTCTTGCTTCTAATATTTGTCACTTGTCAGTATTATTGCTTTTGTGTGTTTTACTTTGGGTTTTATTTTCAGACATTGAACTGTAATCTGCACATGTATGTGTGGCTTTATCCCAAACTAAGTTGCCTAGGGTTCAAAGACATCATTTTTTCCCCTAGTGCTAGGAATTGAACATAAGACTTTGCATATATGCTCCACGCCCAGCCTTATCTCATCTTTTCTGTTGAGATAATGTCTCACTAAACTATCCTAATGAGCCCTGAGCATATTCTGTAGCTCAAGAAAATACTGAACTTTTAATCTTATTGCTCCACTCACCTAAATATCTTAGATTTAAGTGTGTGCCTACAAAACCAGGATATGGACCTTTTTAAATCATGGATTTCATATTTTTAATTTATTTTGAAGATGTCTATGTAATTATTCCATTATGTCCTTGCATTTTGCTTCTTACCTTTAATGAGTACTTTATCTCCTCTCTCATTCTCTCTGTTCTTTCTCATTCTAGGTATTCCCTCTCTTCTCATAGTCTTGCATCCTGGATGTTTGTATATTATCAAATTTAGCTTGCCATTAAACCTTGATGATTATTTGTTTTAACTAAATAATTTTCAGTTTTATTATTCTTACAAATTTTATCTTCTGATGTCATATATCTTTAAATATATTACTTATCATTATCATATGCATGTCTAATGATTCAAAAATGAGGACATTCATAATTCTATTTCTGTAGCATTCTCCTCAAGATATTTCTAATATATGTAGAAATTTATTAAGGCTGATGCATATATTATGAATCAAAATTTATAGAGGCTCTGTATCTTGTATTTTGTAGAATGTGTGTCAAATTCACATACTATACTTTTAGCATATGAAATAGAGATAAAATATCATCATCAAATTAGAAACTAATATGAATTGAAATCATGTTACAGCTTTTAGACAGTTCTAACTCACACAGTTTCATCCTGTGTTTATTGAAGAACCCTCCAGATGTTGTCAGTGGAAGCCTGGCATGTATGTTAGGGTTCCTGGCTTTTGCAACCTGGAACTAAAATTTTTTGATCATTCCAGTTTTCTAGGAATGCTGAAAACTCAATTCTATTTTTGAGATGTTTGTTCCTCTGTTTTCTAGCCTTTAATCTTGAATAACTTAAGCATTTAGGAAATATCTCGACTATAAATCTTTTCAAGTTCATTTATCTGTTCAAGCCTTTCATGCAAGGGTACTGGATGTCTCAAGTCCAAGTTCATTTGGCATTAATGAACCCTGTATGCTCTTTCTCTGGCACTAGGAGATTAAAATTTGTTTTTATGTTATGCATTTTACCTATATCTTTCTGTTCAGATTATCTCAGCCTTTACTTACAAAATATTTAAAAATTTCTTTGAGAAAAATGTATAATATACATTTTATAATATGAATTATATATACATATATGTATATATATTTTTCTTCTTCTCCCAAGTTACCTTGTTTAAGGTAACTTAAACAAGATCTTCTGAGTAAATAGGGAACATGGGGACCATGGGAAAGAGTAGAAGGGGAGGCAAGAGGAAGGGAAGGGAACAGAGAAAAATGTATAGCTCAATAAAATCAATTAAAAATTAAAAAAAACAGATAATCTTGTAATCGTGTCTGGTGCCACTTTTCTGGCTGCCAAAGGAGGACTATTAGTCTGCTCTAAATTATTCTACTATATTTGAAATAAATTGTCTACCTACTCTGTTATGGAGTATAGTTATAGGAATTAACATTCACCCAAGTTAAAAACTGTAATAAATGCTCATTTCTACTCCAAAATTCCATTAATTACAGTTTAACCAGTCACTTTCTTTTATAACTCATGTTTTGAATTAAAAACATTGAATTTTTCTCTTAAAATAATATAATTGACAACAATGTTAATGTTTTTGTTTGCCCCATTTTCTACAAAATGGTGTAAAACCCTTTCAACTACCATGCAAGTCTTCCATATGCTTTCAGAAAAATCTCAACTGTCTCCATCATCTGCTGCTGCTCTCCACTGTGATACTTTCTTGCAAGTGCCTTTGATTTGGAGTGCATTCTGTGGTTGCAACATGTCCCCTTCTGTACTAGTCTCATTTTTCCTTCATAACCCAAATCAAACTATCATTCTTTAGTATGAACTGTTTGCTACTCCCTTACCCCCAACATTTAGTTAAGGTATCTAGAGGTCACATAGTACTTTATTTGTAGCTTTATAACAGTGTTTTTATAAATCTATTCCTAAAACTGTTTTGTGCACACCATAATTTATTTTGTGTCAAGTAGTCCTGTTGCCTTATTTATAATTCTATTCCCAGAACCTAGCATTTTAACATAGAGAAAAGCCTAACTAAGATTGTATAAAGTGAAAGGTATAATCTAAAGTAAGTAAAACTTAGAAAGGAAGTAATAATGGATTTTTGGTAAGAATGAAATAAAAATGATGTCGAAATCAATTTTGTTAACTAATTGATTTTGTAAGATCCTTATAGAAAATGGCTTATTTGTGTCACAATTAAATAAAATATTTCCTTCCTACAACTTGAAGAAATAATTAATATTCCAACCTCAGAACAATATTTGAATCTTATGTGTATCTCCTGTGAATCTTGAATGTGTTTTCACAGAAGCCCTTGACACATTAGCACTAGCTCAAGTGAAAAGAAGTGATGATAAGGTGTTATATACTAGATGTCTGTGTGGATACCTACCATTAACTGTACCCACTAGGACTCTATGCACTACCGAGAATCTGGCAGCGTAGGCACAACTTTCTTCTAGGTCCTATTAGAGTCTTCTACAACTTTTCTGTATCTTAGATTAATAAGAACTTGTTCAAAAAATTGATCTCGGGGGAAGTGGTATAAAGATTTTTTGTGAGACCTGACTGTACTTTGAAACTATACTAATTCAATTGAAAAAATGCTACATACAATATCTACAACACATGGTACACACCAACATAGGCTACCTGCATCCCCTTCCACTCTGGTTATGCTAGTTCTGTAGCAGCTTGCAATGGATTGCCCTCCTCTCAGCCAGTCTCTGTTCTATTAGAACATTTCTTACCCAAACCCTATTTATCTACAGGGAACCTGTAGTCTTCCTGTATAGTAAGAACCCAGGTAGGCTACCTGCTCTTTCCCTCCTTTCCTTCTATATTCCAGTTACCCATGCAAACTCTGAGTTTTGCTGGGGGTCCTGATCCAGTGGCCTCATTTCAATGTCTAGTATGGTAAATTCTCTGAAACCTAGCATGCTTATGCCCTCTCCAATCTCCAGACTAACCTGGGTCACAAATACTTGTATTGGTTAAGTCTAATCAGTGTCATGTATGTTATTCCCAAGCTCCAGGCTTGTTCCCTTGTCCCACAATCCTTTACAACAGTTTGGCTTGTCAGTCACACTTGTGCAAATTTGAGAACTCTCAGAACTGGAAGCAATCATACAGGCTGTTCATCCAGTTCACTCTGTTGGATCCAGTGGACTCATTTCAACTATAACATAGCCAAACCTGACACCTAGCCTGGGATGTTCACCTATGCACTGAAGCAGTCCAGTGAGTCCCTAGGATATCACCAACTCCAGGTGATTTCCAAGCTTTAGGTTTTCTCTCTCCCACAAAGCCTAGCCCTAAAACAGCCTATAATCTCACAGGAATGAACAACCAATAAAATAAATCTATTTGCCTAGATCTCATTATAAAAACACAAATAATATAAAATGATAGAGTAATATATCTTACCCCAAATCTGTGAGTTCTGCACAAATGTTCTCCAATGAGAACTATGTCATTGAACCACAGGACACAGATTATGAGTCCCTGGGATGGCAGAAATGTTAATCTGGGCATTACATTGCTGCAGCAGGTCACAATCCCTTTAATATATTAGTCACATATGGCCTCAGCTTCCCTCTTTGACCTTCTAGCCCAATACAGTCAACCCATATTGTATTTGTATAACTTGAGATATGATTCCAGTTCTTAGTAACTGAACATCTGCCTCTTGAAGAGGCAAATTTGGATACTAAGATTCTGGAATAGTGATACATTCGCACCTGTGTTTATCAAGCCAAGAATTACAATGCCATTTATATGCACTCTAAGTTTTCATCTTTGATCATTTATAAAACTCTGTCAGAATATACACTTACTATTTTTTACTGAATTTTTTGACTTATCCTCCATGATATTCCCTCATCTAGAACAAAATGGTCTTTTACAGAAGGCTCTGGATTTTTTTAATTTTTTGGTGAGACATGCCCTCCACAATGACTGGGAATGATTGGGCTACTTTTGGCTTGGGGGCCTGGGAAAGGCTCCTCTGGAGTTTCCTGATGGAATCAGGTTGCCTTGTATGTCTTTTGCTGACCTGCATGCATTGGTCCAATATCAGCCTGTGCCACACCTTCTACATATACCTGAAGGCTGAGTCCTCCTATTCTTGCTATTCTCAGAGGAGATATTATTCCTAGGAATTCCTTGTCTACAGTTCCTTCTCAGATGTGCTATACTACCACAAATAAAACAGTTGGCATTTTTATGTCTCCTCATTCCTTTGGAAATTGCTTCTCCTACCGAAGATTCAGTATTATAATAAAATGTTTCAGTGTTCATTGTATGCAAGATCCATTCACCCATAAGTGCTGATATAACCTTTAAAGGTCCAAGTATCTTTTTGCCTTCTAAGTTCACATTTAAGAAATTCAATAAGTACTTATTTATCATCTAGGTCTGTTACTCCCATTTGTACAGCCTTAGTTAATCTTTGTAAAAAATCAATAAAGGGTTCTCTCTGGCCTTGTTTGACCCTGGTATATGATTCAATATTTTTCCTAGTCCTTGAATCCTGTCCCAGGCATTTAAGGCTACTTTGTGGCATAGGAACAAGATTTGTTCATTGTAAAGAACTTGAACCTGTGGGCCAGAATAAGGGCCTTTACCAAGAATTTAATCTTTGGAAGTCTCAAAGCCTTTTACTTTTCCCTGTTGTTCCAAAATTTTTGTCTATTCTCTGAAACAAATTCTAAACATTGATTGGGGTTCACCATCCAGAACTGCTAAAACTAACTGAATATAGTCATGTGGCATTGCTTAAAAGCTAGAAGACCATGTCTTTACCATCTCCCTAACAAATGTGGAATTCAAACCATAAGTTACTACAGCTTGCATAATTTTTTTTAGATCATTCATTCTACCTTCTCTGGATCTTTTTGATCCTTTAGACCTTGATGCTTTGTCAGAGTAGATTACAGGGTAGGAATCTAAAACCCTGTGTAAGTCATCTCTGTCAGTGACTGGCAATGTTGAATGCTGTCCTTGTGCCTTCTTTCCCTGTTCATCAGCTCCAATAATTTCCTCAATTATTTCAAATCGTTTTAATATTTCCTTTTGTAAAGCCCGAATCTCCTGGGCTATATATATTTCTAGTGATTTCATTGAGGCACCTAGCCTCTGGTCCTCATCCTGCACATGTGATTCCATGGTCTGAAGTTTCTTATTTAAAGGTAACATCTCATCCTTGGACATTATTTGAATAGCATGCAGATTGCTCTCCTGGGGAAATAATCTATCTGCTAACTTATAATAACTTTTTAACAAATTTTAATTGTCAAGTTCAACAGTATGAATTATTTCAGAAAATGTCTTAGTACCTTTAGATATGGTTTCAATTTTGTATGTCAAATTAATTTTATTTTTTAATAGTATTAATTTTTTCAGGTAACTTTTGATTTTTGGTGGTATTAATCCTGGCATCCAGCTGTTCAATATTAGTCTGTAAAGACTGTATCATTCCTAAAAGTGCCATATTCTTAATGATAGAATATGGAGAAGAAAACTGAGTCTCAATACCCAATAAATTGAAGTATCACCATAAACCATATAAGCCTCACATAATACAATTCATAGTATTAGCAAAAAAGTTACTAAGAGTTTCAATATTAATGTAGTCTGCCATGTTGATTTAATAATTACCTGTTATATGATCTGGTAAACTGTAATCTTTATTGTCGAGCAGATGTAATGGGTGCAGAGTTGCGAATAGAAGCAATGAAACTGATGGCGACAGGAATGGTCCTGAGCTTTTTTAGTTTCTGACCTGCTTTAGTTTTCTGCATTGGTACTGGTGAAATAATGAGAAATATGCTTTGCTTGACAAATTAAAAGCAATTAAATTAATTCGATACACAGAACAAGAAAACCAGAACTCATGGGCAGGAGCAAAACCAGATGCTGCACAAGTCACTATGTGGCAAGGAACCACGCCAGGGAACACAGGAGTCACGTGTGTGCTTGGGAAATTTCTAAGCTTCCACACACAATACACTCCCCTGTAGCAGGGTTTCTACATAAAATTGCTTAGGTAAGGGAGATCTGATCTCGGCACCAGGAGAGACAGCAGCGGGGTGAGTGTGTGACCGGCGGCGGAGGAAGCAGCCCTGGACAGGGAACTCTGAAGTTCCTCATCCCCCACCCTATACTCCCTGGGCTCCCTGCAGGGGCTCTCCACCCTGCATACTGCCTCTCTCTTCTTGTCCCACCCAGCTTGCATCCAGAACCCTTCTTCCTTCTGCCCCCTTTCCTCTTTGGACACATAACACCATCCAGCTCAGTCTGTCTGGCGCTGGGGGCAAATCCTCAGGGCAAGTAGGCAGGCGAGACTTCCTTTGGTTCACTGGCCTGCCTGCACCAAGCAAGGTAGGAGCTTTGTTTAGGAACTACCCAACCTGCACGGAGATCTGATCTTGGCACCAGGAGAGCCATCAGTGGGAGAGCTAATCTGGGTACCAGGAGAGCCATCTTTCGGCACGGAGATCTAATATTGGTACCAGGAAAGACATCACTGGAGCACCAGGAGAGATATCACTGCAGAGTGCCATCACTGGGAAGATACATCAGTAGGCAAGGAGACCTGATCCGGTAAAAGAAGATCCATAGGGGAGCATTCGGAGAAAGAGATGGACAGGTGCCAATGCAAGAATTCACCCAACAATCTGAAAAACTATATGAAACCACCAGAACCCAGCAACCTCACAACAGGAGGACATGAACACCTTAATCATGAAGAAGTAGATAAAATTGACTTTATGAAAGTGATTGACGCCCTTAAACAGCATGTAAAAAATGCCCTCATAGAATTGGATGAGAAGTATAAGAGAAAGTTTGAAGAATTGAGTAAATCAGTGAATGATACCCTAGGAAATCAAGGAAAAACAATCAAACAGATAAAGGAAACAGTTCAAGACTTAAAAACTGAAATGGAGGCAAAGAAGAAAGCACAAACAGAAGGCCAGCTGGACAGGGAAAATCTAGGTAAACGAATAGAGATCACAGAAGCAAGCATAACCAACAGAATACAAGAGATAGAAGAAAGAATCTCAGATTCTGAAGATACCATAGAGAAAATAAACACGCTGATCAAAGAAAACAGCAAGGCCAAAAAATTCTCATCACAAAACATTCAGGAAATATGGGACACAATAAAAAGACCAAACCTAAGAATAATAGGAATAGAAGAAGGAGAAGAAGCGCAGCTCAATGGTCCAGAAAATATATTTAATAAAATTATAGAAGAAAACTTTCCCAACCTAAAGAATGATATACCTATGAAGGTTCAAGAAGCATACAGAACACCGAATAGGCTGGATCAAAAAAAAACATCCTCTCGCCATATAATAATCAAAACACAAAGCATACAGAATAAAGAAAGAATACTAAGAGCAACAAAGGAAAAAGGCCAAGTTACTTATAAAGGTAAACCTATCAGACTTACACCTGACTTCTCTATGGAAACAATGAAAGCCAGAAAGTCCTGGATAGATGTACTGCAGAAACTAAGAGACCATGGATGCAAGCCCAGACTACTATACCCAGCCAAGCTTTCGTTCACTATAAATGGAGAAAACAAAATTTTCCAGGATAAAAACAATATTAAACAATACGTAGCCACAAATCCAGCCTTACAGAAAGTAATAGAAGGAAAATCACTAATCAAGGAGTCCAACAATGACCACAGTAACTCAAACATCTAGAGACCCTTTACCAGCACATCTCAAAGAAGAGAAACACAAAATCTACTACTAAGAAAAATGACCGGAGTTAACAACCACTGGTCATTAATATCACTTAATGTCAATGGACTCAACTCACCTATAAAAAGGCACAGACTAAGTGATTGGATACGAAAACAGGATCCAACATTCTGCTGTTTACAAGAAACACACCTCAACCACAAAGACAGGCACCTACTCAGAGTAAAGGGTTGGGATAAGGCTTATCAAGTAAATGGACCTAGGAAACAAGCAGGTGTGGCAATACTAATTTCTAACAAAGTTGACTTCAAACTTAAAACAATCAGAAGAGATGGAGAGGGACATTTTCTGCTCATAACAGGAACAATTCATCAGGATGAAATCTCAATCCTGAATATCTATGCCCCTAATATAAAAGCACCCACGTACATAAAAGAAACATTGTTAAAACTCAAGGCAGCCATCAAACCGCACACATTAATAGTAGGAACTTTAATACTCCTCTCTCACCAATGGACAGGTCAATTAGACAGAAACCTAACAGAGAAATAAGAGAATTAATGGAGGTAATGAATCAAACAGACTTAACAGACATCTATAGAATATTCCACCCAAATAGGAAAGAATATACCTTCTTCTCTGCAGCTCATGGAACCTTCTCAAAAATCGACCACATACTCGGTAACAAAGCAAACATCCACAGTTACAAAAAGATATTAATAACCACCTGTATCTTATCAGATCACCAGGGATTAAAGCTAGAATTCAGCAACAATGCTACCCCCAGAAAGCCTACAAACTCATGGAAACTGAATAGTCAACTACTGAACCATACCTGGATTAAGGAAGAAATAAAGAAAGAAATTAAAGTCTTCCTTGAAGACAATGAAAATAAAGAAACAACATACTCAAACCTATGGGACACTATGAAAGCAGTCCTGAGAGGAAAGTTCATAGCACTAACTGCCCACTTAAAGAAAACAGAGAAAGCTCACATTGGAGACTTAACAGCCCACCTGAAAGCTCTAGAAAATAAAGAAGCAGACTCACCTAGAAGTGGTAGAAGACTGGAAATAATCAAACTGAGGGCTGAAATCAACAAAATAGGAACACAGAAAACAATTGAAAGAATCAATAAATCAAAAAGCTGGTTCCTGGAGAAAATCAACAAGATTGATAAACCCCTATCCAAACTAATCAAATGGCAGAGAGAGAATTTGCAAATTAATAAGATCAGAAATGAAAAGGGAGACATAACCACAGACACAGAGGAAATTCAGAGAATCATTAGATCTTACTACAAAAGCCTGTATGCCACAAAACTGGAAAATGTAAAAGAAATGGACACTTTTTTAGATAAATACGATATACCAAAGTTAAACCAGGACCAGGTGAACAACCTAAATAGACCTGTTAGTCGTGAAGAATTAGTAGTGGTTATCAAAAACCTCCCTTCCAATAAAAGTCCAGGACCAGATGGTTTCAATGCGGAATTCTACCAGAACTTCCAAGAAGACCTAATACCTATACTCCTTAAGGTATTTCACAATATAGAAACAGAAGAGTCATTGCCAAATTCCTTTTATGAAGCTACAGTAACTCTGATACCAAAACCACACAAGGACCCAACCAAGAAAGAAAATTACAGGCCAATCTCACTCATGAACATCGACGCAAAAATCCTCAACAAAATTCTGGCAAACAGAATCCAAGAACACATTAGAAAAATTATCCATTATGATCAAGTAGGCTTCATACCAGAGATGCAGGGCTGGTTTAACATATACAAATCTATCAATGTAATCCATCATATAAATAAACTGAAAGAAAAAACCATATGATCGTTTCATTAGATGCTGAAAAAGCATTTGACAAAATTCAACATCCCTTTATGATAAAAGTCTTGGAGAGATTAGGGATACAAGGGTCATACCTAAATTTAATTAAAGCTATATACAGCAAGCCGACAGCTAATATCAAATTAAATGGAGAGAAACTTAAAGCCATCCCTCTAAAATCAGGAACACGCCAAGGCTGTCTACTCTCTCCATACCTCTTCAATATAGTTCTTGAAGTTTTAGCAATAGCAATAAGACAACATAAGGGGATAAAGGGGATTCAAA
Organism: Chionomys nivalis; assembly: GCF_950005125.1. Lineage (NCBI taxonomy): Eukaryota > Metazoa > Chordata > Mammalia > Rodentia > Cricetidae > Chionomys > Chionomys nivalis. Next base: position 106,116,473 of record NC_080112.1, on the reverse strand, counting down.
TTGGAAAGGAAGAAGTTAAACTTGCATTATTTGCAGATGATATGATAGTGTACATGAGCGACCCTAAAAACTCCACCAAAGAACTCCTACAGCTGATAAACGCCTTTAGTAATGTGGCAAGATACAAGATGAACTCCAAAAAAATCAGTCGCCCTCTTATACACAAAGGATATGGAAGCAGAGAGGGAAATAAGAGAATCATCACCTTTCACGATAGCCACAAAAAGCATAAAATATCTTGGGGTAACTCTAACCAAGGAAGTGAAAGATCTATTTGACAAGAACTTTAAGGCATTGAAGAAAGAAATTGAAGAGGATACCAGAAAATGGAAGGATCTCCCTTGCTCCTGGATTGGGAGGATCAACATAGAAAAAATGGCAATTCTACCAAGGGCAATTTATAGATTCAATGCAATCCCCATTAAAATCCCATCAAAATTCTTCACAGATCCTGAAAGGACAATAATCAACTTTATACGGAGAAACAAAAAACCCAGGATAGCCAAAACAATCTTATACAATAAAGGAACTTCTGGAGGCATTACCATCCCTGACTTCAAACTCTATTACAGAGCTACAGTAATGAAAACAGCGTGGTACTGGCATAAAAACAGAGAAGTCGACCAATGGAATTGTATAGAAGACCCGGATTTTAACACACAAACCTATGAACAACTAATTTTCGATAAAGGAGCTAAAAGTATACAATGGAAGAAAGAAAGCATCTTCAACAAATGGTGCTGGCACAATTGGATGTCAACCTGTAGAAGAATGAAAATAGACCCATATCTATCACCATGCACAAAACTCAAGTCCAAATGGATCAAAGACCTCAATATCAATCTGAACACACTCAACCTGATAGAAGAGAAAATGGGAAGTACCCTACAAGATAGGGGCACAGGAGATCGCTTCCTATGTATAACCCCAGCAGCACAGACATTAAGGGCAACATTGAATAAATGGGACCTCCTGAAACTGAGAAGCTTCTGTAAAGCAAAGGACACTGTCATTAAGACAAAAAGGCAGCCTACTGACTGGGAGAAGATCTTCACCAACCCCGCTACAGACAAAGGTCTGATCTCCAAAATATATAAAGAACTCAAGAAACTAGACTTTAAAAGGATAATTAACCCAATTAAAAATGGGGCACTGAACTGAACAGAGAATTCTCATCAGAAGAAATTAAAATCGCCAAAAGATACTTAAGGTCATGCTCAACCTCCTTAGCGATGAGAGAAATGCAAATCAAAACAACTTTGAGATATCATCTTACACCTGTCAGAATGGCTAAAATCAAAAACATCAAGGATAGCCTTTGCTGGAGAGGTTGTGGAGAAAGGGGTACCCTCATCTATTGCTGGTGGGACTGCAAACTTGTGCAACCACTTTGGAAATCAGTGTGGCGGTTTCTCAGAAAAATTGGGATCAACCTACCCGTGGACCCAGCAATAGCACTCTTGGGAATATACCCAAGAGATGCCCTATCATATGACAAAAGCATTTGTCCAACTATGTTCATAGCAGCATTATTTGTAATAGCCAGAACCTGGATGCAACCTAGATGCCCTTCAATAGAAGAATGGATGAAGAAAGTGTGGAAATATATACATTAGAGTACTACTCTGCGGTAAAAAACAATGACTTCTCGAATTTTGCATGCAAATGGATGGAAATAGAAAATACGATCCTGAGTGAGGTAACCCAGACCCAAAAAGAAGATCATGGGATGTATTCACTCATAATTGGTTTCTAGCCATGGATAGGGGCCACTGAGTCTATAATTTGTGATCCTAAAGAAGCTAAACAAGAGGGTAAACCCAAGGAAAAACATATAGATATCCTCCCAGCTATGGGAAACAGACAAGATTAATGGGCAAAAAATTGGAATCTTGGGGGGTGGGGTGGGATGGGGATGAGGAGTGATGGGGAGAGAAAAGTGTGAAGGAGAGGATGAGGGGAACTGGGGGAATCGGGATGATTGGGGTTAAAGGAAGGTTGGATTGGGGAGCAGGGAAACTCATACCTTAGTTAAGGGAGCCACCTAAGGGTTGGCAAGAGACTTGAACCTGGAATGGCTACCAGATGCCCAGGGCAATGTCCCCAGTTAGTTCATTGGGGCACCTGAGGATAGGGAACCTGAAATGAACCTATCCTATAATCATACTGATGAATATCTTGCATATCGCCATAGAACCTTCATCTAGCAATGGATGGAGATAGAGACAGAGACCCACACTGGAGCACCGGACTGAGCTCCCAAGGTTATAATGAGGAGCAGAAGGAGAGAGAACATGAACAAGGAAGTCAGGACCATGAGGGGTGCACCCAACCACTGAGACAGGGGGGCCGATCTTTTGGGAGCTCACCAAGGCCAGCTGGACTGCTACTGAAAAAAACATGGGTTAAAACTGGACTCTCTGAATGTGGCAGACAATGAGAGCTGACGAGAGGCCAAGGAGAATGTTACAGGAACTTTCATCTGGCGATGGATCGAGAGAGAGACAGAGACCCAATTTGGAGCAACCGTCTGAGCTCTTAAGGTCCAAATGAGTAGCAGAAGGAGGGAGAACATGAGCAAGGAAATCAGGACCAAGAGGCGTGCACCCACCCACTGTGACAGTGGAACTGATCTATTGGGAGCTCTCCAAGGCCAGCTGGACTGGGACTGAATAAGCATGGGTTGAAACTGGACTCTCTGAACGTGGCGGACAATGAAGTCTGATGAGAAGCCAAGGACAATGGCACTAGGTTTCGATACTAATACATGAACTGGCTTTGTGGGAGCTTATCCTGTTTGGATGCTCACCTTCCTGGACCTAGATAGAAGTGGGAGGACCTTGGTCTTCCTGTAGAGCAGGGAATTTGGACTGCTCTTCAGAATCAAGAGGGAGTGGGAGTGGACTGGGGGGAGGAGAAGTGGAGTGGAGATAGGGGGAGGGGAGCGGGGGGAGGGGGCAATATGTGGGAGGAGGGGGAGGGAAATGGGAAACGGGGAGCAGTTGGAAATTTTAATTAAAAAAGAATAATAAAAAAATTTAAAAAAAATTAAAAAAAAGAAAAAAATTGCTTAGGTAAAAGCAAGCCAATCTGGCATGGAAGACAGTTGGAAGACAGTCTGGGCCATGGACCAAATAGACTGTTAGGCCATCCACCTGGTAGGTGTGGAGTCTGAATCTATGTGAGCAAGCCAGATGTGCAAGGATGCTTAAAAGAAATCCCACACTAGCTCAGAATTGAGAAATAGAGATTTATTTAGGGGTAGATTCACAAATCAGAATTCTTTTTTTTGGGTGGGTGGAGTGTAGAATGCACTTTATATCAAAATTGTCATTGCACTTATGGATAAGGTCACTTAGGTCTCAGGCAAACCATGAAAAAAGGATAAAAAACGACAGGAACACCTTATCCTCAGGAAGAGGAGAACGGGTCACAGAACAGAATCCCATTGGTTTTAACATGCCAGCTTGCACAGGAAGTCCTTCATGTCATAATTCTCCTCCAGTTTAAACCATGGGAGGAAAGCCTCCACCTTTTGTTCTGGCATCTCGTCCACTCTATGAATTTCTCATAAGTTATTTCATTTTTCCACCATGCTCAGTTCAACATGCTCATCTGGAAGCATGATGATCATGTTCAGCTCATTGCCAGCATAGGGAAGCAACAGAATCACAGTGGATATCTCTACAATATACATCATTTTGAAGGTAGACTTCTTAAATATCATTTGCACAGGTTTCTCCTCATTCTTGGAGACTTTGAAAGGAATCTCCCAGGTGTCCTTTTTGTTAAACTGCTTCTCCCAGTTTCCTTTGAAGTAGATGGCATTTACAGGGACCAGCAGAGTATCTGAATTCACTGATTCTCTAGATAGCAACTCTGTGATTTTATCTTCTTCTTCTTCTTCTTCTTCTTCTTCTTCTTCTTCTTCTTCTTCTTCTTCTTCTTCTTCTTCTTCTTTTTTGATGTGCTGTCGGGACTGCTCTGTATCACCCTTAAAGTCCAGCTCTTCCATCTCTGCTTCGTAGAACTTGCGACAGGAAACTTTAAAAGATGCTAGAAGGTCACAAGTCTTCTCTGCAAAGAGCCTGTTGGCTGTTTTGAGCAAGTAGTTTGTGTCAGTCTTGTTCACTTCGGAGAGAAGTGACTGGAAGCACTGGTGGACATCTCCACCTCCATTGCCACTGCATTTATCCAAAGAGAGTGCCTGAACCATCTGGCTTGCAGTGTTTCCCTTTGCCCCCATGAAGACCATGGCCAGGGCTAAGGAGATGCTCATGGGTGAGAAAAACACATTTTTTGAGCTGTCTTCTCTAAGGATTTTCAAAAGGTTTAAGGCAAACGTGCCATTTGCTTCCCAAAGTGGATCCATGATAGCGAGCCTGAGACTCTGTTTCCTGGTAAGAAGCAAGCCAAGTAGAGATGAGACAAATCAGAATTCTTGGCTGAAACAGATATCAGAAACTGAATCCTGCAGCCAGAAAAGAGGCTGAATGCATGTTATACAGGGGCATATATAGTGTAAAAGGCCATGCTCCAGTGGGTGGATAACCACTGGTTGTAAGACTTCCTATAGCAGGTGACAATTATGTGACTTGATCTGTTGGGGAGAACCCTGGCAATAACACTAGGACATATCCTCTGTGCATGAACTGAATTTTTGGAGCCCATTTCCTTGGTGGGATTTATTGTTCAGCCTTGATACAGTGAAGAAGGACTTGATTCTGCCTCAACTTGGTATAACAAACTTTGTTGACTCCCCTAGGGTGGCCTTGCCCCATCTGAGGAGTGGCTGAGAACAGTAGAATGGAGGGAGGTGGGAGCAGTAGAAGAAGAGGAAGGGAGTGTTGACAGAGGCTTCTCATTTGTTCCCAGCTGATCAGACCCAAAATAATTACACAAAAGTGTATTAGTTAAACACGACCTGGCCAATGACTCTAGTGTATTCCAAGCAAAGATCTTACATCTTAAATTAGCCCATTCCTATTACTTTATATTTTACCATGAGGCTTGTGACTTACCAGCATCTGTCTTTTCTGGTGGCTACATGGCTTCTCACTGAATCCACCTACTCTCTTGTTATGTTTGCCAGCACAGCTATGTTCTGTTAAGTTATTGGCCAAAAGCAGGGTCTTTATTAACCAATGGCAATAAAACTTATTTACAGAATACAGAGGGGGATCTCACATCATCTCCCATTTTCCATATATATAAAAAGGATGGTTTTTAATTTAACACAGTAAAATTATATATAACAAAATAGGTATCAAGCAAGAAAAACACTTATAATATTTATATCTACTTTATCTTTTATCATAACAAAGGAAAACTATAATTATAACGATTCTTCAACTCCTTCAAAGATTCCAGAAGGATACAATATTACCAAAGTAAACAGGAAATGCATTGAAAGCAGCTTCTGTTGTGAGACTATGGTCTTCTACCATGTAAAAATTTGTCATTTTTATTGCATTAATAAAATGCTGATTTGTCAGGGTGGTGGTGGCACATGCCTTTAATCCCAACACTCATGAAGCAGAGAAAGGCAGATCTCTTTGACCTCTCTGTACTTAGCTCATTTACAGTAAAAAAAATTTCAAAAAAAAACCCACAATAATATACATAATCCATACTCTCTGTGTATATTCTATCTTTATGTGGCTTATGTTTCTTATTCTATTACTTTTTCTACAAGTTTACTCTGTCTTTTTAAAGACTTTGTTTTAGTTTTTAGAAAACCATTTACTTATTTTTGTCACTTTCTAATACTATTTTTCTTCTCTCTTCTATGCCTATGTACATTTTTAAACACACTGTGTCCTTTAGAGGTCCTTTTCATCTGAATTTGTCTTAATTGTGTATCTGTAATCCTTTTCAGTCCAGAACCACTTTTTAAAATGCTAAGTGGCATGACTAGGACTAAGGCGCTTTGACTTTTGTCTCTGCCCAGTTCAACAAGGCAGAGACATGTTCTCTGCCTCTGTGAGCTGTGTACACTGCCCCAGTTCCAAGTATACAGCAAGTCTATGTCAGACTATTATGTAGATTGTAACATGCTGCTCATAAACCCCATTTAAGTGTTCCATAGCCAGACCTTCTAAGAGAGTCAGAGCCATTTGTGCTAGTGAACCAGGAAGCTGGTTCCTAAAGAAACCATGCAACCTTCCTTGCCAAGGCTGAGTCAGGAAGACCGGTCTTAAAGGAGCCATGGTGAGCCAGCAAACAGAGGAAGAAACTGCATTAAACTCTGATTTTTGTGTCTAGAATATCTTTTCAAGCTCTCTAGATTTTAAGTGGATTCAGTTGACCACATTGGTGCCAATTTGTTGGCAGAGGCACCTAGTTCATTTCTTGACAGCCCTGGCTTGACATAATCACACAAAAACTATATTATTTGAATCACTGCTTGGGAAATCACTTAAGCATCTTGCTATCTAGCTCTTATATCTTAAATTAATCAATTTCTACTATTTTATATTTTATCATGATGCTCATGGTTTACTGTAGAAGGAGCTTCAGGCCTGCTTTTCATCCCACCCGGCTCTCACATGGCTAGCTTTACACCTGAAATAACAACACACAAATTGTATTCTTTTAAACACTGCCTGGCCCATTATATCTAACCTCTTCTTGGCTAACTCTCATATCTTGACTAACCCAAGTCGTGGTGGCTTACCAGGAAGATTCTAGCCTATATCCTTCTTGGGCCAGAGCTTCTGCCCTGAAGAGAGCAGCATGGCATCTCTACAGAGAGAGGAGAGGCATGGTGATTGCCTCACTTCCTCCCAGCATTCTGTTCTGTTTACTCCGCCTACCTAATTTTCTGACCTATCAGACCAATCAGTTTTCTTTATTGATTAATCAATGAAACAACAGATTGACAAATGACCTTCCCACATTTGTTTACTAGCAAGTTTCCAGCTGATGGCTTACTTCTTTCTCTTCTGGTGGCTACATGGTTTTTCGCAGACTCTGCCTACTCTCTCTATATATCTTTTCCAGCCTTGCTATATTCTATTAAGCCATTGGACAAAAGCAGCTTCTTTATTAATCAATAGCAATAAAACATATTTACAGAATACAGAGAGGAACCCCACATTAAGGAAAAGCTGAGGCAAGTATGTAAAATTTAAAAATTTAAATAAAAAACATAAAAGAAAAATGCTAGCTAGATATTGAAGGAAATAGACAGTGTACATGTAGGTACACTTATCAGCAATTATAAATCACTAACAGATTTTCTGTGCACATCTGAAATGGGCCAGTAGATCTATGACCTGAACCTGAAGTTCACTAAGATTTGTCTGTATGATATAAAGACAAGTGTTCCTACTGAAGAGAAAAAAATACAGAGAAGCCATATTATTAGAATTCACTGCACATGAGAAGCATTTTTGAAATCCCAGCAGACCTTGAAGGTTGTGATACTAGTAATATTTGTTTAAGGCAAGGAAAAAAGGTATAACCATGATAAATTGTCAGTTGTCAATGTTAAACCACTATATTTAAAGACTGCACAAAATGAGTTCAGAATGCTGAAAGGAATGTTCGGGGAGTGAACAGCCCATAGTGATATGATGCCATGGAATCTGTTCCTTTCAAGTGTGTGTGTGATCATCAGGAGGCATTCAACAGACAAAGAACAGAATTCAAAAAGCAAGAAAATTCAAATCCAATGTGGCTTAAGAAGAGCCAGAAATGGAGATGAGTTAAAAGAACAAGTTTAAATAAGAAAGAATAAATTAAAATCCTCTATAAATGTTCTCCTTCAAGAATTATTTATTGGACAGAATTAGTGAAAATGATGTAGATAGCTAACAGTAACACATTGAAAGGATGCTGTACTTGAATATAAATATCAATAAGAAAGCAGAATAGGTGACAAATAGAGTAGGAAACAAAAAAATGTCAAATTTAGTTATTACTGGACACAAAGGAAGTCATTTATAAAATATTATCTTTATTAATTGTCAGAAACAGACCAACAGGAATTTCAGTGACACAGTTATATAAAAGTGTACATCTTGTAAAATTTGCTTTTGTAAATGAAATAAATTGATAATGTCTCAAATGATATTTTATAAAACATTATCGTCTATAACTCCAGATTTATCAAAAATAGAAAAAGAAAAAATGATAGAATAAATGAATGGATGAAACTCCTGTGTAGTTTTGTTTAATATTTTGAAAATTTGATATATTTTCTTTCTTGGTATATTTAAACATTAATTTCTACTGACAAAATATATATAAGATTTTTTTCAAGAAAATGTATGCAACTCAAGGTAATCACATTAAGTGAATGACACCAGTCCCATAAAGACAAATATTGCACATTTTCACTTATTTATGGTTCTTAAGTTTTGTATGGATACACAGGAACTCATATATGTAGTTTCAAAAAAAAGAAAAAGTATATGCATATGGTATAAGAGAGCATGTATGTGTATGCGTGTGTGAGTGTGTGTGACTTTGTGTCTGTGTGTGTGTTTGTGTTGCATATGCCTTAGTGAGTGCATGAAAATGAATTCATGGTTTTGTGAAGGCTTGAGGTTGAAGTCTAATGTCTTCTTTGATTGCTCTATACAATATATATTAAGACAAGGTCTCTAAACTTGGACCTTGCCTTTTCAGCAGCTCTGGCTAGTTAGCTTACTACAGAGACTGGCTGCCTGTGCTTCTTGTACACTGTGATTATAGGAGGACCCCCCTGCACACCTAGCTAAACTTTGGTTCTGAGAATCCATACCTTATCTTCACACTTACATGCAAGCATTTTATCCCCATACATCTCTTCAACAAAGAAATAATTCTTAAAAGCAAAAAAGAGATCAAAATCCCTCTGTGATATTCAAATAAGTAAAATTTATAATGCAAGATACAGAAATCAATTTTGAAAAATATCTTAGGATATTATGGCTTATCAGCTTTACAAACTAAGTGGGAAGTAATAGTATAGTAAATTTTATAGCTGTGGAAACACTGACAATTATTCATGATCTAATATTAAAGTGAGGCAAGGATAAGATATATAATACATTTAGCATAGATCTGGTAGTATAGAAATGCATAATATTGCAAAATGTATAATAATGTACAATAATAATAAAATTTATATAATAGTATTATTGATGTCAAATATGGTATTTATTACAATATCTATTTCCAATAAAAATAACTGTAGCTCACAGAATTGAAATGTGCAAACAAAATCACTAGACCTAACTTTTAAATGAAGGATTATGATTTATATATAACTATTTAATAATAATGATTCTACCATATAATATTTATTATTAGAAATGGTATTCTGTGGAAATTTAAGAATAAAAATATATTCTAATAGAAATCATCATGTTTAATTATTGTCCATATCAAATATTTTTCTACACATCAAAAGGCTTATTTTTAAAACTGAATGAAGTAAATTATTTTCTCTCTAATAAAGTTCTGGAGACTAATCTTCATGGTGTAAGCTTTTTTCCTCAAAGATGTCATTAGAAGAAACATACAATTTTATGTGATAATGGAAGGATTGTTCTATAAGAGGGTGTTGATAAATGTGTGTATGTATGTCTGTAAATGTATGTTTGTACTGATAGAGGGTTATAAATGAAAAAGTATAAAAGGAGTCTCTGCTTCCCATTGGAATGAAATTAAACATGCATCTAAACCCAAATAAATAAAAACACACACAAGAAAAAAATGTAGCCAAATATTCATATTGCTCTGAATTTAAATATAAAATTTTACCTATTTTGAATTTTCTTAAAGAAACTTGCAAGTCTTAATTAAAATCAAATTAGAGACTAAGTTTTAAAATCAACTATACTTAAGGATTTTTCTGTGAAGTATCTACTTTTCTAAGCACAGCAGCTGCTGGTTGCTGCACTTGTCCTATAAATTATAGTGATAGAGTGATGTGTCAAAAAGAACAGGGCTACAGGTCCTTATGTAGTACACAGGGATTAGTCAACCATTTAAGAATGTTAAATAGTCAATCAATAACCTTGACTATAGTGAGGTTTATAAATTTGTAGTTTTTAAAAGTAATTTGTTATTTGGGCAATGCTTTGTCACACAGACATGACAACTTTTAATTTCTAGAGTCTAGCCAACTCCCGGTTGTCTTTTAAGCACAGGGGAAATGTATGAGCATGTTCTTCTGTTCCTCAGATAAGCTTGACATTTCTCTTTTGATGACATCTTATTTACAGAAAAAGACAAAACGTCTGTGGGTGACTTCAAGGAATTCTCAGCTTATTTTTCTTCGCCTCTAATAGTTTCCCTTCTCTCATCACAACAAAACCAAGATGAAAACCCTTGTTTTGTGACATACATTGTTATAAAAATATAATTCTACTTTTCACTCTATCTCAAACTACATTCTTTTACATTTACTAAATTTTAAATCAAAATGAAACCCCAGCTTACATCATGGAATTTTTAATTCTTTCAAAACCAAATTCTTTATTATTAAAATCTAGAACAAAATTTACTAGTGCTATATAATGTGTCAAGGACAGTGATGAGGGCACAGAATACAGTAGTGTACGTGAATTTAATAAATCTCTTAATTTCCGTGTACTATCCTTTTTCTATCAGATCCTTATCTATATCTTCAAAATATAATATTTTATTTACAATCTTCATTATATTCATAATATTTTATATGACTAATATCCCATCTTTATATATTTCTCTCATTAAGACACTTGTCTCAATGGAAAGGAAACAGTATATATATATATATATATATATATATATATATCCACAGTGAAATTCTGATACTACCAATTACTTCTGTATGTCAGATGGGCTCTTCTACACCTCTCATACTCAGCGTGACCATGTATAGAATGGATATAGTCATGCCAATTAGATCAAATTCTAAGAATTATAATGTCTTTTATAGTTAATTTGCTAAGATATATATAAACCAAACATACTTGTTATGAAAGAAATATCTACAAATAGCATAACTTCAAAATGATGTTAGGTAAAACCTATTTTTTAACACAGTGATTAACATAATGCAGTATTTGTTGATAACCAGTTATTGATGCTGGTAACTGGCATAAATAACCTTTCAAAAAATCATAAGCCCCCTTATATCCCTAGCAATATATGAATTAGGGTCCTTTCAATCAGTTCCTTTTTTAAAGCTTAGATTACCACATCTAACTCTGTACACTAACCTGATTTTTTTGAGAATTTTGAAGTCAGTATATTTACAAATTTCTAAAATAGATTTTACAAAATTATCTATCAAATTCTAACTTTTGTGTTTTTTCTATTTTGTAAATATAATGAGTTGTATTAAAGCAAATGAAGAGTCAGTATGTCAGGCAATTTGGATATATGCCTCACAGAGATTTTACAAATTTTACATTGGTAACTATAAGCAAAAGCTATGCCTCCAACTAACCACATGTTATAGTGTACGGTGGATGACAAGTATTGTATTTTTGCTAGTTCTGTTTTCTTTAGCATTTTTAGGGGGGTTTTTCGAGACAGGGTTTCTCTGTGGCTTTGGAGCCTGTCCTGGAACTAGCTCTGTAGAGCAGGCTGGTCTCGAACTCACAGAGATTCACCTGCCTCTGCCTCCCGAGTGCTGGTTTCTTTAGCATTTTTAATAATATGTTTCATCAAGAATGAGGGAACATTGAAGTGATATTTGCTTATTAGCTTTTTGAAGTGTGATTCCTTATGTTTTGTTTCTTAGGTCTTTATCTTGATAGAATTAAATATAACTATGCCTCTAAACAGTTTAGAAGTATTCGGTTAAGTACAGTAACTTAAATAAAACACATTGGAGTCTGCATAACCATTGAAACTTTTCCCCCTTTAAATGAGTTACAATAACTAAGTGAAGAATCTTATAAACTAGTTATAATAACTATAATAACAGATTGGATATGAAAGTAGAAGGAGGACTATGTGGAGGTACTAAGGGTCTAAAGGAAGGAAGTATGGGGTAGGAAATATATGTTTTCTCTCATTTGTTGTGCATCTCAGTTTAATGCCATATATGGATAAAATATGTACTTATATTTATTATTTATACAGATCTATATATTCAACATGAAAGCAGAGGGAAACTGTATGGAGGGAGAAATAAGACCAACAAGAGAGAGCAGGAGAAATAGAAGGTAATAATTGAGGAATAAATATTAGTAAAGTACAATGATATGTATGTATAAAAATGTCATAATGAAATCCATCATTTTGTATGTTAAGAGTCATTTTATATATAAGAAATCCAAATGCATCCATAAGTGTTTTTTTATAATGAATAATCACTCCTTTAAAAAAATTTCTTCTCAAGCAGTATGTTAAGTGTTTTATATGGATTTCTCTCTAAATTACTCACAAAAAAAAATCCTATTCATAATTTTACAGATGAGGGAAATACAACATAAGGGAGGTCTGTCTGTGCAAAGTCAGAGGTAACAATGGATAAAGGTAAAAGTTAAATTTTCTCAAGAGACTATCCAGTAATGTGTAGGAGAAGGGGGGTCTGCTTGTTCATCCCAGCTACTCAGCTATCTTAGTCCTGAAATGACCACACAGAAACTGTGTTCATTAAATCGCTGTTTGGTTAATTAGCTCTAGCTTCTTATTGGCTAACTCTTACATCTTAATTTAACCCATTTCTATTAATGTGTATATCACCACGTGGCAGTGGCTTACTGGCAAAGATTCAGCATGTCTGTCTCTGGAAGCTCCCAGATGTCTCTCTCAGCCTCTTCTTCCCATCATTCCTTTTAGATTCTCCTGCCTAGCTCTGTTCTCATATAGCTCTGCTATAGGCCCAAAGCAGTTCCTTTCTTAAGCAATGAAAGCAACACATAGCAGAAGGACCCCCTACACCATTTTCCCTTTTATGTTTAAACAAAAAGGAAGGCTTTACCTTTAACATAGTAAAATTACATAAAGCAAAACAGTTATCAAACAAGAAGTACAGTTACAAAATTTATATCTACTTTATCTTTTATCATAATTAAGGAAAACTATAATAATAACTATCTATTCTTCAACTCCATCAAAGACTCCAGAAGGATATAATATTACCTAAGTAAACAGGAAGTGAATTGTAAGAAACTTCCAAAACTTTAGAATTGACTTGGTCAATCGCCCAATGTTCTTTTGTAATGTTGGGCCATTATTCTTCAACCTACAGGCCCATAGTATCCAACAGATTCTTCCATGAAGCAGGAAATTTCAAAGACAGGTATGCCTATATTGGTAGTTTGCCAGTCACTTTCTTCTCTATCCTGCAGAATGTCTCACAGACACTTTCATGAAGCAGGGAACCCAAAGGATCATCTCACCTTTAAGTAAGTACAGCAGTCATTTCTCTGTGGATCCTGCATGTCCAGTTCATCTAACAAACTCCATAATGACCCTCTTCAATGCCCATATTCCTCTTTAAGTAGATTTTTGCTGCCAGGAGTAGATGTGTCTCACTGTCATTAAAAACCCTAAAGTTTTAAAACATTTAAATGCCATATTCAGAAGGTGTCTGAAAGATTTGAAGAATACCTAACTAACTGAAAAATATCTCTATATATCTAAAAAAATCTAACTAACATGACTACAAGCTGAACTATTATAGATGAGTATCTATTAACCTATATTTCTTTATTATACATTACATTTCAAAATGAGTTGGACAAACACAAAACCTTAATCAAGATCAGAAATACATATACGCAGTATAACAAAATTGACCTAAATTTGTATCAATAAATCAAGATGTATATCAAAGCAAATTATTCATCTTTATAGCATATCTCCCTTTAAATGTAAAGAAACATTTACAAAAACAACATTTGGGAATATGGGTGTAGTTCTCTCCATACTGCTTCCTGCTGTTTGGAGGCATTGTTAATCAGGTCTTTCATGGTGTATCTCTGTGCTATGTTCATCTCAGTTAGCAGTTGGGCAAAGTATATTCTTTGTGGATGTATTCAAAGCAACCTTTCAGGGGGTCTTGTTCCATGAAACCATATTTCTCTGGAAGCAATCCATGGGTTCTCATCTTCTGTGAAAACAAAAGATTTTTTCCAAACTAACATATCCTTAGGCCCAAATTCTGAAGTCAAGATACCATTATAATATACATGCTGGTTTAGCTTAGCAGCCCATACAATGAAATGTTTCTCTGTACTTAGCTCCTTCACAGTCAAAAAAAAAAATCAAAGAAAACACAATATATACATAATCCAGACACTCTGCAAATTTTCCATATTTATGTGGCTTATTTTTCTTTACTCCTTTTAATCTATGACTGTCTGTACTGTAACGTTTTTAGCATTAACTTTATTTTATGACTCTCTATATTCTTCTCTCTTTCAGCCTGTGTTCATTTATCTAACACTATGAACCATTTATAGGTCTTTTATGTCTGGATCTGTCTTACTATGTATCTGTAATTCTTTACTGTCCAGTAGCACTTCTTAAAATGCTAAGCACTTCTTAAAAACATAAGCTGCATCATTGCTCGGGTAATATGTCAGTGCCTGCTTGCCCCACCCAGTCCAGCATGGTGGATCTGCCAGTGGACAATGCCCTACTTCTAGGCACACAGCCAGTCCACACTCACAAACCCCATCCAAATGCTCTGTCTCCTGCAAGAGCCAGAGGTCACACTAGTAGCATAGCCCAGAAAGCTGGCATTTTAAAACTGCATGGCTTTTTTTCTTTTGCTGTGGCTGAGTCAGGAAAACTTCTCTTGAATGATCTGTGGAATGCAGCCAGCAAACAGCAAGAAACTGTGTTAAACTATGTATTTTTGTGTCTAGAATTTCTTTTCAAGCTTTCTCAGGTTTTACATGGATATAGTTGACCACGTTGGAGTGCCAATTTGTAGGAGGAGGGGGGATCACCATTCATTCCAGCTGCCTGACTAACTTAGCCCCAAAATAACCACACAGAAACTGTATTAATTAAATCACTGTTTGGTCCATTAGCTCTAGCTTCTTACTGGCTCACTCTTATACCTTAATTTAACCCATTTCTATTAATCTGTATATTGTCATGTGGCAGTGGCTTACTGGTGAAGATTCAGCATTTCTGTCTCTGGCAGCTCCCTGATGTCTCTCTTAGCCTCTTCTTCCCAGCATTCCATTTAGTTTTCCCCACCTAGCTCTGTTCTCCTATAGGTCTGTTACAGGCCCAAAGCAGTTCCTTTATTAATCAATGAAAGCAACTCATAGAAAGACCTTCTACACCAGTAGCAAATTCACATTGTTATTCGATTTTAGTTTGTAAAGATGCAGATAATCTGTTGTATGTTGTAGTACTGCAAAGTTATTTTGCACTAATCTCAGTTACTTGAAACAACACTGCATGGTCCTCAAGGATGACAATCTTGTACTCATTTTATAGCCCACATATATAAGAAAATGCTTGATGCATAGAATTTTTTAAGTCAAAGTCACTGAGGCAACCAAACAATAAGCAAATATTTTATTAAAATTAAAATTTTAGAAAACAATACATAAGGCCACCTAAATTGGTATTAACTATTTTAATGAAGTCAATATTATTGTACAGTAATAAATGGTCTTCCTTAAAGCATCTTTCATAATATAATCTTGTTATCATTGTTTTTTTTTTTAAGTTTAAAAACCCATGGACTTTCTGAATTTGATTTCTTGTGGCTGATTTCTATGAAATTACAAGGGGGGGAATCACCCAACCCTGTGAAGGTTTACCTGTTTGAGAACTAGTACAGATGAAACATGATAGTACTAAAACGGAGGAAACCAAAGCAAGAAAAAGACTTGCTTCTTTATGGATTAATTTAAGTTGGTTTTGTGCTGATGGTGTACCTGACACTATTCTGAGTCTGAAAGATTCTATGCTAATATACTTATATCTGAAAGGAGAAGGAAAAGTATACCAACAGATAATTTATGTAGGACTCCATAGAATCAGAGTATACATATCAAACCCAATATTAAATTGAACTTATTGATTTGATACAAGGTATTCATGGAACATAGATTTACAGAGGTATGATTAATACCCACACTGAGGAATGAAAGTCCCATGTACAGACACACAGAGGCAGAAGACTGGAGTCCATCCTGTTCAAAAAGCATAAAACAATTCAGTGTGAGTGTGCACAAAAGAATGGGTGTGAGAAAAATAAAATGTAGACCAGAGAGAGAGCAGGTGCTATATGGCTTATAGAACATACAAATTTAAGAACAAATGACACAAAAGAGCCTGTCATCAGCACATTATAATGAGAAAAGTGATATTATTATTTTAAAATTTAGTAAAGTTTTCAGAATTATTGAAAAGTGGATTTTAAATGTAAAGTTTAACAGATCCTTAAGACAAATTTAATCTTACTGTGCAATCTAAGTGGAAAAATGTTCTGCAGTATTTTAGAAGAAGATATATATCACTTTCCCTCTATGGTACCTTCAGGAAATCATTGAATCTATTTTATTAGTATATACCAAATATCAGAAGGATGCTTACAACAAACTTGCTCGAATAAAATAGGACCTGCTGTGAACCTTCCTCCAGGCCTTAAATCAAGAACTTAAAAAAAAAAAAACATAGTTCATATACATTTGCTCACCTTAACAATGCAGTCATTTTTCTTCCTTGTCATTTTGCCACTTTCACAAATAATCAGAAATGTCAGATTTGTTTATTTTCTAGTCAACTTAAGAACAAAATTATGGACCATACTTAAGGTTAGAGCTAAAGTAAAAAAAGAAAAGAAAAAAGACAGAGAAAAACAAATGTGTTTCAATGTAAGAATTTAGTTGGAAGGACAACATTAAAATATTGTTTAAAATAAAGTCACAAAATAGAACAAAGTGATTCTAGTTCTAATATACCCTGAGACTAACCTTTTAAAGTTCCTCTTCACCTCCTTATGTAGTCATTTTATCACATTTATTCTGTCCCCTACTTTGCTTTCCCCATTTAATGTACCATAAAGCATTACTAGCTTATTGTCTTCCTCTCCACTATTTTATAATAGAAAATTCAGCATCCATAGTTTTCAAGAAAGTGCAAATCAAAACATGTTGAAGATATTTATCCCAGTCAGAACAGGCAAAATTAAAAACAGAAATGGTAGCAGATTTTGGAATATATTCCAAGAAATGTAAACACTAATTCACTGCTAGTATAGGAAAAAATACATTTTAACTACTATGGAAATTTATATGACATTTCTTAAAAAGCAAGGGATACATCTAACACACCATCCATCTATACCTCCTGGGTATATATCTGTATCTTATTTATTATAGAGATACTCACTCAATTATGTCCGTTGATGCTCTAGTCACAATAGCCAGAAAATAGAAAAAGCCTTGATACATATCAACTGATGAATAGATTATGAAAATATGTACTTTTATAGAATGGAATATTATTCAGCTGTTACAAAAAATAAATTGTGAATGGCGATATGGATCAGTGGTTAAGAACACTAGTTGCTCTTGCAGATGACCTTGATTTGGTTCTTACTATCCACATGATGGTTCATAATCTGTAACAGTTCCAGGGCATTTGATGCCCTCTTCTGATTTCCAAGAGCATTGGGCATACACATCGTACATGCACACTCATGCATATAAAATAAATAAAATTAAAAGAGATAAACAAAATTTGCAGGTAAATGGATAAAACTGTAAGTTATCATCCTGAGTGAGGTAACTCAGACCCAGAGAGAAAAACATAGCATGATTCAGATGTAGATGTTAACCTTTAAGATTTAGACACATATTCTTCGTTTAGAATGTCAGCATAGGAAAGTTGGATAGTATGAGAATAGGGAGTAAGGAGAAGAAATTGCATGAAAGAAGAAATAGAGCAGAAGGAAGAAGAACATGAACAAGGAAGTCAGGACCTTAAAGGGTGTGTCCACCCACTGAGACTATGGGACTGATCTAATGGGAGATCACCAAGGCCAGTTGGACTGGAACTGATGGAGCATGTGATAAAACCAGACTCTCTGAATGTGGCTGATGGTGAAGGCTGACTGAGAAGCCAAGAACAATGGCTCTGGGTTTTGATTCTACTGCGTGGATGGGCTTTGTGGGAGCCTAGTCTGTTTGGATGCTCACCTTTCTGGACCTAGGGGGAGCAGGAGGGACCTTGGACTTCCCATAGGGTAGGGGACCCTGACTGCTCCTTGGACTAGAGAGGGAAAGGGAGTGGGAGGAGGGGAGGGAAATAGGGGAAGGGAAGGAGGTAGAAATTTTCAATAAAAAATAAGTAAATAAATAATTTAAAAAAAAGAAATAGAATATAGTGTCCTAAAAGGAAAAAATGAAAAGAAAGAGCTAAGTGAGATGGGAGTAGAAAGCTAGTGTAGAGGATTGATTATGGGGAGGGCTAACTATCACTAAAGTCCTTTTGAAAAACCCATATGAAAATTTACTACCATAGAAGATTGTTAAAATGTATACATATAGAAGAAGTCTAAATGGAGTCAACATATGATGATAGGTGGACAATATTTCACCTACCCATTATATACTATCAATACCAGGAATGAGTTAACTCTTTTTTTTCTCATTTTTTTATTCATTTTAATTAAAATTTCCAACTGCTCCCTGTTTCCCATTTCCCTCCCCCTCCTCCCACATATTGCCCCCTCCCCCCGCTCCCCTCCCCCTATCCCCACTCCTCTTCTCCTGCCCCCAGTCCATTCCCCCTCCCTCTCAATACTGAAGAACAGTCCAAATTCCCTGCCCTACAGGAAGACCAAGGTCCTCCCACTTCTATCTAGGTCCAGGAAGGTGAGCATCCAAACAGGCTACGCTCCCACAAAGCCAGTTCATGTATTAGGATCGAAACCTAGTGCCATTGTCCTTGGCTTCTCATCAGACTTCATTGTCCGCCACGTTCAGAGAGTCCAGTTTCAACCCATGCTTATTCAGTCCCAGTCCAGCTGGCCTTGGAGAGCTCCCAATAGATCAGTTCCACTGTCACAGTGGGTGGGTGCACGCCTCATGGTCCTGATTTCCTTGCTCATGTTCTCCCTCCTTCTGCTCCTTATTTGGACCTTAAGAGCTCAGACCTTTGCTCCAAATTGGGTCTCTGTCTCTCTCTCGATCCATCGCCAGATGAAAGTTCCCATGCCATTCTCCTTGGCCTCTCGTCAGCTCTCATTGTCTGCTACATTCAGAGAGTCCGGTTTTATCCCATGTTTTTTCAGTAGCAGTCCAGCTAGCCTTGATGAGCTCCCAATAGATGGGCCCCACTGTCTCAGTGGTTGGGTGCACCCCTCATGGTCCTGACTTCCTTGTTCATGTTCTCTCTCCTTCTGCTCCTCATTATAACCTTGGGAGCTCAGTCTGGTGCTCCAGTGTGGGTCTCTGTCTCTATCTCCATCCATCGCTAGATGAAGGTTCTATGGCAATATGGAAGATATTCATCAGTATGATTATAGGATAGGTTCATTTCAGGTTCCCTATCCTCAGGTGCCAAAATGAACTAACTGGGGACATTGCCCTGGGTATCTGGTAGCCATTCCAAGTTCAAGTCTCTTGCCAACCCTTAGGTGTCTCCCTTAACTAAGGTATGAGTTTCCCTGCTCCCCTATCCAAACTTCCTTTATCCCCAGTCACCCCAGTTCCCCCAGTTCCCCTCATCCTCTCCTTCACACTTTTCTCTCCCCACCATCCCTCATCCCCATCCCACCCCACCCCAAAGATTCCAATTCTTTGCCCATCAATCTTGTCTATTTCCCATAGCTGGGAGGATATCTATATGTTTTTCCTTGGGTTTACCCTCTTGTTTAGCTTCTTTAGGATCGCAAATTATAGAGTCAGTTGATGGCTAGAAACCAATTATGAGTGAGTACATCCCATGATCTTCTTTTTGGGTTTGGGTTACCTCACTCAGGATCGTATTTTCTATTTCCATCCATTTGCATGCAAAATTTGAGAAGTCATTGTTTTTTACCGCAGAGTAGTACTCTAATGTGTATATATTCCATACTTTCTTCATCCATTCTTCCATTGAAGGGCATCTAGGTTGCTTCCAGGTTCTGGCTATTACAAATAATGCTGCTATGAACATAGTTGGACAAATGTTTTTGTCATATGATAGGGCATCTCTTGGGTATATTCCCAAGATTGCTATTGCTGGGTCCACGGGTAGGTTGATCCCAATTTTTCTGAGAAACCGCCACACTGATTTCCAAAGTGGTTGCACAAGTTTGCAGTCCCACCAGCAATGGATGAGGGTACCCCTTTCTCCACAACCTCTCCAGCAAAGGCTATCTTTGGTGTTTTTGATTTTAGCCATTCTGACAGGTGTAAGATGATGTCTCAAAGTTGTTTTGATTTGCATTTCTCTGATCGCTAAGGAGGTTGAGCATGACCCTAAGTATCTTTTGGCCATTCGAACTTTTTCTGTTGAGAATTCTCTGTTCAGTTCATTGCCCCATTTTTTAATTGGGTTAATTATCCTTTTAAAGTCTAGTTTCTTGAGTTCTTTATATATTTTGGAGATCAGACCTTTGTCTGTTGCGGGGTTGGTGAAGATCTTCTCCCAGTCAGTAGTGTGCCTTTTTGTCTTTGTGACAGTGTGCTTTGCTTTACAGAAGCTTCTCAGTTTCAGGAGGTCCCATTTATTCAATGTTGCCCTTAATGTCTGTGCTGCTGGGGTTATACATAGGAAGCGATCTCCTGTGCCCATATGTTGTAGGGTACTTCCCATTTTCTCTTCTATCAGGTTCAGTGTGTTCAGATTGATATTGAGGTCTTTGATCCATTTGGACTTGAGTTTTGTGCATGGTGATAGATATGGGTCTATTTTCATTCCTCTACAGGTTGACACCCAATTGTGCCAGCACCATTTGTTGAAGATGCTTTCTTTCTTCCATTGTATACTTTTAGCTCCTTTATCGAAAATCAGTTGTTCATAGGTTTGTGGGTTAAAATCCAGGTCTTCTATACAATTACATTGGTCGACTTCTCTGTTTTTATGCCAGTACCACGCTGTTTTCATTACTGTAGCTCTGTAATAGGATTTGAAGTCAGGGATGGTAATGCTTCCAGAAGTTCCTTTATTGTGTAAGGTTGTTTTGGCCTTCCTGGGTTTTTTGTTTCTCCATATAAAGTAGATTATTGTCCTTTCAAGATCTGTGAAGAATTTTGATGGGATTTTAATGGGTATTGCATTGAATCTATAAATTGCCCTTGGTAGAATTGCCATTTTTACTATGTTGATCCTCCCAATCCAAGAGCAAGGGAGATCCTACCATTTTCTGGTATCCTCTTCAATTTCTTTCTTCAATGCCTTAAAGTTCTTGTCAAATAGATCTTTCACTTCCTTGGTTAGAGTTACTCCAAGATATTTTATGCTTTTTGTGGCTATCGTGAAAGGTGATGATTCTCTTATTTCCCTCTCTGCTTCCATATCCTTTGTGTATAAGAGGGCGACTGATTTTTTGGAGTTGATCTTGTATCCTGCAACATTACTAAAGGCGTTTATCAGCTGTAGGAGTTCTTTGGTGGAGTTTTGGGGGTTGCTCATGTACACTATCATATCATCTACAAATAATGCAAGTTGAACTTCTTCCTTTCCAATTTGAATCCACTTATGTTGTCTTATTGCTATTGCTAAAACTTCGAGAACTATATTGAAGAGGTATGGAGAGAATGGACAGCCTTGGCGTGTTCCTGATTTTAGTGGGATGGATTTAAGTTTCTCTCCATTTAATTTGATGTTAGCTGTCGGCTTGCTGTATGTAGCTTTAATTAAATTTAGGTATGACCCTTGTATCCCTAATCTCACCAAGACTTTTATCATAAATGGATGTTGAATTTTGTCAAATGCTTTTTCAGCATCTAATGAAACTATCATATGGTTGTTTTCTTTCAGTTTATTTATATGATGGATTACATTGATAGATTTGCTTATGTTAAACCAGCCCTGCATCTCTGGGATGAAGCCTACTTGATCATAATGGATAATTTTTCTAATGTGTTCTTGGATTCGGTTTGCCAGAATTTTGTTGAGGATTTTTGCGTCGATGTTCATGAGTGAGATTGGCCTGTAATTCTCTTTTTGATTGGGTCTTTGTGTGGTTTTGGTATCAAAGTTACTGTAGCTTCATAGAAGGAATTTGGCAATGACTCTTCTTTTTCTATATTGTGAAATACATTAAGGAGTATAGGTATTAGGTCTTCTTGGAATTTCTGGTAGAATTCCGCATTGAAACCATCTGGTCCTGGACTTTTTTTGGAAGGGAGATTTTTGATAATAGCTTCTAATTCTTCATGACTCACAGGTCTATTTAGGTTGTTTACCTGGTCCTGGTTTAACTTTGGTATATGGTATTCATCTAAAAAAAGTGTCCATTTCTTTTACATTTTCCAGTTTTGTGGCATACAGGCTTTTGTAGTAAGATCTAATGATTCTCTGAATTTCCTCTGTGTCTGTGGTTATGTCCCCCTTTTCATTTCTGATCTTATTAATTTGCAAATTCTCTCTCTGCCGTTTGATTAGTTTGGATAGGGGTTTATCAATCTTGTTGATTTTCTCCAGGAACCACCTCTTTGTTTCATTGATTCTTTCAATTGTTTTCTGTGTTTCTATTTTGTTGATTTCAGCCCTTAGTTTGATTATTTCCAGTCTTCTACCACTTCTAGGTGAGTCTGCTTCTTTTTTTTCTAGAGCTTTCAGGTGGGCTGTTAAGTCTCCAATGTGTGCGTTCTCTGTTTTCTTTAAGTGGGCACTTAGTGCTATGAACTTTCCTCTCAGGACTGCTTTCATAGTGTCCCATAGGTTTGAGTATGTTGTTTCTTTATTTTCATTGTCTTCAAGGAAGACTTTAACTTCTTTCTTTATTTCTTCCTTAATCCAGGTATGGTTCACTAGTTGACTAGTCAGTTTCCATGAGTTTGTAGGCTTTCTGGAGGTAGCATTGTTGCTGAATTCTAGCTTTAATCCATGGTGATCTGACAAGATACAGGTGGTTATTAATATTTTTTTGTAACTGTGGATGTTTGCTTTGCTACTGAGTATGTGGTCGATTTTTGAGAAGGTTCCATGAGCTGCAGAGAAGAAGGTATATTCTTTCCTATTTGGGTGGAATATTCTATAGATGTCTGTTAAGTCCATTTGGTTCATTACCTCTATTAATTCTCTTATTTCTCTGTTAGGTTTCTGTCTAATTGACCTGTGCATTGGTGAGAGAGGAGTATTAAAGTCTCCTACTATTAATATGTGCGGTTTGATGATAGCCTTGACTTTTAACAATGTTTCTTTTACATACGTGGGTGCTTTTATATTAGGGGAATAGATATTAGGATTGAGACTTCATCCTGATGAATTGTTCCTGTTATGAGTAGAAAATATCCCTCTCCATCTCTTCTGATTGATTTAAGTTTGAAGTCAACTTTGTTAGAAATTAGTATGGCCACACCTGCTTGTTTCCAAGTCCATTTACTTGATAAGCCTTATCCCAACCCTTTACTCTGAGTAGGTGCCTGTGGTTGAGGTGTGTTTCTTGTAAACAGCAGAATGTTGGATCCTGTTTTCGTATCCAATCTCTTAGTCTGTGCCTTTTTGTAGGTGAGTTGAGTCCATTGACATTAAGTGATATTAATGACCACTGGTTGTTAACTCCGGTCACTTTTTTAGTAGTAGATTTTGTGTGTTTCCCTTCTTTCAGTTGCGCTGGTAAAGGCTCTCTAGATATCTGAGTTATTGTGGTCATTGTTGGACTCCTTGATTAGTGATTTTCCTTCTATTACTTTCTGTAAGGCTGGATTTGTGGCTACGTATTGTTTAAATTTGTTTTTATCCTGGAATATTTTGTTTTCTCCATTTATAGTGAATGAAAGCTTGGATGGGTATAGTATTCTGGGCTTGCATCCATGGTCTCTTAGTTTCTGCAGTACATCTATCCAGGACCTTCTGGCTTTCATGGTTTCCATAGAGAAGTCAGGTGTAAGTCTGATAGGTTTACCTTTATAAGTAACTTGGCCTTTTTCCTTTGCTGCTCTTAGTATTCTTTCTTTATTCTGTATGCTTTGTGTTTTGATTATTATATGGCGAGAGGATGTTTTTTCTTGATCCAGCCTATTCGGTGTTCTGTATGCTTCTTGATCCTTCATAGGTATATCTTTCTTTAGGTTTTGAAAGTTTTCTTCTATAATTTTATTAAATATATTTTCTGGACCTTTGAGCTGCGCTTCTTCTCCTTCTTCTATTCCTATTATTCTTAGGTTTGGTCTTTTTATTGTGTCCCATATTTCCTGAATGTTTTGTGATGAGAATTTTTTGGCCTTGCTGTTTTCTTTGATCAGCGTGTTTATTTTCTCTATGGTATCTTCAGAATCTGAGATTCTTTCTTCTATCTCTTGTATTCTGTTGGTTATGCTTGCTTCTGTAGTCTCTATTCATTTACCTAGATTTTCCCTGTCCAGCTGGCCTTCTGTTTGTGTTTTCTTCTTTGCCTCCAATTCAGTGTTTAAGTCTTGAACTGTTTCCATTATCTGTTTGATTGTTTTTCCTCGGTTTCCTAGGGTATCATTCACTGATTTACTCAATTCTTCAAACTTTCTGTTGTAATTTTCATCCATTTCTATTAGGGCATTTTTTACATGCTGTTTAAGGGCGTCAATCACTTTCATAAAGTCAATTTTATCTACTTCTTCATGATTAAGGTGTTCATGTCCTCCTGTTGTGAGGTCGCTGGGTTCTGGTGGTTTCATATAGTTTTTCAGATTGTTGGGTGAAATCTTGCATTGGCGCCTGCCCATCTCTTTCCCCGAATGCTCCCCTATGGATCTTCTTTTACCGGATCAGGTCTCCTTGCCTACTGATGTACCTTCCCAGTGATGGCACTCTGCAGTGATAGCTCTCCTGGTGCTCCAGTGATGTCTCTCCTGGTACCAATATCAGATCTCTGTGCCCAAAGACGGCTCTCCTGGTACCCAGATTAGCTCTCCCACTGATGGCTCTCCTGGTGCCAACAACAAATCTCCCTGCATGTTGGGTAGTTCGTAAACAAAGCCCCTACCTTGCTTGGTGCAGGCAGGCCAGTGAAACAAAGGAAGTCTCGTCTGCCTACTTGCCCTGAGGATTTGCCCCCAGCGCCAGACAGACTGAGCTGGATGGTGTTATGTGCCCAAAGAGGAAAGGGGGCAGAAGGAAGAAGGGTTCTGGATGCAAGCTGGGTGGGACAAGAAGAGAGAGGCAGTATGCGGGTGTAGAGCCCCTGCAGGGAGCCCAGGGAGTATAGGTTGGGGGATGAGGAACTTCAGAGTTCAATGTCCTGGGCTGCTTCCACTGCTAGTCACAAACTCACACCACTGCTGTCTCTCCTGGTGCCGAGATCAGATCTCCGTGCAGGTTGGGTAGTTCGTAAAGAAAGCACCTACCTTGCTTGGTGCAGGCAGGCCAGTGAAACAAAGGAAGTCTCGCCGGCCTACTTGCCCTGAGGATTTGCCCCCAGCGCCAGACAGACTGAGCTGGATGGTGTTATGTGCCCAAAGAGGAAAGGGGGCAGAAGGGAGAAGGGTTCTGGATGCAAGCTGAGTGGGACAAGAAGAGAGAGGCAGTATCGAGATAACTCTTTTGAGCTGCTGGCCAATGAGATTCCAAAGACATTGTAAACATTATAAGCTATTACCAATGTTATTTGCATCCAGAAATTTATGGTAAAAAATGTATTGTGGAAAACATTACTTACTTTTGTCATAAACATGTAGAAATCAAGTAGTTATTTACTGCAAGCTCCATCTCTACTGATCAATGTTTATAGGGGTGGAGGATAAAAAGTGATCAGTAATATCACCTAGCTGTGAATCTTACGAGCTACAGCAATGACCTCCCTGAAAAGACACACTCACTGGCAGAACAGCGTTGGCGACACAGAAGTCCATGTACTCACAGAGGAACATTAAGAGAAATAGGCATGTTAATCACACAGGGGTATACCAGGCTTTTCCGTTGGGGCGTACAATGAGCTTCCAAATCATGACACAAAGACTTATCATAAGTTATGAATGCTTGGCCTAGCTTAAGCACATTTTTGGTTAGCCATTTTAACTTAAATTAACCTCTTTATCTTTACCTTTTGCCTTAGGGCTTTTTACTTTTTTTTCTCCTGTATATCTTATTTTCACTGCTTCTTGTATCTGTCTGGCTAGTGTCTACCTGGATTCCTGCCCCTGGCATGTCTGCTTTATTCTTCTCATTTTCTTATCTTTCATCTCTTACTCTTTTTCTTAACCTAGATTTCTCCTCCTATTTATTCTCTCTGCTGCCAGCCTGATCTATCTGTTCTCTGCCTAGCTATTGACCTTTCAGCTCTTTATTATACTAATCAGGTGCCTTAGGCAGGCAAGGTGAAACAAATGCAACTCATTGCTACCTAATTAAACAAAGGTGCCATAAACAAAAGTAACACATATTTACACAAAATATTTGATAAAGTAATATTTCACAGCACAAACAAATGTAATACATCTTTACATAGTTAAATATTCCACAGCACAGATGTCTCTTCAGTGGAGGAAATATAATCCAAATACCTGCATTCCACCCAGAAATCTAAGGGTGGAGGTTGTTAATGACCCGGTGACCTTTCTGCTTTCTGTAGGGATAGACTTCATCCTAATTTCCCAGCATGACTATTCCACACTTTTCCTTCCCTAGACCATTACCCATTACTAGGGAAGATGTCACATGTACTTTATGACCTGCTGACCTCTATGTTATCAGTCAGTGACCACATTAGATTTTGGGTCTTTTAGCTACAGAACCCACCCTCACTATAACATGTACTTTGTAAAAGACTATGTATTCACACCTTAAACTTTATTGTGCATCTGTAATTGTACTAATTTGACTGATTATTGCTTGAAAACATTTTCCAAAATTGTACTGTGTTTTAAATACTCAGATAATGAACCGCCTGATATTAGACTCCCCAAAGTCTGATTCAGGTTGACAAAAGTCAATCTACACCATGTTTTCATTCTCATCTCTTGGTGGGGTTCACTTTCCTGTGTGACATCTGTAGGGATGCCCTCAGAACAGTAGCCCCAAAGTTATGGAAGTATCCAGCCATTTTCTGACTGGATTTAAGGCCCACTCCACAAGATAGAACTCATACCTGGCACTATTAATGAAGCCAAGAAGCAAGTAACTAGATATGACATTGGCAATTGGGGAGAATTTACTATTGTTATTCTGCCAAGTGGACATTTCTAATGACTAGTTGCTCTGCCAATAGATCAGTAAACATCTCAACCATCATCAGAGAAGCTTCTTACAACACAGAGATGCACAACTGTTTAATAGGCAGAGAATAATAAACTTCTAAGTGCTTGGCCCTAAATGGGATATCTATATAAGACTTCTCCCTTCAAGCCTCAGGACTCTTCATAGAAGAGGGGGCAGAAATATCACAAAAGCCAGAGAAGATGCATGACTTCAAGGAAACAAGGTTTTCTGGATGTAACAGGGCAATCACAAATGTGAACTCACTATGGTTGTGACAGCATACATAAAACCACTATAAGTTCAAGCTAAATGCAATCCCAAGCTATAGTTATTTGAATATTTTTGTAAGAGATAGAAAGGGCTAGGAAGGGAGGGAATGGGAAAAGAGGGAAAGATAGAGGGGAGAGAGAGGAGGAAGAGAGAGAGTTTTCATCAATGATGGAACACTGGGTATATGTTTACCCAAGATTAGTTGGACAACAAAAACTAGACACAATAGGTTTAAGAGAGACAAACAGAAAGAGAACAATAGAGAAAGAATGCAAGAATGTGAAGTTGGGTGGGTAGGGATATGGGGTTGATCTATAAGGATTTGGGGCAATGAATATGATCAAAATACACTGAATGAAATTTCTAAATAATAAAAATGTTATTTTTAAATGTTTCTGTTTGTTTACCAATATATCCAAATTTCTAGGTAGCTCAAAGTAGAAGATCCCAAAATACTTAATGTATGTTGATCATTCTGTTACAAAAATTTATCAATCATACATTACTATATACTATAAAATTGTGTGTATCTTCTAAGAAGAGGAAAATATGATCCCTACACTGTAAGTACTAATTCTTTCTATGTTGACATCTATAGTGAGATGTAGGTGTAAAATACCTGAGAATATATTTATTTAAACAAGGAAATAAGCCGGGCGGTGGTGGCGCACGCCTTTAATCCCAGCACTTGGGAGGCAGAGGCAGGCGGATCTCTGTGAGTTCGAGACCAGCCTGGTCTACAAGAGTTAGTTCCAGGACAGGCTCCAAAACCACAGAGAAACCCTGTCTTGAAAAAAGAA
This sequence comes from Chionomys nivalis, assembly GCF_950005125.1. Taxonomy (NCBI): domain Eukaryota; kingdom Metazoa; phylum Chordata; class Mammalia; order Rodentia; family Cricetidae; genus Chionomys; species Chionomys nivalis. The sequence goes on along the minus strand of NC_080112.1, from coordinate 106,088,166 downwards.
AAAAAAAAAAAAAAAAAAAAAAAAAAACAAGGAAATAATCTCTCAAAGAGAAAAAAGGGGTTGAAGGGAATTAATAGTTATAACTAATTTCAAAAGTTCCTTACCTTACTACAGGATGAATTATTTTTATTTGAAATTGCGACTGACCAATCTAAATGAGAAAGTCTTCCATGTATTCTAAGGTCAACAACAAATGCTGAGCTCTTTTTTTTTTAATTTTAATTTTTATTCTTTTTTAATTAAAATTTCCACCTGCTCCCCGTTTCCCATTTCCCTCCCCTCCTCCCAAATATTGCCCCCTCCCCCAACTCCCCTCCCCCTATCCCCACTCCTCTTCTCCTCCCCCACACCATTCCCCCTCCCTCTCCATACTGAAGAGCAGTCCAAATTCCCTGCCCTGCGAGAAGATGAAGGTCTTCTATCTACGTCCAGGAAGGTGAGCATCTAAACAGGCTAAGCTCCCACAAAGCCAGTTCATGTATTAGGATAAAAACCTAGTGCCACTGTCCTTGGCTTCTCATCATCTTTCATTGTCCGCCATGCTCAGAGAGTCCAGTTTCAACCCATGCTTATTCAGTCCCAGACCAGCTGGCCTTGGTGGGCTCCCAATAAATCAGTTCCACTGTCATAGTGTGTGGGTGCACCCCTCGTGGTCCTGATTTCCTTGCTCATCTTCTCCCTCCTTCTGCTCCTCATTTGGACCTTAAGAGCTCAGACCTTTGCTCCAAATTGAGTCTCTGTCTCTACCTCGATCCATCGCCAGATGAAGGTTCTAAGGTGATATGTAAGATATTCATCAGTATAGGATAGGGTCATTTCAGGTTCCCTCTCCTCAGTTGCCCAAGGTACCAGCTGGGGACATCTCCCTGGACACCTGCAAACCCGTCTAGAGTCTAGTCTCTTGCCAACCCTAAGATGGCTCCTTTAGTTAGGATATATACTTCGCTGCTCCCGTATCCACCCTTCCTATATCCCAACCATCCCAATGCCCCAAGCTCCTCCCATCCTCCCCTTCTCACGTTTCTCATCCCATTTCCCCTTTGCCCTATGCCACCTCACCCGCAAGTTCCCAGTTTTTGCCCTGCAATCTTGTCTACTTCCCCTATCCAGGCGGATGACTATCCGATTTTCTTTGGGTTCACTTTCTTATTTAGCTTCTCTAGGATCACAAATTATATGCTCAATGTCCTTTATTTATGGCTAGAAACCGATTATGAGTGAGTACATCCCATGTTCCTCTTTTTGGGTCTGGGATACCTCACTCAGGATAGTGTTTTCTATTTCCATCCATTTGCACGCAAAATTCGAGAAGTCATTGTTTTTTACCGCTGATAGTACACTAATATGTATATATTCTACATTTTCTTCATCCATTCCTCCATTGAAGGGCATCTAGGTTGTTTCCAGGTTCTGGCTATTACAAACAATGCTGCTATGAACATAGTTGAACAGATACCTTTGTCATATGATAGGGCATCTCTTGGGTATATTCCCAAGAGTGGTATTACTGGATCTTGGGGTAGGTTGATCCCAAATTTCCTGAGAAATCGCCACACTGATTTCCAAAGTGGTTGCACAAGTTTGCATTCCCACCAGCAATGGATGAGTGTGCCCCTTTCTCCACAACCTCTCCAGCAAAGGCTATCATTGGTGTTTTTGTTTTTAGCCATTCTGACAGGTGTAAGATGGTATCTCAAAGTTGTTTTAATTTGCATTTACCTTATCGCTAAGGAGGTTGAGCATGACCTTAAGTGTCTTTTGGCCATTTGAATTTCTTCTGTTGAGAATTCTCTGTTCAGTTCAGTGCCCCATTTTTTATTGGGTTATTTAGCATTTTAAAGTCTAGTTTCTTGAGTTCTTTATATATTTTGGAGATCAGACCGTTGTCTGTTGCAGGGTTGGTGAAGATCTTCTCCCAGTCAGTGGGTTGCCTTTTTGTCTTAGTGACAGTGTCCTTTGCTTTACAGAAGCTTCTCAGTTTCAGGAGGTCCCATTTATTCAATGTTGTCCTTAATGTCTGTGCTGCTGGGGATAAATGTAGGAAGTGATCTCCTGTACCCATATGTTGTAGAGTACTTCCCACTTTTTCTTCTATCAGGTTCAGTGTATTCAGACTAATATTGAGGTCTTTAATCCATTTGAACTTGAGTTTTGTGCATGGCAATAGATATGGATCTATTTTCATTCTTCTACAGGTTGCTAACCAGTTCTGCCAGCACCATTTGTTGAAGATGCTCTCTTTTTTCCATTGAATACTTTTAGCTCCTTTATAAAAAATTAGGTGTTCATATGTTTGTGGGTTAAAATCAGGGTCTTCTACTCGGTGCCATTGATGGATTTCTCTGTTTTTATGCCAATACCAAGCTGTTTTCAATACTGAAGCTCTGTAATAGAGTATAAGTCAGGGATGGTAATGCCTCCAGACGATCCTTTATTATATAAGATTGTTTTGGCTATCCTGGGTTTTTTGTTTCTCCATATAAAGTTGATTATTGTCCTCTCAAGATCTGTGAAGAATTCTTTTTAGTATCTTCTGTATTTTATTGAAAATTTTGTAAAAATTAAGAATTTCACACACCAGTACTGGGTTTCCACCATTTGTACTGCCCCTGTCACTTCTCGAACTCCTCTTTTTTTTTTTATTGAAAAAATTTTTTCCGCCTCCTCCCCACCTCCAATTTCCCTCCCCCTCCTCCCGCCCCTCTCCCCCTTCCCCCACACCCCCACTCCTCTTCTCCTCCCTCTCCAGTCTCAGGAGCTGTCAGGGTTCCCTGCCCTGTGGAAAGTCCAAGGTCCTCCCCCCTTCATCCAGATCTAGGTAGTTGAATATCCAAACTGTCTAGGCTCCCACAAAGCCAGAACCTGATGTAGGATCAACACCCCGTGCCATTGTCCTTGGCCTCTTGTCAGCTCTCATTGTCCGCCATGTTCAGAGAGTCCAGTTTTATCCCATGCTTTTTCAGTCACAGTCCAGCTGGCCTTGGTGAGCTCCCAATAGATCGGCCCGACTGTCTCAGTGGGTGGGTGCACCCCTCGTGGTCCTGACTTCGTTGTACATGTTCTCCCTCCTTCTGCTCCTCATTAGGACCTTGGGAGCTCAGTCCGGTGCTCCAGTGTGGGTCTCTGTCTCTATCTCCATCCATCGCTAGATGAAGGTTCTATGGTGATATGCAAGATATTCATCAGTATGTCTATAGGATAGGTTCAATTCAGGTTCCCTATCCTCAGGTGCCCAAGGAACTAACTGGGGACATTGCCGTGGGCATCTGGTAGCCACCCCAAGTTCAAGTCTCTTGCCAACCCTTAGGTGGTTCCCTTAACTAAGATATGAGTTTCCCTGCTCCCCTATCCAACCTTCCTATATCCGCAATCATCCCGTTTCCCCAAGTTCCCCTCATCCTCTCCTTCACACTTTTCTTTCTCCATCTCCCCTTACCCCCGTCCCACCCTACCCCCATGATTCCAATTTTTTGCCCGGCACTCTTGTTTACTTCCCATAGCCAGGAGGATAACTATATGTTTTTCCTTGGGTTTGCCCTCTTGTTTAGCTTCTTTAGGACCACATATTATAGACTCAGAGGCCCCCTATCCATAGCTAGAAACCAATTATGAGTGAGTACATCCCATGATCTTCTTTTTGGGTCTGGGTTACCTCACTCAGGATAGTATTTCCTATTTCCATCCATTTGCATGCAAAATTTGAGAAGTCATTGTTTTTTACTGCAGAGTAGTACTCTACTGTGTATATATTCCACACTTTCTTCATCCATTCTTCCATTGAAGGACACCTAGGATGCTTCCAGGTTCTGGCTATTACAAATAATGCTGCTATGAATATAGTTGAACAAATGCTTTTGTCATATGATAAGGAATCTCTTGGGTATATTCCCAGGAGTGGTATTGCTGGGTCCAGGGGTAGGTTGATCCCAATTTTTCTGAGAAACCGCCACACTGATTTCCAAAGTGGTTGCACAAGTTTGCAGTCCCACCAGCAATGGATGAGGGTACCCCTTTCTCCACAACCTCTCCAGCAAAGGCTATCTTTGGTGTTTTTGATTTTAGCCATTCTGACAGGTGTAAGATGATATCTCAAAGTTGTTTTGATTTGCATTTCTCTGATCGCTAAGGAGGTTGAGCATGACCCTAAGTATCTTTTGGCCATTCGAACTTTTTCTGTTGAGAATTCTCTGTTCAGTTCATTGCCCCATTTTTAATTGGGTTAATTATCCTTTTAAAGTCTAGTTTCTTGAGTTCTTTATATATTTTTAAGATCAGACCTTTGTCCGTTGCGGGGTTGGTGAAGATCTTCTCCCAGTCAGTAAGGTGCCTTTTTGTCTTCGTGACAGTGTCCTTTGCTTTACAGAAGCTTCTCAGTTTCAGGAGGTCCCATTTATTCAATGTTGCCCTTAATGTCTGTGCTGCTGGGGTTATACATAGGAAGCGATCTCCTGTGCCCATATGTTGTAGGGTACTTCCCATTTTCTCTTCTATCAGGTTCAGTGTGTTCAGATTGATATTGAGGTCTTTGATCCATTTGGACTTGAGTTTTGTGCATGGTGATAGATATGGGTCTATTTTCATTCTTCTACAGGTTGACATCCAGTTGTGTCAGCACCATTTGTTGAAGATGCTTTCTTTCTTCCATTGTACACTTTTAGCTCCTTTATTGAAAATGAGGTGTTCATAGGTTTGTGGGTTAAAATCCGGGTCTTCTATACGATTCCATTGGTCGATTTCTCTGTTTTTATGCCAGTACCACGCTGTTTTCATTACTGTAGCTCTGTAATAGAGTTTGAAGTCAGGGATGGTAATGCCTCCAGAAGTTCCTTGATTGTATAAGACTGTTTTCGCTATCCTGGGTTTTTTGTTTTTCCATAAAAAGTTGATTATTGTCCTTTCAAGATCTGTGAAGAATTTTGATGGGACCTTGATGGGGATTGCATTGAATCTATAGATTTCCTTTGGGAGAATTGCCATTTTTACTATGTTGATCCTCCCAATCCAAGAGCAAGGATTCCATTTTCTGGTATCCTCTTCAATTTCTTTCTTCAAAGACTTAAAGTTCTTGTCAAATAGATCTTTCACTTCCTTGGTTAGAGTTACCCCAAGATATTTTATGCTGTTTGTGGCTATCGTGAAAGGTGATGATTCTCTTATTTCCCTCTCTGCTTCCATATCCTTTGTGTATAAGAGGGCAACTGATTTTTTGGAGTTGATCTTGTATCCTGCCACATTACTAAAGGTATTTATCAGCTGTAGAAGTTCTTTGGTGGAGTTTTTGGGGTCGCTCATGTACACTATCATATCATCTGCAAATAATGCAAGTTTAACTTCTTCCTTTCCAATTCGAATCCCGTTGATCCCCTTATGTTGTCTTATTGCTATTGCTAAGACTTCAAGAACTATATTGAAGAGGTATGGGGAGAGTGGACAGCCTTGGCGTGTTCCTGATTTTAGTGGGATGGCTTTAAGTTTCTCTCCATTTAATTTGATGTTAGCTGTCGGCTTGCTGTAAATAGCTTTAGTTATATTTAGGTATGGCCCTTGTATCCCTAATCTCTCCAAGACTTTTATCATAAAGGGATGTTGAATTTTGTCAAATGCTTTTTCAGCATCTAATGAAACTATCATATGGTTTTTTTTCTTTCAGTTTATTTATATGATGGATTACATTGATAGATTTGCGTATGTTAAACCAGCCCTGCATCTCTGGGATGAAGCCTACTTGATCATAATGGATAATTTTTCTAATGTGTTCTTGGATTCGGTTTGCCAGAATTTTGTTGAGGATTTTTGCGTCGATGTTCATGAGTGAGATTGGCCTGTAATTCTCTTTCTTGGTTGAGTCTTTGTGTGGTTTTGGTATCAGAGTTACTGTAGCTTCATAGAAGGAATTTGACAATGACTCTTCTTTTTCTATATTGTGAAATACATTAAGGAGTATAGGTATTAGGTCTTCTTGGAAGTTCTGGTAGAATTCCGCATTGATACCGTCTGGTCCTGGACTTTTTTTGGAAGGGAGGTTTTTGATAACAGCTTCCAATTCTTCATGACTCACAGGTCTATTTATGTTGTTTACCTCGTCCTGGTTTAACTTTGGTATATGGTATTCATCTAAAAAAGTGTCCATTTCTTTAACATTTTCCAGTTTTGTAGCATACAGTCTTTTGTAGTAAGATCTAATGATTCTCTGAATTTCCTCTGTGTCTGTGGTTATGTCCCACTTTTCATTTCTGATTTTATTAATTTGCAAATTCTCTCTCTGCCGTTTGATTAGTTTGGATAGGGGTTTATCAATCTTGTTGATTTTCTCCAGGAACCAGCTTTTTGTTTCATTGATTCTTTCAATTGTTTTCTGTGTTTCTATTTTGTTGATTTCAGCCCTTAGTTTGATTATTTCCAGTCTTCTACTCCTTCTAGGTGAGTCTGCTTCTTTTTTTTTTCTAGAGCTTTCAGGTTAGTTGTTAAGTCTCCAATGTGTGCTTTCTCTGTTTTCTTTACGTGGGCACTTAGTGCTATGAACTTTCCTCTCAGGACTGCTTTCATAGTGTCCCATAGGTTTGAGTATGTTGTTTCTTTGTTTTCATTGAATTCAAGGAAGACTTTAATTTCTTTCTTTATTTCTTCCTTAATCCAGGTATGGTTCAGTAGTTGACTGTTCAGTTTCCATGAGTTTGTAGGCTTTCTGGGGGTAGCATTGTTGTTAAATTCTAGCTTTAATCCATGGTGATCTGATAAGATACAGGTGGTTACAGATATTTTTTTGTAACTGTTGATGTTTGCTTTGTTACAGAGTATGTGGTCAATTATCGAGAAGGTTCCATGAGCTGCAGAGAAGAAGGTATATTCTTTCCTATTTGGGTGGAATATTCTATAGATGTCTGTTAAGTCCATTTGATTCATTACCTCCAATAATTCTCTTATTTCTCTGTTATGTTTCTGTCTAATTGACCTGTCCATTGGTGAAAGAGGAGTGTTAAAGTCTCCTACTATTAATGTGTGTGGTTCGATTGCTGCCGTGAGTTTTAACAATGTTTCTTTTACGTACGTGGGTGCATTTGTATTGGGGGCATAGGTATTCAGGATTGAGACTTCATCCTGATGAATTGTTCCTGTTATGAGTAGAAAATGTCCCTCTCCATCTCTTCTGATTGATTTAAGTTTGAAGTCAACTTTGTTAGAAATTAGTATGGCCACACCTGCTTGTTTCTTAGGTCCATTAACTTGTTATGCCTTATCCCAACCCTTTACTCTCAGTAGGTGTCTGTCTTTGTAGTTGAGGTGTGTTTCTTGTAAACAGCAGAATGTTGGATCCTGTTTTCGTATCCAATCTCTTAGTCTGTGCCTTTTTATAGGTGAGTTGAGTCCATTGACATTAAGTGATATTAATGACCAGTGGTTGTTAACTCCGGTCATTTTTTTAGTAGTAAATTTTGTGTGTTTCCCTTCTTTTTGTTGTGCTGGTGAAGGGTCTCTAGTTGTCTGAGATATTGTGGTCATTGTTGGACTCCTTGGTTAGTGATTTTCCTTCTATTACTTTCTGTAAGGCTGGATTTTTGGCTACGTATTGTTTAAATTTGTTTTTATCCTGGAAAATTTTGTTTTCTCCATTTATAGTGAATGAAAGTTTGGCTTGGTATAGTAGTCTGGGCTTGCATCCACAGTCTCTTAGTTTCTGCAATACATCTATCCAGGACCTTCTGGCTTTCATTGTTTCCATAGAGAAGTCAGGTGTAAGTCTGATAGGTTTACCTTTATAAGTAACTTGGCCTTTTTCCTTTGCAGCTCTTAATATTCTTTCTTTGTTCTGTATGCTTTGTGTTTTGATTATTATATGGCGAGAGGATGTTTTTTCTTGATCCAGCCTATTCGGTGTTCTGTATGCTTCTTGATCCTTCATAGGTATATCTTTCTTTAGGTTTTGAAAGTTTTCTTCTATAATTTTATTAAATATATTTTCTGGACTGTTGAGATGCGCTTCTTCCCCTTCTTCTACTCCTATTATTCTTAGGTTTGGTCTTTTTATTGTGTCCCATATTTCCTGAATGTTTTGTGATGAGAGTTTGTTGGCCTTGCTGTTTTCTTTGATCAGCGTGTTTATTTTCTCTATGGTATCTTCAGAATCTGAGATTCTTTCTTCTATCTCTTGTATTCTGTTGGTTATGCTTGTTTCTGTAGACTCTATTCGTTTACCTAGATTTTCCATGTCCAGCCAGCCTTCTGTTTGTGTTTTCTTCTTTGCCTCCAATTCAGTTTTCAAGACTTGAACTGTTTCCATTATCTGTTTGATTGTTTTTCCTTGGTTTCCTAGGATATCATTCACTGATTTACTCAATTCTTCAAACTTTCTGTTATACTTCTCATCCATTTCTATAAGGGCATTTTTTACATGCTGTTTAAGGGCGTCAATCACTTTCATAAAGTCCATTTTTTCTACTTCTTCATGATTAAGGTGTTCATGTCCTCCTGTTGTGAGGTCGCTGGGTTCTGGTGGTTTCATATTATTTTTCAGATTGTTGGGTGAATTCTTGCAATGGCACCTGCCCATCTCTTCCTCTGAATGCTCTCCTATGGATCTCCTTTTACAGGATCAGGGCTCCTTGCCTACTGTTGTACCTTCCCAGTGATGGTACTCCTCAGTGATGGTTCTCCTGGTGCTCCAGTGATGTCTCTCCTGGTGACAATATCAGATCTCCGTGCCCAATGATGGCTCTCCTGGTGCCAAGATCTGCTCTCCGTGCTGGTTAGGTAGTTCGTAAACAAAGCGCCTACCTTGCTTGGTGCAGGCAGGCCAGTGATACAAAGGAACTCCCGTCTGCCTGTTTGCCCTGAGGATTCACCCCCAGCGCCCAGACAGGCTGAGCTAGGTGGTGTTATGTGCCCAAAGAAGGAAGGGTGCAGAAGGAAGGAGGGTCCTGGATGCTAGGTGGGTGGGATAGGAACAGCGAGGCAGTCTGCAGGGAGTAGTCTCTGCAGGGAGCCCTTGAGGGGTGGGGGTAGGGTGTGAGGAATTTCTGAGTTTCCTGTCCGGGGCTGCTGCCCAGTCACAAACTCACCCCAATGATGTCTCTCCTGGTACCGAGCTCAGATCTCCGCGCTGGTTGGGTAGTTCGTAAACAAAGCGCCTACCTTGCTTGGTGCAGGCAGGCCAGTGAAACAAAGGAACTCTCACCCGCCTGTTTTCCCTGAGGATTTGCCCCCAGCGCCTAGACAGGCTGAGCTAGGTGGTGTTATGTGCCCACAGAAGGAAGGGGGCAGAAGGAAGAAGGGTCCTGGATGCTAGGTGGGTGGGATAGGAACTGAGAGGCAGTCTGCAGGGAGTAGAGTCTCTGCAGGGAGCCCTGGAGGGGTGGGGGTGGGGTGTGAGGAACTTCTGAGTTCCCTGTCCGGGGCTGCTGCCGAGTCACAAACTCACCCCAATGATGTCTCTCCTGGTACCGAGATCAGATCTCCATGCTTGTTGGGTAGTTCGTAAACAAAGCACCTACCTTGCTTGGTGCAGGCAGGCCAATGAAACAGAGGAACTCCCGCCCGCCTGTTTGCCCTGAGGATTCGCCCCCAGCACCCAGACAGTCTGAGCTAGGTGGTGTTATGTGCCCAAAGAAGGAAGGGGGCAGAAGGAAGAAGGGTTCTGGATGCAAGCTGGGTGGGATAGGATCCTGTGAAGAATTTTGATTGGATTTTAATGGGGATTGCATTGAATCTATAAATTGCCCTTGGTAGATTTGCCATTTTTACTATGTTGATCTTCCCAATCCAAGAGCAAGGCAGATCCTTCCATTTTCTGGTATCCTCCTCCATTTCTTTCTTCATAGACTTAAAGTTCTTGTCAAATAGATCCTTCACTTCCTTGGTTAGAGTTACCTCAAGATATTTTATGCTATTTGTGGCTATCGTGAAGGGTGATGCTTCTCTGATTTCCCTCTCTGCTTCCTTATCCTTTGTGTATAGTAGGGCAACTGATTTTTTGGAATGGATCTTGTATCCTGCCACGCTACTAAAGGTGTTTATCAGCTGAAGGAGTTCTTTGCTGGAGTTTTTGGGGTCACTTATGTACACTATCATATCATCTGCAAATAATGAAAGTTTAACTTCTTCTTTTCCAATTTGAATCCCTTTGATCCCTTTATGTTGTCTTATTGCTATTGCTAGAATTTCAAGCACTATATGAAAGAGGTATGGAGAGAGTGGATAACCTTGTCGTGTTCCTGATTTTAGTGGAAAACTTTGAGTTTCTCTCCATTTAATTTGATGTTATCTGACGGCTTGCTATAAATAGCTTTTATTATACTTAGGTACGACCCTTGTATCCCTAATCTCTCTAAGACCTTTATCATAAAGGGATGTTGAATTTTGTCAAATGCTTTTTCAGCATCTAATGAAATGATCATATGTTTTTTTTTCTTTCAGTTTATTTATATGATGGATAACATTGATAGATTTTCGTATGTTGAACCAGCCCTGCATCTCTTGAATGAAGCCTACTTGATCATAATGGATAATTTTTCTAATGTGTTCTTGGATTCTGTTTGCCAGTATTTTATTGAGTATTTTTGCATCGATGTTCATGAGTGAGATTGGCCTGTAGTTCTCTTTCTTGGTTGTGTCTTTTTGTGGTTTTGGTATCAGAGTAACTGCAGCTTCATAAAAGGAATTTGGCAATGACTTCTCTGTTTCTATATTGTGAAATACATTAAGGAGTATAGGTATTAGGTCTTCTTGGAAGTTCTGGTAGAATTTTGCATTGAAGCCGTCTGGACCTGGGCTTTTTTTGGTGGCGAGGTAAATGCTGAGCTCTTAAAGGAAAAATGAGCTAGATACATAGACAGGCTTAAAAATAGGTAGTTAAATGACAGAGAGACAGATACATATTTTATATGAATATTTTATCAACAATATATTACAAAATATTAGTGATCCTTTTCACATTTTTCTGCTAACTATTTAGAGAAAGGAAAGTTTTAATACATTAACTGAAAGTAGATTGGAGTAAAATTATTATTCACTCATGTTTCAGGTGATTAGCAGCATTGATTTAATCTTTATATATGTTCTATTGTTTTATTGAACACAGGGAGAACATAGATTGTCATGGAAATCGGCATGCTTAGTTCTGTTTCCTTGGTACTGTGAATAAAATAACCACTAACCCAAAAATCCATTGATGAAATATTTCTGTCAGTTTTCCTTTTTTTAGTAAAGTATCCTTTACATTAAGTGTTTTTCGTAGTGTAACAGTAACTAAACACATGATTTTTAAAAAGCAAGTTTTACTTCGATTGTGAAGATTTATAGTATTTAGCTTCTCTTCTCTACTACCCACACACTACTACCTATCTGACAATATGCCAGAGAATCAATTAAGATGGTTCCTCAGTATTTCAGACAACATCCACTATCTTAGCAAAGACTGACCATTATCATTACAAAATACACATCTGTGTAAAACCATAGAGAATTATGCCTCAGTGCACTTACAGTCATAAAGAGAAAAGCACTGAATACTTTAATATTCAGTCTCCTTACAGGAATACTAAAATAGCCTCACCTTTGAAGGGAGTCATGTGATATGTTCTCAAATTAGTCAAAAGCAGGAGGGTTTTAAAATAGTTCATTTTAAATAAGGTATATATTCTTCCCTGCATGTTTTGATTCCATTTACATTGGCCCCCAAAGCCCAGGCTCTTTCTGGCAGTAGTTCAGTTAGCCTGGATAGGCATTGCTAAAGCTGTGTGCCAAAGTGTATGAGGGCTGTGCAGCACTGAGAGCTGACAGACCATTAGGCAGATTGGGATTCTGTGCAGCTGTCCGGATGCTGCTGGAATGGCTACACTCTTTGTCACAGGATTATGCTGCCTGAGGGACTGCATACTCAGTGCTTTAAACACCTTTATTTCCTTTGATGTGAATTTGATCTGTGGGAATTCAGACTTTTGAAAATAATCTTATCTGGAAAAAATGAAAAAGAAAGTAAGAAGGCTTTCAAATGCCCATATTCTAATATCTTTATGGTAACATGAACAAATCAGTTTTTTTCCTCATCACAAATGATTATGCGCTAGGCTACCTTTTGAAAGGCTCGTTTCAAACCTTATGTTCAAGTTCTTTGCACACTCAATTTTCTTTATTAGCCAAGCATTCTGAATGCATAGTTTTCATTTTGAACTTATTAATTGTGTTTGTGGGTCTTTTTAGTTGAACAGGTTCTTGAACAATGACCATCAGAAAGAATATGCAAAAATCAATCTACAGAGCTAATTTTGTAGGGTGGAACACTTAACTTCCTAGATGGTTTGATTACTTAGTGGTCATTAATTGACTACATTTCTAGTATTAATTATGGTTCTGTATTTGTCAAATACATGGACAAATCAAGTAGTACTGAGATCCTCCTTACCTTTATAATTAACCTGTCAAATGCAGAACAAATATCTTACATCATCTCTGTGGGAGTTTTAGTCATTTTGATGATCATTTCCACACCACAGAAACAATCACTGTTGGTGAGATTCAAGAACTAATCTACTATTGCATTGTTCCTAATAAAGACAGAAGTTCCTGTCTTTAAACGAAGTGACATGATATACAAAAATGTGTTCTTGTCTGTGCCATCCATATGCACTTACACAGCCTGCATTACTGTATCATAATAAAAGTTAAAAGTCAATACATTGCTAAGTAATCAGAGGTGTCATAAAAATTCACTGTGCAGGATTTCCTCAATAGGCTGTCAGCTTGCTATAGATTACTCTGCAGACTTCGTGTAGCCTTACTTAAAGATGAGTCTCTTGAGAGCAATAGAGACATGCTGGAAAACAGGAGGAGATGACATTAATACAAAATGCAAAGACATTTCGGCATTTTGCTGAATTTTGTAATCATCCTTTTTCATGTTGTAAACATTTTGGATAAACCATTTGTCTCTCACCTTTCCTTCCCAAGCAGGTACCTGAATTTTAGACATCAATATGAAGAATCCTGAAATCCTAGTGCCTACTCTTAATAAAGCCCTTTCCAGTAAAATTTAGGCTAGTTTTATTTCATTTCAAATTCTACTCTCAGCTTTACGTGGTGGATTTAAAACCATAAATCTAGATGCAAATGGGAAGAAGACCCATAAAGGATTTAAACAAGATCTGAATGGGCTCTGCATTTGCACCTTATAAGTGGCTGACCTTATGTCTATGAAGTGTTGAGTGCAGTGCTCCACAGAACAGTGAAATACCACATTTCTTGAATCTATTTATTTTGGGGGGCTTTGCTTAAAATTGAACTCAAATATTTGATTTTTTTTTGTTTGAGTTTAGAGTATTTCATCGATAAAGAGTTGCTTTGCCTCTTACTCTAGATTAGATTAACTCTAAACTATAAATCGCAGTCTCCGTGTAATCTCTTACACTGCAATTTTAATGCAGCTTTTATTTTTCCTTTATCACAGCATGAATTTAGAGGGAGCTGAAAAAGCCATGTGAAGAACCACAATTCCAGCATTAGGTGAGCATTCCTTTCTTTGAATTTGCTAGTGTTGTGCGTCTGTGTGTGCATTGTTTCCTAGGCCATTTCAGTTAAAAACAGTCTGGGGATTCGAACATTCATTTATGGATCCCTGGTGATTTAAAATGCCTAGTTTAAGAATATGTTACCAGAAATAGCCTTCTATCTTTTTTTTGAAAATATTCCCTAATAAAAAAATAGAGTAAAGCCACTGGTCCTTTTCTGATTTGTCCTCAGAATCCACAAACAGAGGAAACAAAGCTTGTTGTCTAGACATCCCTCACATTGCTCACTTCACTTCCATCTATAAGCAATTTCTAATTCTGATTCATGAGTTTAAAAATTTAAGTTAGAATTTGTGCCATAAAATGATGCAAGAGGAAGAGCTTATCTGCTAGAGAGGGAGAGAGAGAGAGAGAGAGAGAGAGAGAGAGAGAGAGAGAGAGAGAGATGAGTGAGTGAAGAAATTCCTGAAGTGGGGGAGAGGAAAAGGAAGATGACCTCTCATCCTGTCCTGTCTGCACAAAGGAAACTGAAGCAGTCCATTCTCCCTTACAAAAGTTGCCAGAGCAATCTAAATATTTGGTTTTATAACAAGAAATCATTCTATACTTTGAAACTACAGTGCTTGTATGAAACATAAAGATGTATTTTGTCACTGCACACATACTTGTTACAAGTGGGTATGGAGATAAAATCTTTTATGTATTTATTAACAGGGCCCAGGGTGTTAAGCCTGAGAATTCTAATTCAATAAACTCACCATATGATGTAGACTGGTCATGAAATTTTTTTGCAGAAAAATTATAGTAAAGATATAGCTCAATGATAGAGGCTTTAGTTGAGAAATGTCCTGGTTTTGATTTACTGTATCTCCACTTACAAATATTATATTTAGGACCAGGTATGCTGCTTCATGACTTTAATCCCAACATTTGTGAGGCAGATACAGGAGATTCTCTGCAAATTCAAAATGTCTGGTCTATATGAAAAGTTCCAGGCCAGCCTAGGCTACCTATCAGAATCTATCTCAAAAAAGTTACAAATTAGTTTTTACCATAATAGTCTAAATACTACATTTGATTCCTAGAAAAATATCTTTAAATCCACTTTCATTGACACATGTATGCCTCCTCTTCTTTATGATTCTTTTAGTGTCTACTTATGACTATTCAACAGTTTATAAAATATCAGTTTAGTGTTTAAATAACAGAAACTAGGAAAATATTGCACACTTGGGTGACTGTGTGTTTTGTAAGACTGGAATGAGATAGGGTGATTATGTGATTTGTTCTAATCTAGTAAGATGAAGGAAACTGTACTTTGAAAAGACCTTTACTTTCACTGAACAATGCATTTTCTATTATAAGACAAGATTGTCAGTCTCTGTTTTTTTGTCAAAGATGGAACAGAATTTGATATGTTTTTTAATCAGTTTTTGCAAGCAAAATTTTCTCAGCATTTTAGTACTTTTATGGAATAACAATGAGAAAGCCTCAGTATAGGAGCATTTTGTCCCTACTACATTATATATATGGAATATTTTCCCTGGCTTTTCTAGTTAAGTGTACAGATCATGTACTGTGGTATGCAAAATACAATTCTGTTGAAGAACACCTTCTAAAATCCTTCTTGCTTTTGATTCATGTTTAGACATATAGAATAGTGGACTACTAGTTCTACTTCATTAGGGCTTCTTTGTGAGCATCAAGTAATATAGTATATACAAAGCAGATAATAGAGTGTTAAGTATGTATAGTGGAAAATCATATGAGCCAAATTTCCTAACATTGTCTCTTTAAAATCCTACCCTTTCCTCTGATGGAAAAGGTTTACAAAAAGATATTTGTAGTTGCCATCCTCAGGCCATCTGGATGTTTAAGCACATTTGTGACAAAATTAGAAAATCCTGTCTAAAAAAAAAAAAAAAAAAAAAAGAAAAGAAAAAAAAGGATTTGTAGTGAAAAAAAGAATGTTGTGCCTGAAAAAGACAGCAAGGCTTGCTAGGTGATATTTCAGAATACATAATCCTGCAGTGGTGGGGGGGATGAATGTTCTGTCCACTATTGGTTGTTTAGAAGAATATTACTCCTCCCCACTAGATGCCAGTAGTACCAAATATTCAATCTAAGTTATGAATACCAAAATTATTTCCATACATTGCTAAATGTCTTACAGAACAAAGAAAGACACTCTTGATTAAAAGTATCAGTTCATGCTAATTTAGGTGTGGAGATTTCATTCCATCAGTACTGTTTATTAGCTAACTGTATTTATGAACACAGATTTTGATCTCTTGAAATTCAAATAAAATAATAGATCTACATATGCATGTGATTTCAACAGCCTTTCAACACAATAGTGGTAGTGAAGCCATTTTTATAGACATTTGATTCTCAAAAGGAAGTGCCACAGTATAAGACAACTGATTATATTCTATTCTATGTAAGCTACATTCCTATTATAATGAGCTACTTTAATAAAGATTACTATATACATGATTTGATATAAATTTATATGCACATACACATGTACACATTTCATTTAGAAGAAAACCAACAAAGAGTATAACAGAGAAATTACACTTTAATTTCAGCCAAATGAAAGCTTTAAAGGAATACTTCAGGAAAAAGTTCATTAGATTATAAACGGGGGATACTTTGTTTCTTTTATCATAGTTATGTGATTTACTAACAATCTCCCTAAGACATATTTAATATATAACAATATTGGAAATGGGGGTGGGGATAGAGAAATCTTACTGCGAGTCAAATCAAACCTAAAACAAAAATTACTCAAAAATGACACCAGTCTTTTCTTTTTCTTTAATTTTTATTTATGTGTATCAGTGTTGTGCCTACATGCATGTTTGCACACCATTTTTGTGACTGGTGGCCATGGAAGCCAAAGGAGAATATCAGAATACTTGGAAGTGGGATTATAGATTATTCTGAGCTTCTGTACAGGTACTGAAAACCAAACTGGGATCTTTTGCAAGAGCAGAAAGTGCTCTTAACTGCTGAGCTGTCTTTCCAGGGCACTATAAATGCCATTGCCTTTACTTTTCTGTTTATGAAGAAAGAAATTATAGAGTGGAAAAGAGTAGAGAAATAGTGAAAGGGGTCCTTGAAAATTATAAATTTTATATCCAAATAATTCAAACTATTTACTGAAGAATAGGATAGCTGTCAAAAAAAAATCTTTCAGTCAGAGTACCTCACAGCAGTAGATCATTCAATTGCCCTCTACATAGGGACTGGCACAGTCAATGCAATAAAACCAAACATGTTCTTTCCCTTGCAAAACATGCAGTGGCTGCTGCTATGCTTCAGATTTGACAGCTCCCTAAGTGGATTTTAGATATACGTCGTACCCAATGTTAGCAGGTGTCCCCTAAAGACAGCCAAGCAATTTTTAGCTTAGTCTCAAGGCCCACTACAACAATAAAGATGAAAGACTTTCTTCTTCTGGCTGAGTCAGAGCACTACCGTGAATCCCAAAGCACTCTTAATGGTGCCTTCTGAATATCTCATTTATATAATTGATTCATCTTCCTCTATCTCTTTCCACCATTCTTTCTTGAAACATGGCTTTCCTCACTTTTAACCACAGACATTTCCATTCTTTCTTTCTACCATACATAAATGTGAATATCTCACAAAGGTCCATCCTTTGACTTTCTGATTTTTATGATTCTTTTCCTTGAAGTTATCTGATCCATAACTTGTGGTATCTTTCACTTTTCTTTGTGTGACTTTTAGATCACTATCTCTGGGTATAACAACTTTTTTGATCTTCCATCTTAGGTTGCATGTCAATTATTTTATAATTCAAATGCTACATATTTTCATTCAGTTATGCTGAATACAACTTCCCTCCAAAAGTTTTTTTTTCTGCAATAAACCCTGAAGTGATGTTTTTAGACAAGTTACACCTTCAAATTCAGTTGTCTACCTAATTATTCAGAAAATGTAAAATATCCCACAGGTATAAGACACAAAGTGAAACTCTGGGGATAAAATAGCTGACAAAATAGGCATGCACTCTGCTGAGATGCAAATCACTGACTAAAAACTGGGACAGAATATTTTTAAAAAATATTAATTCTTATACAAATAACTAAGAATTCTAAGGATGGAGATATTGATGTTTTATTATTGTCAATATTGTTTTTATTAGCAGTAGTAGTAGTAGTATTGGTTTTAAGAAACAGGAATCTCCATATAGCCCTGACTGTCCTGGAGCTTGCTATGTAGACCAGACTGCTCAAACTCGTACAGACAAACATGACTATGCCTCTGAAATACTGGGTTTAAGGGCTTATGCCATGATACCAGGCTTGAGGAGAGGAATATTTCAAAACATTTAGTAGAAAGTATTTTGCTAGAAAACCAATCCATGAAGGTTTTTCTTGAAGAAGAGATATTGGAAGTGAAATAATTATCATTTTTCTTGGCAAATTATGATGCATGTGTTGGAGATGCAGCTCACAGAGATAAAAGTATATGCACATATGTAAGGCCATGTAATATAAGAACATTTTGAGAAATTCAAACAAGCATAGAATGGCAGGCAAGTAGGAAGTACAATGAATGCTGACTTGAAGGGGAGGGGAAAATAGCAAGCTATGTTTAAAGATTTCTTTATCTCAGCCTTTAATCCCAGCACTTGGGAGACAGAGGCAGGTGAATCACTGTGCGTTCAAGGCCAGCCTGGTCTACAAGTGCTAGCTCCAAGACAGGTTCCAAAGCTACAGAGAAACCCTGTCTCAAAAAAAAAAATTCTTTATCTTAATTTAAAAAAAGAACTATTTAATTTGAACAAGACAAAGTAGGGTATGAGATGTTTGTCATTTTTTTTATTGAAGTGTAATTAAATTTAAAAATATTCTTATTAGGATTCCCACTCACTATGGTCAAATGAATGTGTATCATAACACAGAACATTTTCACCCCAATATAGCAAATTCCCTTATGCTTTCTTCAGTCAGTCTCCAAGTCTTCAAAGTAACCACTAATTGGATTTCTAACAACTAAGTTGGTTTCCTTGCTATACTACTTACATAAGTATAATAATACAATAGTAGTCTTAAAGTTAGTTCTTTCATTGAACATCATTTATTGGTATGATTCACTTTGTTCTTATGCTGTATTAGTTTACCCATTTTTCTGTTAACTGGGAAATTATGAATGGATGAGCATTCTTTTGGATGCATATTGGTTCATTTATTCCCAAGGAAAGTAGATGACTGTTTGAATGATTTAGATTTAGTTAATTGGAAATGGGTAGTTTCAAACAATATTTTAGAAGATAAAAAAAAGAATTTAGAGAAGCATTAGATATAGAAGTAATACCAGATGATCCAAAGTTAACTGGGACCAAGGATAACTCTATGTCTCTGGTTTATGTAACTAGCATGATAACACTTGTCCTGGCTAGTTTTGTGTCAGCTTGAAGTAAGCTAAAGTTAACAGAAGGAAAGAAACCTCAATTGAGAAATTGGCTCCAGAAGATAAATATATAGGTAAGCTTATAGGTATTTTCTTAATTAGTGACTGATGAAGGCTGTTGGTCCAGGGTTTTATAAGAAAGCAGGCTGAACAAGCCTCTAAGCAGTACTCCTCCATGGCTTCTGCATCAGCTCCTGCCTCCAGGTTCCTGCCCAGTTTGATGATAAACTCTTATATCAAAGTGTACATGAAAGAAACCTTTTCCTCCCCAAGTTTCTTTCAATCATGATGCTTTATGAATAGCCAAAGAAGGCATATCCAAGAGAGTACTACACAGAAAATTATGGGTGGAATCAGATTCCATTTGGGACCTTTAAATTTGAGGTAGTGGCTTTGAACCATTCAAGTGCCAATGCAATGAAATGTAAACAGCTTAATATATGCAAGTGTAACTCAGAGTATAAGCCAAACTTACCATTTGGATGAGTTCATTCACCTCATTACAAAGGAACAATCTTCATTTATACAATGCAGGAGTCATAGCTGCCTCGGGCATATATATACTGTACAGACCTTAAGATTATTTCAGCTTTTCCCACAGTTATCAGAATTCATTTGGCAGAAATTAAACCACCATATTTTGTGGATCTTCTAGAAGTCTCATAAATGTAGTTTATCATGTGAATTTTTAGCCCCTAGGGACCCGTGGAAACATGAATTTAAGGGAAACTATTTGGCCTCTTATTCCTACTAGCTTGCCCTGCCTCTAGTTACTAGTAATTCACCATTTTTTAACAGCTAGATAGGATGCTTACCCCGAAACCAAGAAACATATAGCAGAATATACAGCAAAATCTTTGTACATCTTCAGTCTTCTCTTTCCCTAACTGTATGCTGCAAGGAAATAAGAAATACAGAATTGTAAAGAAGAAAACTATTTTAATGTGTTTTTTTTTTGTCAAGGTTCATACTTCAAACTTACTGCTGAAATGTGTTCAATGAAAGGAAGAAACCATGGTTATAAGACTTTGGGAAATGTTCAAAATAGCCAAGTCTTACTGCTTCACCATGTATAAAAAATATATGCAAACTTCTAACCTTGATTCCTAAAATAATCTCTGATGCATCTTGGGTCTCATCAATATCACCCACCCCCAGCACTACATTGCTATTACACTCTCTTTTATGATGTTCCTCCAATAAATTTAATCTTATTCTCATATTCAAGCATTTGAACGTACTTTTCTTGTTAAGCTTCAATCAGTCTTTCTATTTTCTTTGGTCATCTGCTTAAGTGATACTCACTCCTTGCCCATCTAAAAAGAATACCCACATCTGTTACTTCTCATCACTTTTCCTGGTTTATCATGCTTCACAGCAATTTTGTCTATCTACTATTAATGCTACCCCCCGCCAGTTTACCTGTGTTCTTTTCTAAATTTCAAGTGGCACAATGGCAAGGTCTCATTCTGTCTTGTTGAATATAGGTAAAGCAACACCAAGAACACAAATGTTCACTGTGTGAATGGATAAGCAAATAAATAAAGCATCCATCTATATTCAACTTGCCAAGTACTTTCCAAAATGACTGGTTCTTTCTTTCCTCATTCATGTAACACGTAACAGTTTAAGGAGTGATGTTGTACAGAGATTCTTTTAAAAATTATGATCTAGATAAAGTTAACATGGAAAAGGGAACGTTGCAATAGGCATGAGAAAACCAGGTTTGTTGGTAAAATGTCTAAAATGTTTGAAAAGTTGATGGCCTAAGTCACAAAACAATCCCACAACAGTTCAGAATTATGAATAATAAAAGGATTATTTATTTATGGGGAAATATTACAGATCACTGTCCTAGATAACAGTCCTCTGTGTAAACAGGAACAGAGTCTAGCAGCTGGAAGCAGCAGCATGAAACAAGAGAGCAGGCACACGTTTACAACTGTTTTACAGTATAAGAGACCATGCCCAAGTATGCTCGAATCTTAAAGGCTATTGGCTGAAGGAGCAGAACGTGCTCCCATAGCAAAGAATTGTATGCTTCATGCTAATGTTGTGACTAAGAAGAAGAAAAAGGGCTCTTAAATGCCCCATTAGAATGTTTCCTTTATACAAAACACTATTTTCACGTTTTTCAGTCTTGGAATGTAGATTGACCAAATTCAGTTAGATTTGTGTGCTCAAAACAAGGAAAACAGTCTCATATGGGGTGGAGGGTGTATTAGACAAACACTACGAATTGTATGAGCACAAGAAAGATGTTATGGTTTGTAGTTGGAGGCTGCTCATTTGTTTACCAGACACTCAGATCTAAAATAATCACCCAGAAACTATATTATATATTTCAATATTGTTTGTCCAATATGTTAAGTATATTTATAGCTAGCTCTTAAATCTTAAATAAACCCATTTCT
Organism: Chionomys nivalis; assembly: GCF_950005125.1. Classification (NCBI taxonomy): domain Eukaryota; kingdom Metazoa; phylum Chordata; class Mammalia; order Rodentia; family Cricetidae; genus Chionomys; species Chionomys nivalis. Next base: position 106,066,808 of record NC_080112.1, on the reverse strand, counting down.
ATTATTTCATATTTTACCATGAGGCTGGTGGTTTAGAGCAAGTTTCCAGCACAGCTGTCTCCTGCAACAGCTACATGGTGTCTCCCTGACTCAGCCTACTTTCTTCCAACATTCAGTTTAGTTTCCCCACCTAGATCTATTCTGCCCTATCACAGGCTAAAGTAACGTCTTTATTCATTAACCAATAAAAGCAACACATATACAGAATGACTTCCCATATCAATGGTTAAGTTAACCAATCAAGGAAATAAATTGATTGCCTTTTAGATATTTAACTCAGAGGGATAAAATAACACAATTCAGTATTGAAAATGACTTGGAAAATTATAATTTCTCACAAAATACATGCATTTTATTTTACCTCTCTCCTTTCATAAAGCACAGATATTGAGATTAACTTCACATTTTGAAAACTTTGAACTCCTTAAAAAACTTGATTGTTAAAAAAAAATTATATCACATCAATATTATAGTCCAACTGGACCCATCTTTGTTTTCACTCATTTCAGAATATGTGAGTTAAGCTTACACAGCTAGAATAAAGTTAATGAGGTCTTTACCCACCAGAATGCAAAATAGTGCTTTTTATTAGCTTACAAAGGCAAAAGACAATATTACCAGAGGTTTTCACCAAGGTCTAGAACATACAAATATCCTTCCACAAACCTGCAGAAAAGTGGAATGGCAACAAAGGCAGTAGGACCAGAAAGCTTGAGGTATTGAGAATGAGAAGATAATCATAATGATTATGCTTAACATATTGCTCCTTGAGCTACTAGAAAATTAGAAATCAAAAATGAACAATGTTAATGTTTTCTACTCAACAGGTTAAAAGATAAGCAGTCCTTGCTTCCTCAATTTGGGGAGATAAGTATTTGACAGAGAATCAGTGGTGACAGGTTTTAATTATCTGATAATGCAGAGAGGAAAGACAGTAAAAGAAGGGAAATCTGTGTGTCCTTTAATGGGATGATTTGTACAACTACAGAAAGAATCTTTTTTATTTTTATTCTTTTTAATTAAAATTTCCACCTGCTCCCCGTTTCCCATTTCCCTCCCCTCCTCCCAAATATTGCCCCCTCCCCCCACTACCCTCCCCCTATCCCCACTCCTCTTCTCCTCCCCCACACCATTCCCCCTCCCTCTCCATACTGAAGAGCAGTCCAAATTCCCTGCCCTGCGAGAAGATGAAGGTCTTCTATCTACGTCCAGGAAGGTGAGCATCTAAACAGGCTAAGCTCCCACAAAGCCAGTTCATGTATTAGGATCAAAACCTAGTGCCATTGTCCTTGGCTTCTCATCAGTTTTCATTGTCCGCCATGCTCAGAGAGTCCAGTTTCAACCCATGCTTATTCAGTCCCAGACCAGCTGGCCTTGGTGGGCTCCCAATAAATCAGTTCCACTGTCATAGTGTGTGGGTGCACCCCTCGTGGTCCTGATTTCCTTGCTCATGTTCTCCCTTCTTCTGCTCCTCATTTGGACCTTAAGAGCTCAGACCGTTGCTCCAAATTGAGTCTCTGTGTCTACCTCGGTTCATCGCCAGATGAAGGTTCTAAGGTGATATGTAAGATATTCATCAGTATAGGATAGGGTCATTTCAGGTTCCCTCTCCTCAGTTGCCCATGGTACCAGCTGGGGACATCTCCCTGGACACCTGCGAACCCCTCTAGAGTCAAGTCTCTTGCCAACCCTAAGATGGCTCCCTTAGTTAGGATATATACTTCGCTGCTCCCGTATCCACCCTTCCTATATCCCAACCATCCCAATCCCCCGAGCTCCTCCCATCCTCCCCTTCTCATGTTTCTCATCCCATTTCCCCTTTGCCCCAGAAAACACTATCCTGAGTGAGGTATCCCAGACCCAAAAGAGGAACATGGGATGTACTCACTCATAATAGGTTTCTAGCCATAAATAAAGGACATTGAGCATATAATTTGTGATCCTAGAGAAGCTAAATAAGAAAGTGAACCCAAAGAAAATCGGATAGTCATCCGCCTGGAGAGGGGAAGTAGACAAGAAAGAATCTTCAATTTTGTTTATATATGAAATGAAGAGGAAATGTTAGAAGTAAGGGAGCCTTTCTTGTGTGGCTCATATCATGGACAGTGTAGTCATGCTATTATCAGTACTCTGTAGTTTTTAGATAGGCAAGACTAAAAGAGAAAATTTAAAATAGTCATCAAATGAGAGGCTAGTTTTTACACAAAATTTGCATAAACTCAAGCTGGAAAAAAAATCCCAGAATGGCGGAAGGTAGATGGCCAAAAAAATCACACACTTAGCTTATGAGTTATTACCATTTGAATGCTGTTAAGAGAGAAAGAGTCAATATTTTTAAATGATTTGAAACCTAAATATATGGACCACACTCTACATCAGATCGCACATGCAGGAGTAGTCAGACTACACAAGTAGGGCTAGGTGGGTTTAAAATGAAAGAGAGACATGGAAAGAGAGAGGAGAGGAAGGAAAAAAAAGATGGAGGGAGGGAGTGAAAGAAAATATTAAGTGAATTAGGTATAGAGCTGAAGGAGAATCTAGGAGAACTTGGGGGAAGGAAATGAATAAAATCAAAATATATTGCATAAAACTCAATTCATTAAAAAACGTTTTTTTTGCTTAAAAATCAAGTTTTATAAAAAGACCCCACTTTTTATACAGAGCAATATTGCTGATTTGTATGCATAAAGTGAAAATTTCAAGTAATTTTTCTTAATTTTTTAAGTAGAAGCAGTAGGTTGTCTCTGATTAGGCACATTAAATCACTAGGAATCTTAGAACTAACAAGATTCATTAGAAGATGGAATTAGGAATACCATCCACATCATTTGAACAGAAATAGATAATTTATTTATGTGAAAATTAAACTCCTAGAAATGGAAGTTTCACATTATACTGGATCCTAAGAAAATTGAAATAGTTCAATTTTATATGGTAAGTTGCCCACTAGTGTATCTTCAGGAAGATTTTTATCTTTTGTACTTTTTCAATGTTAGCATATCTTTTCTTATATAAAAATATGAAAATAAGACTTCCCTATGGTAACTAAGTACTCTACTCATGAACTGTATTCCAACCCTTTTATTTTGAGACAAAATTTTGCTACATTATTGCTGTTGACCATCAACTTGGTATCTTCTTTTATCAACTCCCCCAAGTGGCTGGACTTACAGGTATGTGCCATAATATCTAACCACTGGTAAAAACTGTCAAAGCTGAGTGTGGTTGTATTTGTCTATAATGCTGATACTTAGAAGGCTCAAGCAGAAGTATCCTCCTGAGCTTGCAGCCAGGTAAAGCAATTTCAAGGCCAGCCTGGATTACTTGATTAGACAGGGTCTCAATCAAACTAAAACCAGATAAGAAAGAAAAGAAGGGAAGGAGGGAGGGAGGGAGGAAGAGAGGGAGGGAGGAAGGGAGATTAAATAAGTCAATAAATAAAACCTGTCAAAGTAATTTAGCCTTCAAAATTTTGTAAAGGACATTTTAAGCTCAAAGTTTTTAGCCCAGTATACATTACAATTGTATGATAAACCCTAAGAAATTTAGAATCAATTAAATATGATTTTGAATGTTTTAATGACTTAGTCTATAATTAGTCAAATTAATAAAAACAAGGAACATAAAAAACCATACTACCAACTATATAAAAGGGGCACTTTTATATAGGGAAATTTCCCTTATTTATGGTATCAGATTCTATTCACATGCTAGTATAAATTATTGTAATATATAAAATATTGTAATATATAAAAATATGTCAATTCTTCTCTTGAAAATATCAAAGTATAATAATCAGGAACCACCGCTACCCTATCTCCAAGAAAGAAAAACTTGAAAACATAGTATAGTTACTAAGAGGCACAGAAATAGATGCATAATAAATAATTGCATTTTATATTTCAAATGTAAACATAGGACTATTGGAAATATAATAAGTAGCAAACACTTTAAAACCATAAAGCAATGTTATAACCTCATTTTCTAATTTATAAACTCTAAAGTAATGGATAACATTTAAATACAGTTAACAACATAGAAATCTAGAAGATAGATCTAAAGAGGTGGCTGGAATGCTTGCCACATGGTAAAGCAAAGAGATGAAAACTATGAAAAGATGTTTAAAAGACAGGAAATATAGAATGAAAGTTCTACCACCCACATAATTGGAATTACCAAGTGAGGGGAAGGTAGAATTGGTTAAAGGTTTAATGGTTCATAATTTTCTAAAACTTAGAAAGACTATGGTCCATGGTCTATATGTTCAATAAGAATAATCAGAGTTTAACAAGGAAATCCATCCTTACATACTCATTATACAAGTGAAGAATACTACCAAATACAAAATTTTAACAGAAGATTACATAGAAAAGACAAGTCACATGAAAAGTATACTTGTGATTGACATTTCAACACCAATATTAGAAACCAGATGCCAGTGGACTTTTAAGAATAAGCATATAGTAAATACAATTTAACCAAAACTTACTGGCATTAATTTTAATATGACAAATTATCAATGGAACAATAATGAAACAATTATTTTAAAGAGAATAATTTAGGGGAAAAGAAATGGTCATAAATTTAAGGTTTACTCTCAAAGAAGAGAATAACAGCAAAGAAATTGGTAAATATAACACTACAAAAACAATATCTAATAGACTTATAATGTCAAATGAAAACTTTAGGTTGATTTATAAAACTAAAAGAAATTACTTAATTTAGAAATTTATAAATTAAGTAGGTAGTAAAATTTCCTATGGTTATTCACTGATAAAAATGAGGTAAAGGAATGG